>NC_072385.2:73506730-73866730 GCF_028885625.2 Pongo pygmaeus
AAATTAGCCATTTGAGGTCTTCGTTTATTTTCCTGTCTTTCTGATACAGTGAGTGACCTCCAGTGCCTGACCCTGTGCTAGACATTGAGGAACAGAGCCACAAGTAAAAAGTGGTATCTTTGCATTCAAAGAGGTTGTCTCATTAGAAAACCATATATGAAAAAGTTAAATAGCAATACAAGGTGGCCTAAGAGGTAGACCCCAAATGTTCTAAGGATATGTAAAGAGAGACCTAATTATGAGATCAGGAAGACTGTCAGTTTTAGTTGCCTGTTAATCAGATTATGTTCTTAAAGTAGTTCTGAAAGTTCTCTTTAAAGTCATCCAGTTGACAAAAAACAAAACAAAACAAAAAATCCCCCCAAAACCCCACAATCTTTAGCTAGGTTAGCAGGTTAGAAAGTAGTGCTAAAGAGCCTGTGATAATAAATTGTAATAAAATACCAGCAACAATAGCAGGTGCCATTCATTAAGCTCTTATTCTGTGCTAGACATTTGTGCTCTAAGTGATTTCCATGTATTTATTCAACTTAATCCTCATTACAATCTTACAAGATAGGTACTTTTATTTCATTTTACAGATGAAGACATTGAGATCCAGAATGAATTAATTAACTTGTCTAAATGGTAAGTGGCAGAGGTGGAATTCACGCCAGATTTGTAAATTCCAGAGTCGTGATCTAATGACCACAGTATGCTGCCTGGGTTCCATCTCATGTGGACTAGATAGTTGTATCTGGGAGGGAAACTGGATTCTGTAACTCCTGCGGCGGCTTAGCTGTGTGGGTCTGGAATCACACAAGATAAGAGTATAGAGCTGCTGATACAAATGCATCTTCCACCCTAGGACAAGACCACCAACTTACCTCTTTTGGATGGTGGGTTTGAAGAAAGGGCTGAGTGATAATTAAGTGACCATCGTATATGCTATACCATACATGAATCAGGGAGAAATAAAATACCAAGGGGTATTTGAATGAGAATGAAAATCTAAGGCCAGAATGTTTATCAAAGAAGCTGCAGCTTGTTTGGGGAAACAGAGGGATGGGAGCGTTTTTACACAAAGATACTAAGAGGCCATGGGGATTTGGGGCTCAGCAGTCACCACCGCTTCTACCAACTTTCTGGGAAAATAATTGCTAATCAGTGAGCTGCCAGCCAATTGTTTAATTTCCCCTTGGGCTAATTGGACTCTGATCATAAACACCTCAAACCAGTGCTCTCTGACAAGGATGCCTGGAGCTCAGCTCTGGGATGAGGCACTCACTCCTCCCAGCCTGTGACAGTTTCGCAAGGTGTGGGTGAAGAAGGCTAGGAGGAGGCAATGCCTTAGCATTGATTGGAATCATCTGCTACTTTCTTCAATCGCTGCCTCTACTGTTTTTCCGGGGAGTGGTGGGGCTTCCAGGGGCCTGAATATCTTCAGCTCCTGTGCAACCAAACCAACTTCTTGACAAAATATGCTTCTTGGTTTTCAGCAAGCACTCCAACCATCTAGTATGGAAATAAATATTGATCCAATCAAACAATTAAGAAGCTCTGATCGAGGGCTTAATCTATGCCTAGAACTGGGTGGCCTACTACAAATAACAGAATGATAAGCTGTGTGACCTTGGGCAAATTACTTAACCTCTCTGATCCTCTGTTTTCTCCTCTGAAGAACAGAGATAATAATATTACCTGTCTGTCAGGGCTGTTGATAGGATTAAATAAGACAATTCATGTAATGAATTTAGTATCATTAGCTTTGGGAAGGCACTCTGAAAAGAAGATCCTTTTAGTTTTTGAATGAGAAGATCACTGAGACTAGGAAGCTCTAATCCCATGGGCAATCCCTGGTTCTCTCCCTAAGTTTGTTTTCAGGAATGGGCACATGGTTCACATGAAGACAACATGTGGTGTTATTAGGAAAATGATCTAATTTTCTTCAAGAAGTTTTTAATATTTTTAGGTAATTGTGATGCTCATAGACATGGGTCTTTGGCTTCTGTTTCTTGATTCTGGGTCTAAATATCTGCCTAGTCTCCTGTTATAGGTCAGCTCAGCCCTCGGCTTGTTTGTTCAGCTCCATGAATGGGCAGACATTACAAGGGTCTGCAATTGCAATGTCACTAGATGCCCCTGCCGTCTATACCTCTCCAAGACCCACAGACCCTCCAGCTACACCCTGGGCACTTATCCTGGGCTAAGAGAGTGAGCAGTTTCCAGAAAACTGAGATGGTAGGTCAGGTTATGACTTCCCTGCCTTTGTCTTGGATTCATTACAGGCTCTGGTGAGAAAACAGGCAGTTAATATGCAGAGTTCCTGTGCTTAAAACACTGAGAGAATATATATATATATTTTTTTCTCTACACTTTAAAAATACATATAACTGTAACACTCTTCTTTGCTCATAATGAACAAAATGTCCAAAGTAGTGCTTAAAATACATTTTGAACAAACAGAAGCTGCATCTGGAAACATGGTTAGTGGGAAGTACAACTGTTTGGAGGGGTTTATTTTTTTTTCTTTTCCTAAGCAAATGCTCTGAAAAGTTCATTTTATATCAGAACAGCCTTTTCTCAAACCTGTTTTAAAGTTAATTATCAAAAGCTTGCATCTTCTATCTCTTGCCTATGGATCCCTGCTGGGTTTGTTGTTTAGCTTTCCTTGGGAAAGAGTCACTCTATAGAAGATCATCTACATGATGTCACAGTCCAGGGACTCTAACCGTCCTAGCTAATCAGCTTAGAACATCAGTACCTCCTTAATGTGGGATTTGGGACCTTCTGGATGCAGGGCGAAAAGCTGAACTAGTCTGCAAGCACATCACTTTATTTCTTTTGCTTTAAGCAAGAATAATTTGCCTTTTTTCTCTCATCTTTCTCCCTTGTTGTTTTGCCCCTGAAAACTGTGCAGCAAAAGCAACCTCCAGGGTGGACACTAAATCTTCTGATGCAGGCAGAGCAGTGATAACATCTGAACTGAGGGTGCTTTTCCAGGGCATGCTTGACAGATGTAGCAGGGCCTTTTAGGATTTAGTGCTGGAGCATATCTATTACCTGCGCTGCAGCACAGCTTGGCAGGAGCTGTGTGGTAATCTCCCATGAATTCTGCCTGACTTATCAGAGCGGCTGAGCAGGTTGCTGCAGGACGCAGAGGCTCTGCAGCCAGTTAGGAAAAGGCAGACCTTCTCTGGAAACTCTTTGAACTCTCTTCTGTGGGGCATGTTTCTGAGGTGGTGTTCTCCCTGCTCTGGAACCTGTCATCCCCTGGCCCCCTTTGCTTTTGGAGATATCATGTCAAATTTGCTTTCACCCTACTGGCTTCTGAGTATACAGTTTCGAGAGACCAAATTTAATTTCTAATAGGGCCAAAGCGATTGCTTTAATGGAGGGGCAGACTGCCTGGGTCTTTGACAGGGGGAAGCAAATAGAATGTGTGATAGGGGGTTTTCTTTCCCTTCCAGCCTCCCTCCCTGCCTTCCTCCCTCCCTCCCTCCCTTCCTTCCTTCCCTCCCTCTTGTCTTTCTCTTTCTTTTTCTTTCCTTTTTTCTTTCTTTCTCCCTCCTTCCCCCTCTCCTCCCTCCTCTCCTCCTCCACCCCTCCCCACTGCATCCCACCATCTTCTTATTTTTCTGCCTCCTTACCCTTTTTCTCCCTCCCTTCCCCTTCTCTCCTCATCCTTGGCTCTGACAGAGGCCTAACTTCCCTACAGGTGCAGCCCAAAAGTCTATTCCTACCCAGCTCCTGCCCCAGGAGCCTCATTTGGTTTTACCCGAATGTGCTATTGGACAACCCAGTCTTCCTCCGCTCTAACAATTACCTTGGCATTTTATAAAAATACCAAGATTGATCACAAACACCAAATTGTTTAGATCACAGATTAAAGTTTAATTTTGGAGTTTTGCTGTAGGGTTAGAATTAGCTTCAGAGTGCGTATCGCATAGGAGGTGCTGTAATTTGTTTTAAGGATAAGGCCTTCGGGCAGCTGTGCATAAAATGAGCATGATTCCTTATTCCCACGGTTGATTTTTGAATGGGAGTGCAATTAGAATTTTTTCACCCAGAAGCACACACAGTCAGAGCAAAGATAATACCTTGAATGCATATCAGCTTAGGAGACCTCTCCTGGAAATTTATTTATTGTTCACCAAGTCCTAATGCAAAGAGATCCATGTTTTCCATAACAACAATAAACTCACCCTTTAATTTCAAGTCTGGTGCGTTTGTAGAGACTCTTGCAGTGTCCATGTTTTTATTAAGTGAGACTACAATAGTGAGTTTTAATGTTGCTCATAGAAATGTGAAACCAGTCACTTTTCTTCACAGAATAGAACCTATTAGAAACCAAAACCTGGGAAAACAACGGCCTCTCTGTATCTGCAGTGGCTGCAGAGATTTTCCTGCCATGCCAGGGAACCCCACTCCCAAGTGGTGTCGAACAATTACCTCTCATGTAGAGCAATATGAAGATAACATTTTTCTGATTAATGATTGTGATCACATTTGTTCTCCACTGGAGAAATGTTGGAATCAATGTCCACATAATACTTTTAAAATCTATCAAGTGTATATGATCTTTCCTTGGTCATTTGGATGCTATGATCACTGAAAATGGGAATCTGGCCTCACTGACTGGTCAGTGTGAAGGGGTGGCAACTCCATTGGGTCTGCATTAGAAGCCGGTATAACTTTGCCGAAGAAAATTCTAGCAGAGGCATATATTTATCTGTCTATCACCTATTTACTTATCTATTTATCGTCTACTTTCTTTTTATTGAAGCAGATCTTGCTGTGTTGCTCAGGCTGAGGTGCAGTGGTGTGATCATAGCTTACTGCAACCTCAAACTCATGGGTTCAATCAATCCTCTCACCTCAGCCTCCTAAGTACCTGGGACTACAGGCACACACTACCACATCAGGATGATTAAAAAAAAAAATTTGTAGAGACAGAATCTCACTACGTTGTCCAGGATGGTCTTGAACTCCTGGCCTCAAGTGATCCTCTTGCCTTGGCCTCCGCAAAATATTGGGATTACAGAAGTGAACCACCATGCCCGGGCCTTATTTCTTTTAAAGGGCAGAGTCTCAAGAGTCTATATTCTTCGAGGAGGTTTATTTTTATTTTTATTTTTTTTCTGGAAATCAAGACATTAAAATACCTATATTGATTAGAGTTTCCTAAGTGGAAAGGCTGAATAATTTTTTTGAAAATACCCATTTCACTGGGATATAATGTTTGAGTAAATGTGTAATATCCCTTCTCTATGTTTTTGTTGCCTTAAAATCTTGTTGATTGTTTGGTTTCTGAAGGAAGTTTGAGACTATCAAGTGAATAGTCATCTTCCCTCCTCTTGGATTCCCCTACCCCCTACCCCCCTTCTCCAGCAGATTATCAAGCTGAGTTTTGTTTTCTATGAGACAGTATACTGAAGAGAAGTTTTGGTTATGAAATTATGATGCATTTGCATTATGATATTTATGTCAGTAGGGACAAAAGACAATTTATTTATAGCCATGTCTGGATAATATTAATCCACAACAAGCTTCCTTTACGAAACATGAATACATTCAAGGTAAATGGTAACTAACGATATTTTTGGCTATCATATGTGAAGGGGTGATTTGGGTAATTCAGTTGAACAGGCTGCCCATGTGTTAAATGACCCAGGCTGGTTGTTGACCAACTAACTTAGTGCTAGCATTCCAGTGGTGCAGTAGAAAAGGTCCTTGGAGTCTGCACAGCCTTCCAGCCAGGGAACATGTGCCTGGCCAGCTCTCCTGCAGGCTGCTGAACAGATGGATGACCATTTTCTAGTTTAGATCCCTGCTCTCCCTTTGGTGCTGAAATTGATGGGAAGGTGGGATTCCATCAGTTGTATACCCATTTTATTTATTTGCTCACTCTCAACAAGCTAATCCCTCAAGGTCTTACTCCTTGATATGGCCATTCCTAATAATTCTAATTCATTCTACCTATACCCTTTCCAATTTATGCTTGAATTTAGAAAATATCAAGCTTTGTAGCATATGATTATTTAAAATATTTCTCTTTTTTGATGCATATGTACCACTGGCACTTTCCTTTTTTGCAAACTTGAAGCTGCAATCCTTTGTAAATTGATGTTTTTCATTGAATAATATAACTAGAATATCTTTCCATTTCAATAAATATACTTCTACAGTGTCACTCTAATTGGCTACACAGTATTCTAGTGTTTGGCTACAATAAACATTATTTACTCAATCTCTTCAATGTTGGCTATTTGGTAAATTTTGATTTTTGTCTTTGATCCATAGTTGCTATATTACACAAAATTTCACTGTCATTTGTCACATAAAATTTCACTGTCATTAAGTTTTTGTCTACTTCCTTGATTATTTTTATAGTATAAATCCTTAGAAGTAGAATAAAATAATTAAGAAGTATTCATACATTTTAAAACTTTTGAATAATTTTCTCACGTCATCCAATAGAATGATTATACCAATTTATACTACTACCAGTTGTATGTATGATAATGCATTTGTCTTGACACTTTCCACATTGTCATTTTAAAAAAATTAGCACTAATTTGGTAGGTGAAAATTGGCTTGTTGTTTTTGTTTGTATCTTCTTGATTTCTCTTAGTGTTTCCTTAGAATCTGTATTTGGTGTCATTCTCCAGTTGCTCTGATTTGCATGATAATGTTTTTTCTTTAACTCCTGGGAGCAGGGACTATGTTTCCCATTTTTTGAAACAGAAATCATAGTACTAAGGTGCAGTAGGTAAGCTATGAATCCTTGTTCAATTGAATTAATTTAAAATTTAAAAAAACATTGAAGAGCCATATCCCTTTCATAGGAATGACAGTTCAGAAATTGGGGAAAAATTTAGAAGGATTAAAAGTGAGTGAATTTCTAATAGAAGTTGGAAAATTTTAAGAAATCAAAGAAAATCAAGTTTGAGAGGATGTGTGTCAATACAATGTCTTATGTGTTGCTAGCAGTGCACACACTTTGGGAAATAATTTGGCACTATCTCATATGGTAAACATCTGCCTACCCTATGGCCTAGCAAACACACTTCTAGAAAAACTCTGGCATGTGTTCATGAATTTTTTTTTACTGTCCTTCTCATGATTGCAAAAATAAGAAAACTACTTGAATGTCCAACAAGAAAATTGGTAAATATACTCTGGTATATCATGGAATGGAATATAAATTATAATATGGATAAATTTTGCAAAACTAATGTTGAATAAAAACAGCCCCAGAACACAACACATATCATTTTTGTAGTTCTCAAGAGCAAGAACAACAAGCTTAAGCTTACATACATTTGTGGTAAAACAAACTTTTGAAAAGCAGTAAAAACTTTTAAAAAGCAGTAGAAATAAGACTGTGATTATGTCTGGAGAAGAAGAAGGTGACAAAGAAAAGAAAGATAGATGCAAGAGTGTGCAAGTTAATCATAATGTTCTAATTTTTGAATTGGGTGGGGGCTCACACCTATTCATTATATTGTGCTTTATAACTTACAGATGTGTTATTTGCAAATTCAGTTGCCACAGATAATGTATTTAAAAGATCAAGAAAAGAAAGAATGAAAGCCAAAGTGAATGCTAGTAGCAAGGGAACAGTTTCTTAAGTCTTGTAAAGTAAAAACTTTGTCACCACTTAGTAAAACTCTCTTCTGAGGTCATTGGTGAAAGTGCTTATTAATGGACAAATGTCCAAGGCGGCTTCCTAGCGTGCCTACCATCCCCATGTCCCCTAATGATTTCTCCTCTGACAAGCATCGCCTGGTGGACAGGGGGTAATGGGCTAGAATGATTCGGTTGGTCACTGATGCCTTTCTGGCCAGACTGACACTGTTTTCAGTCACCATGCAGGCTGAATGGGTGACTTTTGGAAGTCACAGCAAGAAATTTATTTTCTTGTCAACAAAAAAAACTTTTATTCTACATGTTACTTTCCTACCACCCTCAATTCCCATTCCAAATTCAGGGTATAATTGAATAATTCAAATATTTTTGCCACAAGGGAGAGCAAGGAAGCTTGAGTGTACCAGGAGGGGCTTTTCAAAGAGCAAAACTCATCTGTCTTGAAGTGATTTTCTATTGTATCTAAAATGGTTAATATCTTTTTGGATAATCCTCTGTTTTTTCCTTTGTGTATTGGGCTAGAACAACTGGAGATGCTTTTGTCCCTCAGAGGACATCTGGCAGTGTCTGGAGACATTTTTGATCGGTCGGGCTGCTCCTGGGGAGTGGGTAGAGGTCAGGGGTGCTGCAAAATAGACATCCTGCAATGTGCAGGTCCACCCCCACAACAGTATCAAAGTATCAGTAGTACTGAGGTTGAGAAACCCCGGCTAGGAGTATGTTTCCTTTTACATGTGGGGACAGAGGTTCTTTGGCCACCTGAGAAATGTACATGCTCTCTCTTGAATGTCGACCTATTCAGTAGAGTGTCGAGGTATCAGGGAAGGCAGAGAAGAGTCATGCTTGCCTCTGTGCCACACTGGCACGGATTTGTAGTCTGCTTTCGACAGCTTTTTGTCATTTACTGTGTCATCTAGTGGTAACTCAGCTAACTTCTGTTCTCCCAGTTGAGTGTAGACAACTTGAAGGCAGGGTCCAAGTCTTATTTCCATAGAAACTCTGACGTAAAGTTGGGAACTTTGTCTACAGAGGGCTAGTTATAAGGAGCTTATAATATTTGAGGTTTGAGAGGGCTAAATAGGGGAAGGGGCGAGGGATATTAGCTATCTCTCTCAAGCCCTCAAAGATTGTGGATTTATAGAATGTTGTTGTATAAAGGCCGTTTTGTTGAATTCCCTCACTCTTAGGGGGAAGAATTTGAGACTCAGAGGGGTTGTTGAGTATTTTACCCACATTTGCATAGCAAGTCACTGGCAGATCTGAAAGGAGGACTCCATCTTGGTGCCTCCTCTTCTTCACTTAGCTGCTCAGCAAGTTGTCTTCTGAAGGACCTGCCTGAGGCACCGAAATAAAGGGTTGGTGATCTTCAGGACCAAGGTATGTAATTCTGTGCGTGTCTATGTAGGTTGGCCTACATGGGCATGAGCATGCCCTGAATGTCAACAACAAGCACTAGATATTTAAGCAAAGATGTTCCCTGACTTGTTCCTGACCCCCGACAGGGGAGCTTAGGTCCCTCTCTGCTCAGTACTGCTAATTCTTTTAGTTCCTTGACCACAACACTTACCATATTTTATGGGGTTGTAAATTTAACATCCGTCTTCTATGCTAGCTTTGTGGGGGCAGAAACTATATTTGTTATGTTCAATGATGAACACATATAAGATACTCATCAACGGTTTTCCATGAGAAAATAAATAAATATTAAGTCAGGGACGGCCATTTCAGGCTGGGTTTTGGGGAAGATGTTGTTTGGGGGGGTGGGGTTCCTTTGCTGGTGGTTTAGCAAATACCAAAGAGGATGGAGAGTTGCGTTGAAGACAGATTTTGCCTATGTGGCAATGTGTTGGGAGCTCAACAACTCCAGGGTAAGCAGGACTGGGGGTGTGTGGCTGGTGGGGCAAACACTAGCTTAGATGTGCCTTCATGAGACCTGGGATCCCTGATGGCAGAGAGCCTGACTGGAGAAGTAGCCTCAACCACAGTGTAATTTTTTTTTTTTTGAAACCATAATATCTGAGCAATCTGCTCACGGCTTGTTATATGGAAGATGAGATAGCTCATTATCCTGAAAATTCTTCAATAGCTGCTCATAATAAGGTCAGTTAAGAACACAGTGTCCACTATCATTCAAAATCTTCTTATTCTCATTGAAGTTTAAGCCAACATTATTTCATACACTGTTTTTCTTCATCTCCCAGCTGGGGGCAGGGGAAATGCACAGGGCATTAAAATGGATATTGGATTCAACATGAGATGAGGAACCCTTTCGCCCTGATGCTCCCATAACTTCTGATGGACTCGGTTCATTAGGAGACAGTTTCAGATGGATTCTTTTGGGCTCAGTGTTTATGTGGAATGGCTCCCTGCTCACAGAGGCCATCAGAAGAGAAGGAGAAGGGAGGGCAAGCAGCATTACTTTCTGTTTTTCCATGGGTGCACCTGAAAGAGCAGAGAAGCTTGAGAGGGAACCCATGCCCAGACTTGCTCAGATTTCCCCTGGCCCAGGGCTCCCAGGACCTACCTTTTCTGGGATGCCTGATTTCCTCACTGCATCATGAACATTCCCCCACGAAGGCCCCCTTTCAGGTCCTCGCTCATGCTATTATTTCATATGACAAGCCCTCCCTGTACCTTTCCATGGATCTAAGTCTGAGAATCTCTGTCCACCATCATCACCTTGCTCAAGACCCTAATCTTCCATGAAGCCTCTATCAAAGGCACAACAGGGGTGGAGAGCAGGTGGCTTTTCTTCTGGATTTTCTTGATAGCATCTGAGAAGGGCAGGATAGTAGTGCTTATAGCAGGCATCATAAATCTTCGCTTTAGTATCGTAACTCCTGAGTGCTTGTTATATACCAGGCAAGGTTTATTCCAGCTTTATTTCATTTAATTCTCACATCACCATTCGAGGTAGATACTACAATATCCTACTTTTATAGAAATTTGAGGCACAATGAGAAGACATCACTTGTTCATGTTTATTTGGCCAATGGTGGGAAGCTGGGATTTGAATCCAAGCAATCTGATCTCAGAGACTATGATCTAATGATGTCGTGTGTCAAGTTCTGTTTTTTAGTCTACAGAGAACCGAGCCAGGAGTCAGAAGACACAGCAGTTGTGTTGGTTTTTGCCTTACTTTAACTGTTGGGCTTTGGACAAGTGGCTTTGCTTCTTTTTGAGTCTCAATGTCCTCATTTATAATGTAAGGATAATAAACTAGTGGAGATAATGTTTTATGTGTCACAGAGAACATTCATGAAAGCTGGCTAAACTCAACCTTAAATAAAGTTAACATTTCACCATTGTTCAATGTGGAATTATTGGCTATTGTTACTTGCTCATGGGTCTGTCTTGTCAACTGCATTTTATATTCATGGTGGGCAGACACTGCGTCTTACAGGTCTTTAATATCCCCTTGTACCGTTCACTCTGATCTGGTCCTCGTTTACCATGTTGTGGCTTATAGTAGGTGCCACACATTTCCATAATTGTACCTACTCCTCTTCATAACCTATAACTGTTCCTTTTCTACACTTTTGATTTCAATCTTCTCCTGTCTGAACATCACACCCTACTTTTTCAGCACCTCCAGTTCAACCCCCAGTGGGACCTTGGATTCACTGACTCTATTGCCTGCCTCAGGCTCGGATTCATGGTTAATGATACAAGCACACATCTAGGGATGTTTGAGCCCTATTATCCACTTCTCCATTGAACTTCCTTGTCAAAAATCCCAACTCTCTGTTTACCCTGGGCCCATACTCAAGTAGCTTGATGTGGCTATAAAAATTAAGAACTGTGCTGACTTTAAATTTATGATGACACATTATCAGTACCACAATGTTATCACACTCCCTTTGTGAATTTACTTGCCCTCTCTTCAAGATATTTCAAACCTCCTCTCCCTTCAAAGCATCAGCATTTTTTTTGTTCCTCCCTTTATGCTGAGGATCTTACTTCTTACTTCCCCAAGACAAACAGAAGCTATAGACGGGAATCACTTTATATGTCTAGCATGAAATGTGTGAACGTACATGCATCTGAACCCACAGGTTCTGTCTTCTGAGTGGAGTCTGCCTACATCTGACTTCACACAGCTCGGCACCCACTAGGTTCTAGCCAGACTGCCTGTCTCATTTTTCAAGCATGCAAGGTCCTTCTTGACTCACGGCATTTATACCTGCTGTTGACTTGTCTCCTGTGCTCTTCCTCCAGATCTTTGCATGGCTCTCTCTTTCTCATCCTGTTCACATGCCACATTCTAAGCAAACTTTTCCTCAGAACTCTATCTAAAAAGAGAACTCCATTCTCCATCCTATCACTTACTATCTTCTTAGCCTGCTTTATTTTTTTTAATAGCACACATCACTATCTGAAATACCATCTTTATTTATTTACCTGTTTACTGTCTGTTTTCCACAGGAGAACGTGGGCACCATCACAGTGGAGGACTTGTCTTGTTTCTTGCTGTGTTATTTGCATCTGGCATATAGTTAAAAATCACCTGGTGTATAGTAGATGCTAAACTAATGCCTATTGAATAAATGTGAGAAGGAACAAAATTAGGACCATCCGAATGACCTTAGGTAAATCACTTTTATTGATGTCAGGGTAAGATTATTGGCTCCCCAACAGCTAATGCTTATTCCAGGTTCTATTTTTCCTAAATGAGAGGCATTTGTGTAACCACAGTCATTGTCTATGATCCAGGCACAGGCTTAGTGTGTGTTTAATGCCCATGAGTTCCACGGGTTCCATGTGAATCCTGAAGGCATCCACTTGGCTGGGTTTCTGCATTGTTTGGCTCGAGTGTTCTCGTCATGGAACTTGAACAGTAGAAGATAAATTGAGAATGCTGTGGACATTTGAGGATGTGAGTGCCAAGAGATCACAAGGGAATTTAGTTAAGGCTCCTGTCCAGGGTAAGATGACTTCACAGAGCAGACAGAGTGAATTCTCAACCAGCCAGTGGCTCTGTGGAGAGCATGTGCTGAGTTGGGCTGACCATTCTCTGGGTAGTTCCACAGGGCCTTGTGCCCAGTGACCTCTCTATTTATTCACACGTTGGCCTCAGCAGGTACTGGTCTCCAGGAGCTTTTGGTTTGAACTTAGGTGGAGAGAGGCATTTGTGTGGCCAGTCTGGTGAGAAGAGTTTATGGAGTGTGATGTAAATCTCAAAGTTAATAATAATTGAGGCATTTTCTTGCATGTGTGCTGTGTGCCAGAGTGCCAAGGGTTTTCTAAGTTGCCTCATTTAATCTTAACACTCCATGGGGAAGATAAGTATAGCCTATGATATTGGTGTATCCACCACCTCCCTGGCCCTACTCCAAGGAAACTTGTAAGTATAGTAGACATAATCCCCCTGCCCACTAGCAGCTTCCCATTTCAAGTCCCCTTGTCTCTTAGCTTCCATGCCTGAAGCCTTTTTCTCCTTCTGTGTGGTAGCTTGCTCTGCCCATGTACAAGGCAGCACAGAATTATAGGGATTTTAATTTGTCCTCAGGGACTGTCCTCAACTAATCCGGGATGGGAGTTAGTAGATGCATACCCATTTCTCCTTCCTTTGGTGGGACAATTCTCTGGTCCATTATACATGGGTCTTAAAGGGATAGAGGGATAGAGCTTCATGGTACCCAGCTTATTTTCTGGCTGTTCTCTGCTCCTTATCTCATTTTCCTCTCTCCTTCACTTGTGTTTCCTCTGATTGCCTCTGAAATAAAATAGTACCTGTGTCCAAATCCTTTTTTCATAGTCTGCTTTTGGGGGAACCAAAGTAAGGCAATAATTGATTCCAAATTTGCAAATGAAGACATTGCAGAGAGAAGGAGAAAGGAAATGCCATGCCTCTCATTCATGTCTCTTTCTATAAGCAGGCTGGAGCTTCCTAACCTGTCTCCCGTCTCCCCAGATGAACCGTACCCATCTTCCGTCACCACAGACCATCTCTTCTGGTTCTTGGGCCCATGCCCCAGTTGTTGCTACAAAATGAAAGCCTTTGACTATATTGTAAGATATGAAAGTTTGCTCCTTGGCAAGGGGCAGGGCACCCCCATGGGGCTGGAGGTGGGGCTCGCAATGAGGCATGCAGCCAAGATGTCTGGGCCCACCTGGTTGGAAACAGCATGACACACATTCTGGAAACACCTGCCTCAAAGCCTGGGCAGACGTGACCTGACAGGCTATGTTTGTCCTGCTGTGTTCCATGTTGCAGTGACTCAGGTACAGGTGCAACCTTCTTTTTTCCCAGGGTCTCTACCCTACCCCAAGACATTTGGGCTGTGTGTGGGTAGAAGCCATGTCCCTTTGGGGAACTCTTTTAGCCCACAGTGTTGGAGGGAGGGGCAGAGGTTTGCCTCTGATCACCAGTGGGGGCGATGAAACCCAAGCCAGGTACGAAACTGAGAAAAATGGGATGATTTTTGAGGAGAAAGTGCTGGTGGAGGGAACAGGCTTATGCTCTCTGGATCCTGATTAATTCTCTGGCCTCGAACCTTCCTTAATGACATTCCATTTTCTGGGGTCCTAGTGATTGCAGCATACTCTACACAGAGAGCAAAGGCTGCATGGTCAGGAATGCCCAGCAAGAGTGTTAGATTCTACCATAAAATAGGAGTAATGACCTGTAGCTCCTAGGGCTGTTATGCAGACAAATTGGGATTATATCAGACGAGAGGCCTAGGCCTTGCACTGTGCTCAGCTCAGCAACAGCTCACCATGGCCTTCTGCCTTCCTGTCTGCCTGCGTGCTTTTCCACGGAATGGCAAATAATTGAAAGAAGAGATTTCCCCCTTTAAGTCTGTTGTGTGGAATGTGTAACTGAGTATGCATGAGAAGTCTTTTGTGAGAAATAACCAGGGCAGGAAAGATCTTGGTTATTTTACAGGGAGGTGTTCCCTTTCCTTTCTGTAAACTGAGGAAAGTCCAGTATTCAATTGTCTGTGAAAGGGATACCAGGCTCCCAGCTTTCTAAGCCAGGAGAGCAGTGATTCCTAAATGTTGATATGGGTAAGAGTTACCTGGAGGAGCTTGTTCAAATGCAGATTATCTGGCAGTGCTCTTAGAGATTCAGATTTTGCAGGTATGTACATTTTAATAAACTCCACCAACTGATTTTATTTAGTTTTCTTAAGAGATCACTCTGAGTGTCCACAACGCAGGCAATGCCAACATCCCCACTGCCTCAGGTCCTCAGAACCTCCTCCCTGGTGTTTGAGGTGTCATGGTGTGAACATTAACTTCATTTGAACTTGACTGAGTTAGGGCATACCCAGATAACTAAGAAAACATTATATCTGGGTGTGTCAGGAGGGTGTTTCTGGAAGAGACAGCACCTGAGTCAGTAGACCCAGTAAAGAAGATCCACCCTCACCCCATGAGTGGGCATCACCCAGGACGTTGAGGGCCCAGATAGAACAATAAGGTGCAGGAAGGGCACATGCACTCCCTTTTCTTGGACAGGGACATCCATCTTCTCATGCCCTGGACACTGGCTCCCCTGATTCTCAGGTCTTCGGACTCCGACTGAATTACACCATGGACTTTTCTGGTTCTCCACCTTGTAGAAGGCATGTTGTGGTCTTCTTCATCTCCAAAACTGTGCGACCCATTCCCATAATAATCCCCTCATATGTATCTATGTGTTTCCTATGGGTTCCAAAGTGCTGGGATTACAGGCATCAGCCACCGCACCTGGCTGTGTCCTGTCTCTTGATCTTGGATTGCATATGTGTCCCTGTTTCTCTGGAGAACCCTGACTAATATACATGGCCAGGCAGGAAGTTTCCTTCTGCATCAGGCAGCATTTCCAGACAAGCACTCAGCAGTAATAAAATAGCCAGGAACTCCCCTCACATGAGCTAGGGACTCCCCTAGCCAGGGATTCCCCTCACAAGAGCTGCATCCCCTCTGCCAGTGGAGACAACCCAGGGCAGAGTCTTGGCCTCTCCTTAGAGGAAATCCATCGCTTTTAAACTAATTCTGTATTCACTCAGGCAATGGGGCAGAAAACTGTCCCCCAACTTTGCCATCATGCCTACTTATTGACAACCCAATTCTAGTGTCCTGTCTCTCTCTCTCTCTCTCTGTCTCTCTCTTTTTGAGATGGATTTTCACTCTGTCGCCCAGGTTGGAGTGCAATGGCATGATCTCAGCTCACTGCAACCTCTGCCTCCTGGGTTCAAGTGATTCTCCTCCCTCAGCCTCCTGAATAGCTGGTATTACAGGCATGCGCTACCATGCCTGGCTAATTTTTGTATTTTTAGTAGAGATGGGGTTCCACCATGTTGGTCAGGTTGGTCTCAAACTTCTGACCTTGTGATCTGCCTGCCTCGGCCTCCCAAAGTGTTGGGATTACAGGCATGAGGCACTGCGCCCGGGTGTGTCCTGTCTCTTGATCTTGGATAGCATATGTGTCCCTGAGCTGGCCGAGAATGTGTAGCGGCTCAGCTGAAGTTCAGTTTACTTTCATGGATAGAGATGGGAAAGGTCCCCAGGCTCTTGACATTCACTCTGGGTCTGGGAGCCATGGGGTGGCTCAACAGCAGCCCCACTAGCAACTTGCCTGATTTGCAAGAAGAGTATTTGCAGCTTTGTTTTAGCCCTTCCAGCTAGTCTGCTTCTAGTTCTCAGGTCTCCTCTTTTTCCTCTTTCTTCCCCACCTTTTTTGTCCCCTCTTTTACTCTATCTGTTCCATCTCTGTATCTTTTCAGCCTTCTACAATTGAAATGTCTCTTAAACCTCAAAGGCTAGTCCAACTGTTTACTAGGCTTATTTAATGGGAAAAATAATAATAACTGCTTCTGTTTGTTTTACTAAGTAATCCCCAGGCAGGAAAAAAGGAAAGCCTTTGCCTAGAGTGATGCTGCAATCACCCTAAATTTGTTTTCACAAAGAGGAGGAAAAAGACTATATTGTGATTAGAATAATGATTAATCAGTATTGGTCAGGTCCCTTTCTACTATGCTATCAGCAATGACCTTGTTACAGACCAAAACCTGAGGAAGAAGAGCATCTTTGGGGATTGGGTTAGGTAGAGCATGGCCCAAAAGGAGCTATATGGTTTTTAAAAACAACTACATTGACTGGGCACAGTGGCTCACGCCTGTAATCCCAGCACTTTGGGAGGCCGAGGTGGGTGGATTACCAGAGGTCAGGAGTTCGAGACCAGCATGGATGACATGGCAAAACCCTGTCTCTACTAAAAATACAAAAATTAGCCGGGCATGGTGGCATGCACCTGTAGTCCCAGCTACTCGGGAGGCTGAGGCAGAAGAATTGCTTGAACCTGGGAGGTGGAGGTTTTGGTGAGCTGAGATCGCGCCAGTGCATTCCAACCTGGGTGACAGAGTGAAACTCCGTCTCAAAAAAAAAAAAAAAAGCTACATTGAGGTATAATTGATATATGATTAATTGTATATATTTAAAGTGTACAATTTGATAAAATTTGACAAAAGCATATACCTGTAAAACTATCACCACAATGAAGGTAGTGAATACATCCAACCCCGAAAGTCTTCTGGGTCTCTTTAATCCTTCACTCCTATCCTTCCAGTCCCCTTCCCCATCCCAAGAAATCACTGATGTGCTTTCTGCCAGATATACTAGTTTGCATTATCTAGAGCTTCACTGAAATGGAACTGTGCAGCATGTGTTCCTTTTGTCTGACTTCTTTCACTCAGCATGATTATTCTGAGATTCATCTATGTTGTTGGATATGGCCATATGTCTTGCTGGGGAATAATAATTGTATGCATATACCATAATTTGTTTATCCATTCACCTCTTGATGGGTATTTGGGGCATTTGAAGTTTGGGCTAGGTGATAAAGCCACTATAACATTTGTGTACAAGTCTTTGTATGGCTAATATATATTATCTTTTGTATTGATAATATATATATAGTCTTTTCTATTACATACAAAATTAGGAGCGGAATGTGGAGCTATAAGGATTTTAAGAAGCTGAGGGGATGGTTGGAAATAATCTAGGTCTGGCAGTTAGGAAATCTGTGTTTAATCTCAATTTTCCTAGTTACTAACTGTGTGACCTTAGGCAAGACACTTAACAACTCTGGGTCTCCAGTTTCCTCATCTGTCAAATGAGATTTAAAAACATGATCTCTGTTTCACATACATGAGAAGAGGGACAAAGGGACATAACCCGGGAGGTCACTGCCAAATTTAAAGGCTCCACAGAGGACTATAAAGGCATGATCAAGCATAAGCCCCTAGAAGGGAAAGTTCTGTGCTTTAGGCCTTGCTTTGCTGAGAGATGCAACTGTTTGAGACTTTGGAGGTGAAGAATTGCACTTGGTGTTTACTTAGTGTCTGCGGTTCCAAAGTTGTACCTGCAATTTCTCTTTTCCCACCTTCCACGTCCCCTCCATCTCCCGTTATGATCCCTCAGTGAAGACAGGCCCATTGAGCAAAGGTGAACGATTAGATGAATCCAGTAAAACAAGCTACAGTTGGAATTAACTTTCTTCCCCTGCCTTTGGTTCATAAATCCAGATGGTAAAAGCAAAGCCGAAGGGTAATATCATAGAGCTTAGGCCTCAAGAACAGCTCTGAAGTCTTGAATTGTTTTGCTAAGAAAAAGTCATCAAAGGGCCCTCATAGGTATGGATCTAGCTTCTTAGAGTGCTTTCTCTCTGAAGAGGTATTAGGCACAATGATTAGTATCTTTGGGGTGGCAGGCTGTGTTCACATCCAGGTTTCTCTGTGTACTAACCTGTATGTCTTGGGGATGCTACTTCATCCATGAGTTTCTGTGTTTTTCCTCTGTGGAAGAGGAATGTTAACAATAATGCTTACTCACCTCAATTATTCTGAGAATTAACTGAAGGGAGCTGCACAGCTTTGAAAGCATAAAGTTCTGCCAGACCTTTGTAGCTATCTTTCTCTCCAGACCGCATGTCTTTAGAGAGGGATGATCCTTCACTGAATGGACTAGGTGACCCTATACATTATGTGAGTTGGGGTGGCAAAGTCTTCTCCATTCCTCCTCCATATATCTGAAATCCCTAGTGTTGGTCACTACTTTGAGTTAAGGCAGTGTGCCATCAATTTTAAAAGAGCAAATACATTTACCTCGCAGTAGTCACCCATAAATTGATGTATAAATATGACCATTTTCTAGAAAAGTTCTTCAGACTGTGGGCAGAGAATGAGTATGGGAAAGAGTGGTTGGGAATGCAGAGCTCTGGACCACACATAGGCAAATTGAGAGCATTTAAGTGGGTAGGAAATGACAAATTTTACTTTCTGATTTATTGCTAGGGCCATTCCTGACCAGGGGAGGCAGTTTATTGAGTCATTTCAGTATTCCTGTTGAAAACTTGTCTTTTATCTCCTTTAAGCTTCCCGCTATTCTTTTCTTTCTTCGCAAGCTCGTCGGTGTGTCTTGGTCTACCATTAGGAGCAGTCTCTTACCAGACCAAGCAACAAGATTCTATTGGCTAGGGAGAGTTTCTTTCACACATGCTACCTCATTGATTTTCATGCTTTTTCTGTGAATCAGTAAAGGGAACAGACAGTGCTATCTTCATTATATAGACGGAAAAATGGAGGTATAAAGAGGCCAAAGGTCTTTTTCAGAATCACAAATGTAATGACAAGAACAAATGGTCATCTGTTTAGAACGTCAAGTCCCTGAGGCCACCATCTTGGTGAGACTCCAGGACTCAGGGGCCCAGCTCCAGTGGGGGTTGATTTTAGCCAGAGAAGGCTGACTCCTGCCAGAGCAAAAACCCAAGAGAAGTCCCAGCCCTTTTCCTGCCCCCTCTTAGGAGTACAGAGTTCTATCAGGTGTTGCATCTTGTGTATCCCCAGCTGTTGCAGGAACATCTGAATCACTCGGATCAACAGAGAAGGAAACAATTTTGTCAAGAATGTGACTGCCTTTCAGTTATCTAGAAATGGCTATGACAAGGTTATGCTTTGCTCTGTTATCCTCTTGGCCAGCAAGTTCTCAGCAGGCAGGCTGAATGGGGCACCCGGTGTTGTTTCTTTGTGAGCTTGCCCTGTTCACTGCTAAAACTGGACACAGGAATTTCACTTTTTCTGGTTCCCCTCTGCAGCATGTTAAAGGCAGATGGGTGGCTGGATGCAGTGGCTCACACCTGTAATCCCAGCACTCTAGGAGGCCGAGGCAGGTGGATGACCTGAGACCAGGAGTTCGAGACCAGCCTGGTCAGTATGGCAAAACCCTGTCTCTACTAAAAATACAAAAATTAGCTGGGCGTGGTGGCACATACCTGTAATCCCAGCTACTCGGGAGGCTGAGGCAGGAGAATCACTTGAGCCCAGGAGGCGGAGGTTGCAGTGAGCTGAGACCATGCCATTGCACTCCAACCTGGGTGACAGAGTGAGACTTCATCTCAAAAAAAAAAAAAAAAAAAAAAAGGCAGGTGGGATTTTGGCAACATTTGTTTTCAACCTTTTTATGAGGGAACAGAGGCACAAAGAAATATGATGACTCAGTCAAGGTCATGCACCCAGTTGATGACACTCAGATCTCACTTCCATGTCAGCATTCTTCCAGCCACACTCTGCATCTCCCTCCCTGCCTCTGAAAATTGGGCCTAATGGGCTCTCCTGAGTCTATATCTGGAATAGAAAGTACTACACCTATAATTTACTGCTGTCCATCCCTGAGAGGGAGGAGACTTTGACTGCTTCCTCTCAGAGACAGGGGCCACAGAAGCACCAGAATCTGGTGACTTCTCCGAGGAGATGACTCGTGGTCATCAGGACCCAAGTCTTTACACTTGAGCCCCTCATTGGGCTTCTGGCTCCTCTCCTTTCTCTCTTGAGAATCTATCAGCCTTCTGGAGAGGGTGCCGTCACCAGGAGGTCTGGGGCCAGAGAGTCAGATAAGGTAATTAGGAATAAGGGAGTTGGCCAGCCCAAAGAGTCATTATCAAGCAGGTAGCATTTGTCTTCAGGCCCTCTTGCCCATCATATTACCCCTCCCTCTTTCAATGTGCTTCTTTCCCAAGCACCAAGATACCCACCACTTGCAGTCCTCACTTTCCTGAACCTGCCTCAAGCAGAGTGCTTAGTGGGCCATGTTCCCCACCTAATACTTCTTCTTTATACAGACCCATTGCCGAGGACCCAATAGGCTCTACTCCAGTGGACAGATGTAAGACAGAATGTAGTGGTTGATCATGCTTTATTGTGCCATGGGACATTTGAATTTGGAGAAAAGCCCTCAAGCTTACTGTGACTCAATAAAAAAAAAACAAAAAAAAAAAACTCCTGGGAATCACAGTCACTGTGACAGACTGGTGGGAAGGCTTACAATGGTAAACCTTGTGTCATACCACACAGAGGCAGCCTGATGAGTCAAAAAGAAGCCAGCCTCCATGATGAATACCTAGCAGCCTCCCTCTCACCCGTTCATATGTTTGATGTTTCAACACCGGCTGATCCACTGAATTTCCCCATATTTTCATGATCTCTCGGTTCAATATGTTTCTTCTTGAACTTAAAGAACAAAAAAGATGTTATTTGTGTGGCCTCGTGTACATAGTCACAACTCACCCTTGAATGTTACTTTATTATTGGGAACATGGCTGTAGGCCTGTATTTGTGGAGTCTAAGGCAAGAGTGCATAAGGAGGCCCATATAACATAGGTCCAAATACTTCAAAGTTGTAAATCAAACTAATGAACTATTACCTAAAATATGTCTATCCTCCTAGCTTGACAGTTGTACCTTCTTAATGGCAAAATTGACGAATATGTTTAAAGCTATTCTTTTCATATGACTGAAAGTTGGCAGAAAATCAAAGATGACAGAATTTAATTGTTATGGAGCATATCTGAGTCATTTTTATGGTTGATGATGTTTGCTTGAGTAATAAAATAAAGGCATATGTGTACTTTGTTTTCTTTAATTTTAACAAAAAATATTATGGAGATCAAAATTTTCACACATTTGGCTTTCTATTGACAGTAGTGATCTAAGAAATAAAAGCTATAATTGTAATAAAATTATACAAATATGTTTTTATAAAAATGCAATGCATAGTAAACATAAAACACAGGTTAAAATTATATTTATGTATGCTTTCAAAAGTTTTTTTCTTCTAAAATATTTAGAAGTATTAGAAGACAAAGTATAACCTTCAATTAATAATATCAAATTTTTAAGTTGAAGTTGTGTAAATGAAGCTGACATTTTACATTTCATTTTTGAAAAAGAACTAAATCTTATTTTTCAAAGAAGTACTATCCATCTACTTGCTAAGCTAAAGATTTACCCTCATGCTTCATGAATGTTACACCTAGATTTATACACATACATAAATTTAAGAGTAATATGAATTGGTAAATATTTTTGCAACTGTTGTAAATACCATGCTTATTCATGAGTTCCTCTGAAATCATGAATTGGGACACAAAAGCATGATAAGAATGCTCAGCACTTCTGGGAAACCAAAGTTATGCAAGAATCTATTGAATTCAAGCTATCTAAGAGAAAAGATTTGACAAGATAACTCTATTCTTTTGGCCAAGCAGTTCTAATGCTCAGGTTTTCCATATTCTAAAGTGTTGTCAATATCAATGTCAGCAGCACAACCCACAATGGCCATGGCATTCAAACACAGTTGCTTTTTGTTTTGACAATACAGGGCAAAAGATGTGGAAAGACTTTCCCTGGGGCCTGAACAGTGTTGACCATGAGAGTGGATGTTTAGGGTTACTGGTTGTGTGGTGGCAGTAATAACTGCTGAGTCCTGAGGGACAGCAATGCCCAGGTGTTCTTTAATACATGCGTATTTACTTTGTTTTGTTTTTGGTAAGTAGGCTTCTCTAAAGTATGAGGCCTAGGGCGGGGATCCCTCTTACCCAGGGCTAGAGTGGGTATACATAACTATAATAGTCAGGGTTCTCAAAGAAATAGAACCAAGAGGATCTATCTATCTATCTATTATCTATCTATCTATCTATCTATCTATCTATCTATCTATCTATCTATCTGTCTATTCTTCCATCCGTCCATCCATCCACCCATCTAACTAACTATAGAATTGACTCATGCAATTATGGAGGCTGAGAAACCCCAAGATTTGCAGGTGGCAAGCTGGAGGCCCAGTGGAATGGATGGTGTAAGTTCCAGGCCAAAAGCCAGCAGGCTCAAGACCTAAGAAGAGTTGATTTTTCAGTTTGAGTCTAAAGGGAGGAAAAGACCCACGTCTAGCTCAAGCAGTCAGGCAGAAGAAGTTCTTTCTTACTTAGCCTTTTGTTCTATTTAGATCTTCAATTGATTGGATGAGGTCCACTCACATTAGGAATGGCATTTTGCTTTACTCAGTCTACTGACTCAAATGTTAATTTCATCCAGAAACATCCTCACAGACACACCCAGAATTATATTTGACCAAATGTCTGAGCATTCCATGGCTCAGTCAAGTTGACATATAATAACCATCACAATGACTAAAAGCCATAAAATATGCAAAAAGAGCTGTTCAAGTACGTCTTTTCAAGTCCATGGGCTAAAGCTCATAGTTATTGCTTGCAGGCTGAAATATTTGTGCAGAAGACCATTGTCAGCATTCATGATGGCATAGCTATGCTATAGGCTAATCCTAGAACACTAAATTCTTGTTCTTGAGCAATCAAATAGATCAAGATACACATAGTATATAAAAAGGCATACAAAAGGTAAACCTGTAGTTATAAAAAGGTAAGGAAATGTATAGAATGATAGAAATGTCTCCATCTAAAGTTATCACAATATTCCAAAGAATATTAAAAATAAAGTAGGGTTCAGTTATCAGAGATATTTACAAGTATGGATAGCTCACTCCCCAATGACTACAGATCACATGGAATGTAGTTGTATATAGGCACATATTGTTAAATATACCTGATAAAGTAATTGAGTACTTTCCAAGAACAAAGTACACTAGATTTTCAAAGGGAATTATGAAAGAAGTAGGCATTAAAATTATTGACCCAGAGGAACCTGAAGTTTTATGAAAATGCAGGACAGAACTAAATATGTAGCCACAAACACAGGCAAAAGAAATGAACTGACGTGTGAATAACTATACACACTTCCTTCTTTGGCTTTCCACTAATTTATAATTTGTGATGATCTAGACCTGCAACATGGCAAACTGATATTTAGTTTCAGGCCAAAAACAGAGTTCTCAAAGAAAACAAAAAGGATAGTATTTCCTTGGTATAGAACATGTGCCAGGAGCTGAGATGGTTGTTTTACACACATTATCTCATTTAATCTTTAAATGGTTCTATAAGGTGAACTTTTTACAAATGAGGAAACTAAGTCTCAGAACAGATAAATATAGATGCACATGTAGATCACCCTGACAGCAAAACTGCACACTGTTCAAACAAACTCAACAACAACAAAAAATGCTCTGTCAGCTTTAGAGGGCCAACTATTCTTGAGAATATTAGAAGGCCACATGGACGAATATTGATAAGACCATTACAGTTCATTCTTATTTCTGTGTTAGAGAGAGCACTGAAGGACATCAAAAAACTGTGGAGTGATAGCCTGTTTAAATTTGTTGAATATACTCTGACTAATACAATATTTTCTACATAATAGTTAAATTATTTGACTTTTGGTTAATCTCCATCCTTCCCTGTTTCTCATTTTATCCGAATTAATTAAACTTAACTTTTAATTTTTCACTGTGGAGAGCACAAGTGTCCTAGCATGAACATTTTTGTGAGTTGGTGGCCTTCGGAGATGCCACCAGGATGAGTGTTGCCAGTCCACGAAGATGACCCTGTCTAACCAAGTCCTCCGCTCTGCTCTTGATCCCAGCAAGAGAACCCAGAGCTACAAATGAGGTTGTATATTTAATAAAACAGCAATCATCTTGTGCAATTTTATAGTACTTTATTGAGATGAGGCTCCAGGATGGGCCCAGCAGTGTGCAATGTAGGTAGGTCCTCAGTGAGGATTGTTGACTGGGATGGAGTTGGTATACTAACTGTGTATCAGTATAGAGACACTTTATTTTAAACTCAGATCAGATTTAGAAAAACAATGCCAGGAATGAACACTCTGCTTGAGTTAAGATTTCTTTTACACTCTCTTGCTACCTAAGTAAAACGAAGAAACTGTGTTCACCAAATCTTTGCAGGTAATTAGCGTCAATGATTTATCTCAGAGAAGTTGCATTGTTCCTGTATTCAGAGACTTAAGTGGGTTTTTTAGAACTAGCCAGCGTGGTTTAGATTTTGATCTGTAGCTTTGGTTTTCTTGTGATTCATATTGATTGCTTCAATTTTTATTCTGCTTTGCTCTATAGGTTCTTGATCCGCCTGTTTTTCTCCTCTTTGGTATGGTTATAGGTTTATGTTTCTAATTTTCTATTTTCTTTTATTCTTGGATTTTCAGCATTTGCACTCAAGGTGGCTATTTTTTAAAAAAGTTCTTGTTTTGGTTTATTTGCCCTGCTGTCAGGCCTGTTTGGCCTTGTCCATGAGATAATGGAAATGAAAGTGCTTTGTAAGATGTAAAGCACTCTTCAAATGTAAGAGATGATTGCTATTTTATTAAAAATAATAACTTTGTTTGTAGCTCTGAGTCTTCTTGCTGTAATCAAGGGCAAAGAGGAGCACCTAATTGGACAGGTGGGTCATCTTTATGCACTGACAGCCTAGTTCATAATAGCTCTAGCAACCAGTGTTACAGTCCTAGACTCTCCGTGAACATGGATTATGGCCTGTGTCTAATCTGGAGAATACAGACAAGAGCCTAGAAAGGAGACAGAGGACCCACACCGGGAAGCCCAACAACCTGACTGATCTTGTTTAATGTCTGATTTCCAGCTTGTGCCCACACCCTTATCTTGAAGGCCTGAAATACCCTGCCAGGCTGGAATGAGTCTTAGGTCCCACCCTCCTCCTGGTTACTGGATAAAGGGAATCCTGTGCTCTGCCGGGGATCCTGTTTTAGACTCTGTGATAACATTGGGGCAATACTGTTGTTGACTTTCTTACTCTACAAATTCACATCACCTTTTAAGAATCAATCCTGCCAGGTGCAGTGGCTGATGCCTGTAATCCCAGCATTTTGGTAGGCAGAGGCAGGAGGATCACCTGATGTCAGGAGTTCGAGACCAGCCCGGCTAACATGGTGAAACCCCATTTCTACTAAAAATACAAAAAATTAGTTGAGCGTGGTGATGCACGTCTGTAATCCCAGCTACTCAGGAGGCTGAGGCAGGAGAATCGCTTGAACCCAGGAGGTGGAGGTTGCAGTGAGCCAAGATCGCACCATTGCACTCCAGCCTGGGCAAAAAGAGCAAAACTCAATCTCAAAAAAAAAAAAAAAAAAAAAAAAGTCAATCCTAAAGTGGTTTGAGAACAGGACTTTCATTCTGTTTAAGTAGTTCTGCCTCCTCATCAAGAAGTCCTACTGAGTTTAGACCTGAACTAAAACAGGGCCCCATATACAATTATCTTCTTTCAGCTGGTATAGACCAGACCCAGTATATATGGCTATAGATGCCCTTAACTTCTTTATATCGAGAGCTAGTTTCTAATATTTGAAAAGTTGCTATTTGTTTTAACTAAGCCATCATTAGTGGAATTCATCCCAATGTTGAGTTAAGGAAGAGAAAGTGGGCCTCATTAGCTCCTTAGTAGATTAGAAATGCAGAAATTTTCTTCTAGGGGAGGGAAAGGAATGACAGTCCCCCGCAAAAAGTTGTGTGTTGTGCCAAGGTTGAGTTTGAGGAGGTGGGAAAGCATTTTATAAAAGGAGATACCTCTGTGACTGGGCATTCATAGGATCAGCACGTGACACCCTCATGAGATGGCAGTATTTAAGTCCACCTTGTTTTCACATCTCTATCTTGTTCTTTATTCCTACTTGTCATTCATTTATTTATTTGATTATTCACTCATTCAACAAATACTTATTGAGCACTTCTCTGGTACCAGACAGATACTGTGCTATATGCTGGGGACCACACACAGCATTTCCAACAATTGTCCTGGATCTCAAGGCTGTCTGTGCTGTAGTCTGTACATGGACTTTAGGTCAGACAGACCTGGGTTGTGGTGCCTTCTCCCCTGTTTGCTTTTTCTGTTACCCAGTAAAACTTACTCTGTAACTTGTCATCTGGGTCTTACTTTATGTATCTTTAAAACTGGATAATACCAACTACCACATAGGGTTGTGGTATGGATTCCATACATGATGTGTATAATACTCAGTGCTGGACACATAGCAGGTCTCTTACTCATTAATTGGTGGTTGTATCCTTCACATTCATCTCCTGATCACCAACTCAAACTCATTAACAGCTCTTCTTTGCCTAGGGCAAGTTGGCTTCTAAGTGGAATTTAATTATGTTTAAGTCTTTTTTTTTTTATTATACTTTAAGTATTAGGGTACATGTGCACAACGTACAGGTTTGTTACATATGTATACATGTGCCATATTGGTGTGCTGCACCCATTAACTCATCATTTAACATTAGGTATATCTCCTAATGCTATCCCTCCCCCCTTCCCCCACCCCACAACAGGCCCCAGTGTGTGATGTTCCCCTTCCTGTGTCCATGTGTTCTCATCGTTCAATTCCCACCTATGAATGAGAACATGCAGTGTTTGGTTTTTTTGTCCTTGCGATAGTTTGCTGAGAATCATGGTTTCCAGCTTCATCTATGTCCCTACAAAGGACACGAACTCATCATTTTTTATGGCTGCATAGTATTCCATGGTGTATATGTGCCACATTTTCTTAATCCAGTCTATCATTGTTGGACATTTGGGTTGGTTCCAAGTCTTTGCTATTGTGAATAGTGCCACAATAAACACACGTGTGCACGTGTCTTTATAGCAGCATGATTTATAATCCTTTGGGTATATACCCAGTAATGGGATGGCTGGGTCAAATGGTATTTCTAGTTCTAGATCCCTGAGGAATTGCCACACTGACTTCCACAATGATTGAAATAGTTTACAGTCCCACCAACAGTGTAAAAGTGTTCCTATTTCTCCACATCCTCTCCAGCACCTGTTGTTTCCTGACTTTTTAATGATTGCCATTCTAACTGGTGTGAGATGGTATCTCATTGTGGTTTTGATTTGCATTTCTCTGATGGCCAGTGATGATGAGCATTTTTTCATGTGTCTTTTGGCTGCATAAATGTCTTCTTTTGAGAAGTGTCTGTTCATATCCCTCACCCACTTGTTCATGGGGTTGTTTGTTTTTTTCTTGTAAATTTGTGTGAGTTCACTGTAGATTCTGGATATTAGCCCTTTGTCAGATGAGTAGTTTGCAAAAATTTTCTCCCATTCGATAGGTTGCCTGTTCACTCTGATGGTAGTTTCTTTTGCTGTGCAGAAGCTCTTTAGTTTCATTAGATCCCATTTGTCAACTTTGGCTTTTGTTGCCGTTGCTTTTGGTGTTGTAGACATGAAGTCCTTGCCCATGCCTATGTCCTGAATGGTAATGCCTACGTTTTCTTCTAGGGTTTTTACGGTTTTAGTTCTAACATTTAAGTCTTCAATCCTTCTTGAATTAATTTTTGTATAAGGTGTAAGGAAGGGATCCAGTTTCAGCTTTCTGCATATGGCTAGCCAGTTTTCCCAGCACCATTTATTAAATAGGGAATCCTTGCCCCATTTCTTGTTTTTGTCAGGTTTGTCAAAGATCAGATAGTTGTAGATATGTGGCATTATTTCTGAGGGCTCTGTTCTGTTCCATTGGTCTACATCTCTGTTTTGGTACCAGTACCATGCTGTTTTGGTTACTGTAGCCTTGTAGTATAGTTTGAAGTCAGGTAGCGTAATGCCTCCAGCTTTGTTCTTTTGGCTTAGTATTGACTTGGCAATGTGAGCTCTTTTTTGGTTCCATATGAACTTTAAAGTATTTTTTTCCAATTCTGTGGAGAAAGTCATTGGTAGTTTGATGGGGATGGCATTGAATCTGTAAATTACCTTGGGTAGTATGGCCATTTTCACGATATTGATTCTTCCTACCCATGAACATGGAATGTTCTTGCATTTGTTTGTATCCTCTTTTATTTCATTGAGCAGTGGTTTGTAGTTCCCCTTGAAGAGGTCCTTCACATCCCTTGTAAGTTGGATTCCTAGGTATTTTATTCTCTGAAGCAATTGTGAATGGGAGTTCACTCATGATTTGGCTCTCTGTTTGTCTGTTATTGGTGTACAAGAATGCTTGTGAATTTTGCACATTGATTTTGTATCCTGAGACTTTGCTGAAGTTGCCTATCAGCTTAAGGAGATTTTGGGCTGAGACCATGAGGTTTTCTAAATATATAATCATGTCATCTGCAAACAGGGACAATTTGACTTCCTCTTTTCCTAATTGAATACCCTTTATTTCCTTCTCCTGCCTGATTGCCCTGGCCAGAACTTCCACACTATGTTGAATAGGAATGGTGAGAAAGGGCATCCCTGTCTTGTGCCAGTTTTCAAAGGGAATGCTTCCAGTTTTTGCCCATTCAGTATGATATTGGCTGTGGGTTTGTCATAGTTAGCTCTTATTATTTTGAGATACATCCCATCAATACCTAATTTATTGAGAGTTTTTAGCATGAAGCGCTGTTGAATTTTGTCAAAGGCCTTTTCTGCATCTATTGAGATAGTCATGTGGTTTTTGTCTTTGGTTCTGTTTATATGCTGGATTATGTTTATTGATTTTCATATGTTGAACCAGCCTTGCATCCCAGGGATGAAGCCCACTTGATCATGGTGGATAAGCTTTTTGATGTGCTGCTGTATTCGGTTTGTCAGTATTTTATTGAGGATTTTTGCATCAATGTTCATCAGGGATATTGGTCTAAAATTCTCTTTTTTTGTTGTGTCTCTGCCAGGCTTTGGTATCAGGATGATGCTGCCCTCATAAAATGAGTTAGGGAGGATTCCCTCTTTTTCCATTGTTGGAATAGTTTCAGAAGGAATGGTACCAGCTCCTCCTTGTACCTCTGGTAGAATTCAGCTGTGAATCCATCTGGTCCTGGACTTTTTTTGTTTGGTAAGCTATTAATCATTGCCTCAATTTCAGATCCTGTTATTGGTCGATTCAGAGATTCAACTTCTTCCTGGTTTAGTCTTGGGAGGGTGTACGTGTCGAGGAATTTATCTGTTTCTTCTAGATTTTCTAGTTTATTTGCATAGAGGTGTTTACAGAATTCTCTGATGGTAGTTTGTATTTCTGTGGGATTGGTGGTGATATCTCCTTTATCATTTTTTACTGCGTCTATTTGATTCTTCTCTCTGTTCTTCTTTATTAGTCTTGCTAGTGGTCTATCAATTTTGTTGATCTTTTCAAAAAACCAGCTCCTGGATTCATTGATTTTTTGAAGGGTTTTTTGTGTCTCTATTTCCTTCAGTTCTGCTCGGATCTTAGTTATTTCTTGCCTTCTGCTAGCTTTTGAATGTGTTTGCTCTTGCTTCTCTAGTTCTTTTAATTGTGATGTTAGGGTGTTAACTTTAGATCTTTCCTTCTTTCTCTTGTGGGCATTTAGTGCTATAAATTTCCCTCTACACACTGCTTTGAATGTGTCCCAGGATTCTGATATGTTGTGTCTTTCTTCTCGTTAGTGTCAAAGAATATCTTTATTTCTGCCTTCATTTCCTTATGTACCCAGTAGTCATTCAGGAGCAGGTTGTTCAGTTTCCATGTAGTTGAGCGGTTTTGAGTGAGTTTCTTAATCCTGAGTTCTAGTTTGATTGCACTGTGGTCTGAGAGACAGTTTGTTATAATTTCTTTTCTTTTACATTTGCTGAGGAGTGCTTTACTTCCAACTATGTGGTCAAATTTGGAACAGGTGTGGTGTGGTGCTGAAAAGAATGTATATTCTGTTGATTTGGGGTGGAGAGTTCTGTAGGTGTCTATTAGGTCCGCTTGGTGCAGAGCTGAGTTCAATTCCTGGATATCCTTGTTAACTTTCTGTCTCATTGATCTGTCTAATGTTGACAGTGGGGTGTTAAAGTCTCCCATTATTATTGTGTGGGAGTCTAAGTCTCTTTGTAGGTCACTAAGGACTTGCTTTATGAATCTGGGTGCTCCTGTATTGGGTGCATATATATTTAGGATAGTTAGCTCTCCTGGTTGAATTGATCCCTTTTCCATTATGTAATGGCCTTCTTTGTCTCTTTTGATCTTTGTTGGTTTAAAGTCTGTTTTATCAGAGACTAGGATTGCAACCCCTGCCTTTTTTTGTTTTCCATTTGCTTGGTAGATCTTCCTCCATCCCTTTATTTTGAGCCTATGTGTGTCTCTGCACGTGAGATGGGTTTCCTGAACACAGCACACTGATGGATCTTGACTCTTTATCCAATTTGCCAGTCTGTGTCTTTTAATTGGGACATTTAGCCCATTTACATATAACGTTAATATTGTTATGTGTGAATTTGATCCTGTCATTATGATGTTAGCTGGTTATTTTGCTCGTTAGTTGATGCAGTTTCTTCCTAGCCTCGATGGTCTTTACAATTTGGCATGTTTTTGAAGTGGCTGGTACTGGTTGTTCCTTTCCATGTTTAGTGCCTCCCTCAGGAGCTCTTTTAGGGCAGGCCCGGTGGTGACAAAATCTCTCAGCATTTGCTTGTCTGTAAAGTATTTTATTTCTCTTTCACTTATGAAGCTTAGTTTGGCTGGATATGAAATTCTGGATTGAAAATTATTTTCTTTAGGAATGTTGAATATTGGTCCCCACACTCTTCTGCCTTGTAGAGTTTCTGCCGACAGATCAGCTGTTAGTCTGATGGGCTTCCCTTTGTGGGTAACCCGACCTTTCTCTCTGGCTGCCCTTAACATTTTTTCCTTCATTTTAACTTTGTGAATCTAACAATTATGTGTCTTGGAGTTGCTCTTCTCGAGGAGTGTCTTTGTGGTGTTCTCTGTATTTCCTGAATTTGAATGTTGGCCTGCCTTGCTAGATTGGGGAAGTTCTCCTAGATAATATCCTGCAAAGTGTTTTCCAACTTGGTTCCATTCTCCCTGTCACTTTCAGGTACACCAATCAGACGTAGATTTGGTCTTTTCACATAGTCCCATATTTCTTGGAGGCTTTGTTCATTTCTTTTTATTCTTTTTTCTCTAAACTTCTCGCTTCATTTCATTCATTTGATCCTCCATCACTGATACCCTTTCTTCCACTTGATCAAATCAGCTACTGAGGCTTGTGTATTTGTCACGTAGTTCTTGTGCCATGGTTTTCAGCTCCATCAGGTCCTTTAAGGACTTCTCTGCATTGGTTATTCTAGTTAGCCATTCATCTAATTTTTTTTTAAGGTTTTTAACTTCTTTGCCATGGGTTTGAACTTCCTCCTTTAGCTGGGAGTAGTTTGATGATCTGAAGGCTTCTTCTCTCAACTCATCAAAGTCATTCTCCATCCAGCTTTGTTCTATTGCTCATGAGGAGCTGCGTTCCTTTGGAGGAGGAGAGGGACTCTGATTTTTAGAGTTTCCAGTTTTTCTGCTCTGTTTCTTCCCCATCTTTGTGGTTTTATCTACCTTTGGTCTTTGATGATGGTGACATACAGATGGGGTTTTGGTGTGGATGTCCTTTCTGCTTGTTAGTTTTCCTTCTAACAGCCAGGACCCTCAGCTGCAGGTCTGTTGGAGTTTGCTGGAGGTCTACTCCAGACCCTGTTTGCCTGGGTATCAGCAGCGGAGGCTGCAGAACAGCGGATATTGGTGAACAGCAAATGTTGCTGCCTGATTGTTCCTCTAGAAGTTTTGTCTCAGAGGAGTACCTGGCCGTGTGAGGTGTCAGTCTGCCCCTACTGGGGAGTGCCTCCCAGTTAGGCTACTCGGGGATCAGGGACCCAATTGAGGAGGCAGTCTGTCCATTCTCAGATCTCAAGCTGCAAGCTGGGAGAACCACTACTGTCTTCAAAGCTGTCAGACAGGGACATTTAAGTCTGCAGAGGTTTCTGCTGCCTTCTGTTTGGCTATGCCCTGCCCCCAGAGGTGGAGTCTATAGAGGCAGGCAGGCCTCCTTGAGCTGCGGTGGGCTCCACCCAGTTGCAGCTTCCTGGCCACTTTGTTTACCTACTCAAGCCTCGGCAATGGTGGGTGCCCCTCCCCCAGCCTTGCTGCCACCTTGCAGTTTGATCTCAGATGGCTGTGCTAGCAATGAGCGAGGCTCTGTGGGCATAGGACCCTCCAAGCCAGGCGTGGGATATAATCTCATGGTTTGCCGTTTGCTGAGACCATTGGAAAAGTGCAGTATTAGGGTGGGAGTGACCCGATTTTCCAGGTGCCGTCTGTCACCCCTTTCTTTGACTAGGAAAGGGAATTCCCTGACCCCTTGTGCATCCCAGTTGAGGTGATGCCCCACCCTGCTTCGGCTCATGCTCTGTGTGCTGCACCCACTGTCCTGCATCCACTGTCGGACACTCCCCAGTGAGATGAAATCGGTACCTCAGTTGGAAATGCAGAAATCACTCGTCTTCTGCGTTGCTCACACTGGGAGCTATAGACTGGAGCTGTTCCTATTTGGCCATCTTGCATGCCTGCCATGTTTAAGTTTTTATATGCACAGACATCTAGACAAGATATTTTCAACATAGTGTGGATTCTAGTTCAGGATTCCAGAACTGTTAATATAGAGACATTTCCAGTTCACTTTCTTTTCACCAACATGATTGAGTATCTTCTTTTTTATCATTTACTTTTCCCCAACTTTATTAAGGTCTAACTGACAAATAGAAATTATATATATTTATAGTGTGCAACTGACTTTTAAAATGCTTGAACCATTAAATTAATCAAAATGGTCACATCGGCTAGCTGGGCAACCATTAAAATAACCAAAAAAAGAAATTTAGCTAATAATAAAAAATAGAGTTAGAATGAAATCATCGAAATATTAATCCAAAGAAAGCAGAAAAAGTGAAAAAAGAAAACTAAAATAGGCAATTCAAACAGAAAACAAGTAGATAAGAAAATCGATGCAGAAACAGAAAACCACATGCTTCCTGTTCTCACTTATAAGTGGGAGCTAAGCACTGATCACACATGGACATAAATATGGGAACAGTAGACACTATGGACTACTAGAGGGTGGAGGGGTGTGAGCTAAAAAAATACGTAGCAGGTGCTATGCTGAGTACCAAGGTGACAGCGTCTGTATTCCAAACCTCAGCATCACACAATATTTCCATATAACAAATCTGCACATGTACTCCCTATCTAAAATAAAATTTGAAATAAAAAAAGAAATTAAGTAGAAAGATGGTAGATATAAGTCCAACCATATCAATGATAACATTAAATACCAAGACACAAATAAGTTATTATGTAAGTAAATTGATAGAAAAACTATATACCATGCTAACACTAATCTAAAGAAAGCTGGAGTGGCTATATTATAATATCAGATAAAGCAGTTTTCAGAGCAAAAAATATTACAGGATTAAAGAGGATCATTTTATAATGATAAAGGAGTCTATTAACCAATAGGATGTAACAATGTTAAACATTTATGCACCAAATCGAATTTTCAAACACATGCAGCAAAAACTGATATAACTGTAAGGATAAATAAACAAATACACAAGTGTTATGAGGGATTCCTTATAATCTTCTGAATAATAGATAGAACAAATAGAAAATCAATAAAAATATAGAAGACTTAAATAACACTACCAACTAACTTGACATAATTGACCTTTGTAGACCCCTGCATCCAACAATAGAGGAATATACAGCACTCTACAACCTAGCACCTGACCCAGCAGTCTAGCCAATTCTGTCTATCAAGAGGAAAACACTTGTGTCAATGTAAATACCATTGTTCTGGACCTCTCCAGGCCATGAGCAATGGCACAGAATCCCTGTCTTAGCTGCATAGGCCCCTCCTGGAGGCATTGCTGCTGGATATTCTGGTAGCTGCTCCATGAAAAGGTTATTGTTTCAAGGAAATAGTTCACCTGCCCAGGATGAGCTCAGGGATTGGCTCTGAATCAAAGATCTAACCTACACATTGTCATCTTGCTGGGGAGAGCAGCAGCCACTAGCTGTGTCCAGCTTTATTAAAATTGTTGTACTGTTGCCCCCAGGGGCTTGGCATTGGAAAACAAACAAACAAATGAACAAACAAGATCACGGCACCAGAGTTAGGTCCATCCCAAGATCTTCTATCATTTTTTTGATAACTGGACTGTTGAAATCAGCCAAACAGTACAGATGTCCCCAGAAAACCTTCTTGAGAGATTTTATTCCCTTGAGATAACATATGACAAGACAGATTTTTTGGCTCCCTACCTATCCAAAGGGAGAAAACTTAAAATCAAAGAAATGTGATAAAAAGGTGAAGTACACATGTAATCAGATTTAAGCCATAAAATAGAAAAGCAATTTATATAATCATATAACAAATTACCACACTTTAATCAAGGAGGAAAAAAGATGAACTGGAAGAATGTTTGGTGGTGTAATGCTGACATTTCAAGGAGCTGTTTTGTGGGGACCCCTACCATTTCCAAATCCCAGTGAACCATTCTTGGGAGTCAGACATACAAGTGAAGGATGGAGGAGAAAAATAGTTCCAGCCATATTGTACATTGTACACACCTCTCCATGAACCTTGGCTACATCTAGTGCTTCTACACTCCAATGGGATTTCTCCATAAAACTGTCTCTTCTGTGAACATGAATCCATACCCAAATTATAGTACATATAGTAATTTATAATTGTCTGCCATCAAATGATATTATACCATTTTAGGTATAGTATATGGAATTTACAACCATGTATTTCTATTTTTCTCCTCCTGGCCTTTGCACTATTCTTATCATAAACCTACTTGAATGTATATTATAAAACCTACAATCGATTTTTTATTATATTTCCTTTAAATAGTCAATTATCTTGTAAGTAATTTAAATAAGTAACTGTAAGTAATTCAAAATCTATATTTACCCATTTAGGTAACATTTCTATTTATTTCTCTTCATTTCTTTGTGTCAATTCAGATTTACATCTGCTATCATTTTCCTTCTGCTTAAAGTACTTCCCTTAATATTTTTTACATTGCAGATTTGCTGACAATGAATTCTTTTAGCTTTCATTTGTCTGAAAAAAATGTTATTTTGCCTTTATTGTGAAAGCTATTTTCACAGGGTAAAGAATTTTATGTTAACAATTTTTCCTGTATTTAATACTGTAGAGGTGTTCTAGCTTGCATTATTTCCAAAGAAAAATCTGCCTCTATTCTGATCTTTTTTCTCTGTACGTAATATGTGTGTGTGTTTTACTTTGGCTGCCTTTAAGATTTTCTCTTTATTACTGGGTTTTAATAAATTTGATTATGATGTGCTTTCATGTAATTTTCTTCAAGGTTTTTTGTGCTTGGAGTTTGTTGAGCTTCTTAGAGCTGCAGGTTTATAATTTCAACAAATTTGGAAGTTTCTCAGCCAGAATTTGTTCAAATATTATTTTTGTCTTCCCCTCTTCAAAGACTCCAATAACATGAATATTAAGCCTCTTGTAGTTGTCTCACAGCTCCCATACTCTCTATTATACTTTCTCTTATTTTGGAAAGTTTCTATTGCTATTTCTTTAAGTTTACTTCTGTTTTCTTTTGCAGTGTCCAATTTATTCTTAATCTTATTTACTATGTGTTTCATCTTGGACACTGCAGGTTGTCTTTAGAAGTTTGATTTGGGCCTTATTTCTATCTTTCATGTCTCAATTAATAGACTTAAGTATTCCTTTACCTTCTTGAACATATGTAATACAATTTAAATAATTCTCTTAATGTTTTTGTCTACTAATTGTTTCACCTGTGTAAATTCTGGGTCAATTTCAATTTATTGATGTTTCTTCTAATTATGGTCATATTTTTCTGCTTCTTTGCATACCTGGTCATTTTAATTGGATACCAGGTATTGTGAATTTCACCTTGTTAGGTGTTATATAGTCATGTGTTTCTATACATATTTTTGTGTTTTGTTCTGGGACATTGTTAAATTACTTGGAAACAGCTTGAGCCTTTCAGGTCTTGCTTCTTTGCTTTGTTAGGCAGGATCCGAGCAGTTTATTTTTTCCCACTACTGAGGCAAAACTCTTCTTGGTACAAATGTAAGGCTTTTGTACTCTGGCTGGTGGAAGAGATGCTATTTCTTTTTACTTCTAATTCTTTTAAATGATTTTTTTTCTCTGGCCTTGATTAGTTTCCTCTCACACTTGAGCTGATCATTAGTCAACTTAACTCTTGAGGCAAACCTTCTTTAGGTATCCAGAATTTTCTCTTTCTCTGGGTAGCTCCCCCTTTTCTGGCACTCTGCCCTGTAAACTCTAGCTATGTCCAGGACCACCAGCTTCACCTTCTCATCTCAGAGAGACCACTGGGCTCTATGTGGCTCCCCCTCCTTGCATCATGACCTGGAAACTCTCTCCAGGCAGTAAGTTGGGAGAATCATAGGACTCAACTCACTTGTTTCACATCTCCCAGGCATCACTGGCCTTCAGGCCTGATGTCAAATGTTTTGAAATTCAGTTTTTCACATACGTTGTCTGCTTTTTAAATTGTTTCAGGCAGGTGGATAAATTCAATTCCTCTTACTCAATCTGGCTAGAAGCAAAGTCTGTAGTATTCTTTATAATTAATTTTTGTGTGTGCCTTTTCTCTATTTTCATTTGTGTGTGTGTTGTGGGGGCTAGGGGAGCTTATGAAGATTAGCCAAAAAGGGTTTCTTTGGAATGAATGCTAAACAGATAATTTTCCCATCCTCTTTCACTATCCTGATTTTTTGCCTTGCTACCACAGTAATTTTCCCAAATCTAATCATCTCTTGTTTCTGCCTAAATCCATCATGGCTCTTGAATGATTACTGAACAATGTCCAAACCCCTTAGTATGCATGCAAGCCTCCTGTGACCTGTTAACTCTTATATCTAACACCAGTCACCTTCACTATCATAGCCTGCACTCTAACTAAGCCTCTAATGTCTGCGAAGGTAGCAGCCTATGGGTTTTGGAGGCAGAGCTACTGTTCAAATCCTACTTAATGGCTGCCTGATATTGAGAAATTAACCATTGTAATGTTTTATCTGAAAATAAGACAACAATACTACATACTTCTTAGGTTTGTTGTGAACATCAAATAAAATAATATCTATAATATGCTTACCACAGTGTCTGACATACAGTGAGTGCTCTGTTAATATAATTTGTTGCTATGATTGCTCCTCAGATGCATCATGTTCTGCTTCTCTGCTCTCTGGGCCTTTGATCGCAGTTCTCCTTCTCTTGCTGCACGCATTTTTCACCTGCTTACTCCTTCTCTTTTCAGGTACATCTCAAGCTTTTCCTCCTGGGTCCAGCTTCCCCTGACCTTCTGATCTTAGGAGGATGCTCTCCATGGTGCCTGTTCATTCTGTTTTGTCCTTGTTTTTCCTCTTCCATATCCACACTGGGTGCAGGGACTGTGGCTCATGGTAAATGATTCACAAATTTTAGCTGAAAAGCGAATGAATGAAGATTGGCTCTTTATAACTTGAATAGAATGATGAAAAGGGGGTGAAATGATGAAAAGGTTACAGAAGTAACATAAAATGTTGTTTAACTGGACACCAGTAGAGGTATACAATTCCTAGGCAAAAGGACACTGAGAAGAATAGGAGTCGGGTGCTCAGGGATACCATCTGGCCGGTTACCACTGCCCAGTGAGCCTCTCTGTAAAGCTACCCCAAGAGGCTGCAGAGGTAATTTCTCAGTTCAGTGACAGGCAATGATACATGGCAAGGAAAAGGACAAAGCCTGGTGATAAGCCAAAAAAAAAAAAAAAAAAAAAAAGCAAGAAAATAAACATCTCCTGCCAAACCATGTGAGAATGGACCCCCTACCCTCTACCCTCACCCCTATGGCCCAGGCATTCGGCTAATTGTATTGTCTCTGCACAGCTAGAATTTTAGGAAATGCCTGCCAATATTGACATTACCCCCACGTAATGACATAAGGGTGGATTGTTGAACAATCACTTTAAAAGTTAATTGTTGAAAACCTGCAGGTTAGAGCTCTTAAGCTTGCTTGATGGCAATTCTGGTGGTTGCTCTTTTTTAAAAAAAGTTTTTATTTGTGGTCTCTCTTGTTTTTGATGGCAGAAGGTAGAACTCTTTTTTTTTTTTTCTTTATGTCTTAAGGCAGGTTAAGTGACTTCCTGCCTAGCTTTCTGAGTAGTTATTTTCTTTCCTCCCCTCTACTCTTTCTCACTTTTCTGTTTTCTCTTTTCATTGTACCCTAGTCCTGCAGCTATGACTGCCTCTTGTCCTGAAGCCTGTGTGCACAGGCATTTGGGAATTCTGGTAAATCCAATTCCTACCATTCCTCAACCCTCCTGAAGCCCCTGGAGGCTGTTAAGGAGATCCCTCATGTCTGAGTCACTGGTTATGTGCTCAGAACTCTGTCAGCATTCCTCCTCAGGGGCCAGTTCCCCTGATGGTCCCAGAAAGAATCAGAGATGGTAGACCTCTGTGTTTAAGGGAACAAGTTTCCATCCTACAGATTGGAGGCTGTGATCACAGTGATGACCCACCCAGAGGAGAGCCTCACAACAAAGCTGATGTCTCCCTGCCTCCCTTCCTCTCAGATCTCAGGCTGCAGTTGAGTGACAACAGGGGATTTTTAGAAATTCTTATTTGGGGCAGGAAACTGACAAGGTATCCATACTTTTTCAACCAAAGCCTGGCATGAATTTGAGTCTATCAGTATATTTCCATTTATTGATGAGCAGATCACAGACTAGGCCCTGGGCATGTTTTCAAACTTCATGAAAAAAAGACAGTTTCTGCCATAAGAGCTCTTCATCTAACTGACAGCGTCAATCAGGAGGTTCTCTGAGCTCCTGGCTGCTCTCAGTAATGAAACCTTTCTTCTAAAAACTGGACAGGCTGGTGAGATGGGATGATGGGCCATGGTGGGGGGTTGGGGGTGCAGAAGACATCTCTAGATCACCTCAACTATTTCACTTTTGTCTCATTATGGGCCTTGGTAAGGCATGAAGGAAGCCAGAGGCATGAGGTTTGGTGGCAGCTGGAGGGTCCTGGAAAGCAGGGCTGGAAGGGAGTCTTTTCTCAAGGGCAATGATGCTATGGAATCTCCTTTAAACTGAAATGTGGCTTTTTTCATTCCTTCCGGTGGAAGGCCAGATTCTCCTTCCAGAAGCTCGCTGCTGTTTTCATTTAGGACACAGAACACAGAACTGAGATCTGAAGCCTGTCTTGGAGATCATGTATTCCAATGTCTTTCAAACCTTTCTTTTACTGGGAAACACTTTTCCCCTTAAATGAAAACTATTCCCTCTGCAAGGGCCTAACAGATAAACACACCAAAAAGAGAAATCAGGATTTGATGGTTTAGGGATGGAAAACAGTGGGGTGGAGGTATGTGTTGGGGGATGAACTCCAAGTGGCCATGGAGATGCTCCAGAAAACTTTAGATTTCTGAGAAGCACTGAAAACCATGGATCTAGTTCAGTGCCCTCAGGCTGAAGACCAGAGAGGCTTGCTGAAGAGCAAATATATAATATCTGGCCAAGCTGGTCTTTTAAGTTCCCTTTCCCCAAAAGATGGGGCATCTACTTTGTGCCAGGCATCCTAGTGTGCACCAGTGATACCGAGAGAGAAGAGGCTGTTCATGGATCCTCTGGCTGTCGCTGAGAAAGCCTTACAAGTCTCCAGGGAATTCTTCTACTCCTTTCCCTTGCTCATGCAGCAATAATATTACTTTCGCCCTAACTGAATTCATGTATTTTGGAGAGAGGAGCTTCTTACTTCTGCTTTCTAGAAGCAGTGATTTGCTCACATTGGCCAGAAAACTGCAAGTTATCCTTGTTAGTGCCCCATCACCTAGACCTGTTGATTCACCTCCTGAGTAACTTTGGTCAGTCTACTTGGTTCCATCTTTTTTTTTTTTTTTTTTTTTTTTTTTTGAGACAGAATTTCACTCTTGTTGCCCAGGCTGGGGTTCAATGGTGCAATCTCAGCTCACTGCAACCTTCACCTCCCGGGTTCTAGTGATTCTGCTGCCTCAGCCTCCCGAGTAGCTGGGATTACAGGCATGTGCCACCATGCCCGGCTAATTTTGTATTTTTAGTAGAGAAAGGGTTTCTCCATGTTGGTCAGGCTGGTCTCAAACTCCTGACCTCAGGTGATCCACCTGCCTCGGCCTCCCAAAGTGCTGGGATTATAAGTGTGAGCTAGGTTCCTGACAGAACAGACTGAATGGGTCTGTGTATGGAATAGCTCTCCCTTTCCCAAGGCCTAGCATGGGACATTTGCCTACTGACCACTCGGTGGACCCCTATTTTATCCTGTGTTGCTCTGGTCAATGGCTAATCCCTAAGTTCTCACCCTTTTCTCAGCTGCCACACCTATGATGGATGATTTTTATACACTGAAGCACATATCAAAATTTTGAGCACCTCCCCAGAAATTTTGCAGGGTGGCACAACCTTATAATAACATATAATTGCCAGAGTGCTCTTGGTATATCAGTAGCCCTCTTCTCCTGCAGTCAGTGAGATAGACAGGATGGTCTTCAGATCTGGGGATACCCAGACATGAATTGTATTTCCTTGCTTTCTTTATCACTGAAATTTAAATACAGTCATGTGCTACATAATGACATTTCAGCCGATTATGGAACACATATACGAAGGTGATCCCATAATGGAGCTAGAAAATTCCTATCAACTGGTGACATCGTAGCTCCAGTAATGCCACAGCACCATGCATTATTCACCTGTTTGTGGTGATGCTGTTGTCAATAAACCATAATTGTATAATACATACAATTATGTATGTATTATAGTATGTACTATACTTTTTTTTGTCATTACTTTAGAGTGTACTTCTACTCATAAAAAAACAAAGTTAATTTTAAAACAGCCTCAGGCAGGTCCTTCAGGAAGTATTCCAGAAGAAAGCATTGTTATCATAGGAGAGGGCAACTCCATGGGTGTTATTGTCCCTGAAGACTTTCCGGTGGGACAAGATACAGAGGTGGAACACAGTGATATGTATGATCTTGACCTTGTGTAGGCCTAGGATAATGTGTGTGTTTGTGTCTTAGTTTTTTAATAAAAAAGTGTAAAAATTAAAAAGTTAAAAATTATTTCACATAGAAAAAAGCTTGTAGAATAAGTATATGAAAAAGAAAATAGTTTTGTACAACTGTAAAATGTGCTTTTGTTTCAAGCTAAGTGTTATTACAAAAGAGTCAAAAAGTTAAGAAAAATTTTAAAGTTTATGAAGTCAAAAAGTTACAGAAAGCTAGGGTTATTCTATAATTAATGAAAAACATTTTAAATAAATTGAGTGTAGCCTAAGTGTGCAGTGCGGATAAAGTGTACAGTTGTGCATAATGTCCTAGGCTTTCACATTCACTCAGTACTCACTCACTAACTCACCCAGAGAAACTTCCAGTCCTCCAAGCTCCATTCAGTGGTAAGTGCCTTATACAGGTATACCATTTAAAAAATCTTGTATAGCATATTGTCACTGTACTTTTGCTATGTTTAGATATGCATCTACTTACTATTGTGTTACAATGGCTTGCAGTATTCAGAACAGTAGCATGTGGTATAGGTTCGTAGCCATATAGCCCGGTGTGTAGTAGGCTGTACCACCTAGGTTCATGTAAGTCCACTCTATGATGTCCACACAGTGATGCAGTTGTGTAATGATGCTTTTCTCAGAGTGCGTTCCTTTCATTTAGCAACACATGACTGTACATTGAGTGAGAAAAGTAAACCAGAATTTGATTAAATATGTTAAAAACATTTTAAAAATCTTAGATTACCAGTAGTAAACTACTTGTGAACTCCCCACAGATGGCAGGTGAGGATCCCAGTGAAGGTCCCTCAAGAGTCATTTTCACTAGCTTCATAGACACTCAGTCTCCAGACAGCATTGCCTGGTAGTTGGGAGTCACCCAGGATCCAGTGGAGGGGGGTGGGACATTCTTGTTGAGTGTTCTTGAGTTATGATCCAGGGAAAGGGCCTCACTGGATCTCTTAATGAAATGAAACCCTGATCCTTCAAGGCTGGCAACTGAAGGGCCTTATGGCATGTGGGTGGGTGTGGTCCTGAGGCTTGTCCTCTAAGAACCACATTCCCCTGGCAGATTTCACACATGCTGCCCTGCATGGAGGACATTAGTAGACCAGTCAAGATGGAGTTTCGTTGAACCCAGACCAACTCTTTTCAAATACTTCCTCCTTCAGCAGGAGGTTCCTCTGACTGTCTTGCCCACCTCTTGCTCCCCTTCAGGCTTTGATGCCTGGTGCCTTGTGAGCTACTCCAAGAACAGGAGCACACCCTGTCCTGGTGGTGGGGGTGGTGGGTGCTACAATTTTTCTTCAGCATCCAATCCCAGCTTGGAATAATAAGAGAAAATGATGCCTGCCCCTGTGGGTTCTTACAATGTCCCTTCCAGGGCACAGGCATCCTGGCCTCTAGCAGGATGGAAACTGCAGCTACCCTGAAGAAAAACAGCAGCCTTGGTCTTTGAAGGGATGACAGGACAGTGGCAGGGTGACAGAGTTTGGGAACTTTGTGATTCTGCTAGCTGAGTATCTTGTCTGACTTGACGGCCCTCACTCCTCTACTCCCATCTCTCTGCTCTGGAACTCTGACTGTGGAAGTCCCCAGGGTCCCTGGCTCTCAGAATTTATGGAGAAAATGACTCTGTGTCCTCTAAGTCTTTAACAATGCTCGGGCTTTTGATATATGTCAGCTTTGGTTGTGGTTGGGGTTTGGCGGCTGGTGGAGAAATACAAGTAACCTCCTCACCTCCACCCCCATCACTGCTGTCCTGCTGATCCCTAGAGCAGCAAAGAAACATTCTAGCTTTGAAGGTGGGCCTTGGTCAGTTTCAAATCCCCCAAACAGGTGCTTCTGGCCATCAGAGTCTTGAAGCAGTTAAACTTGCTTTCACCTTTGCTGCAGTTCCCTTAAAAGAAAATAGAGAGATCTTCGAAAGGTGGAGGGGGTGGCAGGCCAGAAACGTAAAGTGTGTGCAATCACTCAGATACAAGTGGCACCACTAAAAATTGCCTTCATATATCAGCTTATGGTTTACACACTCTGGCAGAAAGGACACTAAAAGGTCAGCAGGAAAAAAATGTATATGTCAGGCCTGGAGCTGTGGCTCCAAAGGTGGTGAGAAGACGCGATCTTCGAAGGGTTCTGGAGGGACCGGCTAACTGCTTGATGTGGCAGCATTCTTTTTTTTACTCTTTATTTTGTTTTATTTTTAAGGAAGTTGCTTGCAAACGTCAGCAGAGAAGCTAAGGTATAGACTCGGAGTAACCTCTTGCTCCGACCCCTGGTGACAAGACGGATAGTTCCATTCATCTATGGGTGAGCAGCTGAGGCTTCCTGCATTTTTTTTCCTTTTTGCTTGGATTCAGGATATATTTGTTTGCAGAGAAGGATGTCATGCTTGTGAATGCACTGCTCAGTCATGTGCCTGTGGTGAAATCAGAGGAGGGGAGGAGAGGCAGGAGGGAAGGAGGTGGTGTGGGGAAAGGGCAAGCTATACTCTGGGGGCTTTCAGTGTGCCAGCTCAGATCCAGAAACACATCTTCAACCAAATGCTAATGGAGAATGTGCCTTCCAACCCGAAGTATCAGCAAGTAGGCTGTAAATTAATAATGCACCCTTTTAGTAGCAATTGCCTTGTGGAAAATTCTGGGTGAGGATTATTCATCCACTTCCCCTTCCATCCCACCTCTCAGAAGGAACTGAGAACACTGTAGGTCTCTTGGAGTTTTGTTTAAGACTGACCCTCCCCCCTTATTTTATTAACCGTGTAACATTTTCAGGTTGTTTTTTCCTCTCTGTCTCCTCCAGCAAGTCTCTATTGATCACTGTTTACAGTTATAATCCCTTTCAAATTTATCATCCATGACTAACACCACATGTATTGATTAGTGTTGACGGATGTCCCTCTACAGTATAGAACCACTGTGATCCCGGCCAGCCAAATGCACTGGAGAAGGGGAGATAGAAATATGTTTTCCCTTTTTCCTTGATTTTCTTTTGGTGCTTTTCTACTCCCCATTTTGTCCCTAACTCAGATGACTACTTTCCTACAGGTGCTTAGGGGTTGCCTTGTATATTTTTAAGATAATTTCTTTACTCCCACTGAAGCCTTCTGGGAAGAAAAGAAAGTGCTGTTTTGCTCCTGGGTGGCAACTAGAGGTCTGTGGACAGGCCCTAAAGGAGATCAGATTTATGAGGGACATACACATGTCTTAACCTAAAGCCTCAAGTAACAAAGATGTAAAGGCTAGTTTTTTAGGGACAAATTAGATGTCACTTGTGACTAAGGACAAGGTGTCTGAAATCTGTACTATAAGTGGAGTCATTTGTCAGTAGTGCAATTTTTTTTGGTCCTTTTTTTGCTTACTGTCTACAGTATCCTCTTTGCCTGTTGTGGGCCAAAGGCAAGTGACACTTAGGTTGGGAAGCTGTGTACTCATCTGTCTTGCCCAAGTCACATTTCTAGGCCTCCTTGTCTTGGAACATTTGTGTACCTGGCTTGTCCTGCATGTGTGCATAAGGCACCCACCCCAGCCACCCACCAAGCTAGCACTGAGTTGTGGAGTAATCTGTCCCTTACCTTCAACCAGCCCCCTCGTGGGTAAGGCACCTTGAGAGTCCTGAGCTCAGCTGCCTCATCTGTTCAATGAAAATAATAATCCTTTCCTTGCCTACCAAACAAGGAAGCTGTGAAATGACAGCTATGAGAGGGATTCAAAAAAACCATAAAGGACCTCATAAAACAAGATTGTATAACTATTACCCCGGAAGTTCTCTTCCTCCTCCTCGTCCTCCTCTTCCTCCTCTTCTTCCTGTCTCTCCCTCTCTCTCCCTCCGTCTCTATGTTGGTCTCTATCTCTCATACTCTAAGGGGGTTTTATTGCTGTAGAAGGTTTTTCTTATACTGCAAGGAATATCACCAGAAGACACAAGGACTAGGTTTGAGAATAAAACAAAGAATTATAGAACTCAAAGGGAATTTAGAGGTCTTGTAGCTTAACCCTTTAACTTTACACGTGAGGAAACTGATGAAGCCTAGACGTTTGGAATAACATGTTATATGTTGCACAGTGTGCAAGAAATAAGCCCAGTAAAAGAACTCAGTTTTCTGACTCTTAGGCAAGTATCTTTTCTTCCCTAAACCTCTTCTCACTGCTTCTCTCTCCCTCCCTATTCCCCTCATCCTTTGCTCTTTCTTTCTCTCCTCTCCCTCTCCCTCCCCCTTGCCTTCTCCCTTTCCTCCCTCCAGCCCTTCAGCAGCTTTCCGGGTCTGGGTAGGGAAAGACACAAACCCCCTTGTTCTTGGCACTCACTTTGGTTTGCAAAACCTATTTTCTAAGAAATTCAAAGGTTTCTTTACCACTGAAAATTCATATTAAAAAGTTAATTTTCTTTCCAAAGGAAAAAAAGAAAAGTATGTTCCGCTCCTAGGGGAAAGCATATCTACACACCTCATGTACCATTCTGTCATGCTATCATGCTTTTGAATAGCTATTTAGTTGACTCATATGTAAATGATATTTCGTCCTCCCTCACGGCCTCTGTCCCCACTATTGACAATAATTTGATGGGATGTTTTTTGCCTCTTAACTTATCTATTTTTCAGGTTTTCATGGTCTGTTTGTAATAGTGTTTTTGGTTCTTTGCACTACTTTAAATTAAGTTTCCCATATGAGTCTTATTATACCTGAATACTGCTCAGTTATTTGATGACATAGTTGTAAATCCTCAATAAAAAGATCTTTAATAATCAGTTGGCATTTATTTAATATACTACCCATCTTATTAAATCTAACTCCTTAGATTTAATAGGACAGTTTATTGTATTTTAGCATCAGAATAGTGATGCTCTAGTTATGCTTGAGAAGGCACTTTCATTATAAACTCCTGTTTTTAGGCACTTATAATTTTCTTAAGTAGCACATTTATTTCAATGTGCAATCATTTTCTCTTCTCTTCTCCCTCCCTCTCTCAATTTGTACCATTTTTCCCTCATCTTTTAAAAGTTTAATATGGAAATATATTTCAAACTTTTGGGAGAAAGCTCTATCAGTGGCTGAGAATAGCTGAGCAAAGCTGCCAGGCTCCTTGAAATCCACATTCTTGTTTGGTGCCATCAGCCTACTTGATGCATATGTTGGCAACGGAGCCTGCTAGCCTCAGGATTGTGTTCCTATAACTTGTGGAACCTTTTTTGCAAGTCCTTTCAAGTGCATTTCCCCCAGTGGGTTTAAGCATCCTCCAGCTTTTGCCAGTTGTAGGAAAATGAGGAACTAACAATGCAGAAAATAGATTAGAATGGAGATGAGCCTCTCAGCTGCCCACCTGATGCTTTCCCTTTCCAGCCCATTCATGGCAAAAGTCCACGGGCCATGCTCCATTGCCTGGCTCTTCACCTTCATGTCTGTTCCTTGCCTGGTTAACATCTACTTATATTTCAGATATCAGAACAAGCATCACTTCTTCAAAGATGCCTGTTGTAACCATGTAGAATGAATCTGGTTTCTCTGTTATGTATCTTGTAGAATGGGGCTCCTTTGTTTTAGAGCACATATTACATTTTCCATTTATTATATTCAGTGGTGCATATATGAGCTGGGATTGGCTCATATTGTCTTTTGAGAGCCAATTGTGTGGGTCTCTTCCCAACTCCATATTTAGTGATATCACCTTGAGAGCCTAAAATCAGTCATGCTGGGAGTAGTTACATAAAGAAATGGGCAAACACTACAAATCAGAGCCTCCTTCCTCCCCATGGGGAGCTGATTTTTAAATATTCACCTACACACCAATTATGTGGTAGTTTGAGACTAAAGCCTGTCCCCTTCTCTAAACTGTAAACTCCATAGAACAAGGGATTTTGTCATTTTGGTTTGTGTTATATTCCCATCACAGTGTCTGGCATGTTGTAAGTAGCCAAAGAACTGAATTATAAAGAGATTTGGAAATAGAGTCTTATTTAAGCAAAGAGCCTGGATCATTCAAAGGATCTTAATCTCATAAGATCAAGGTTCTCTATGATTTACTTCTAAGCATGAGTCATCTTGTACTGTGATAGGATCTGGCTCCCTAAGAAAAGAAAGATTCTTAGATATGCAATTGGTTGTATTGGTAAAAGACCCATCAGGTAGCCCTCGAAACTGTTTAACCAGGGGCAGAAAGAGAGAGGCTGGATGATGTTTTCTGCTTTTTTTTAAAAAAATTATTTCATTGAAAAAGTTCTCTTTTGTTCTTCTAGATAGCTGCTTTCACAGGCTTTATGCTCCTGACTTTGAGAGGATGATGCTTTTTATTTCTACCTCCTCACCATGCTTCAACCTAGGTAGTCAGCATCCCTTCAGAAACTTCGAGCTGTTGTCTAATGAAATAGGGTCCAAGCATGAAGTTAGAGAGACTTTGGTTCTGCCATAGTTTTGTAGCCTTGAAAATTGATTCCATCCTTAGAGCTTAAGTGTCTTCATGCCTAAAGCATGGCATGCCATAAAATTGTTACATGACATGAAATTAAACAAATATATGAGGTTACTGACAAATGTAAATGCTATCAATTTTAAAATCTTTAAATCTTTTCTCCTAGACCTGGATTCTGCCTTTGGTGTTGTAGTAGAAGAATGGATGACTGAGGGATAGAAATACTTCAGGATGACACTGTCAAATTGCTTGAGTGAGATGAGGAAAATTTAATTAATAAATTGATTGTTATTGATAAATTAAAAATTTTTTTTTGCAAGTTTTGTTTTCTTCAGTGAAGGACTAAATAATTAGGACAACCATCCCACTCAGAACAACTAGAAAAGTTAGAATAAAAAGTGTGACAAACATTTATTGAAAGACATAGTAGAGCTAACAAGACCATTCACACTAACAGAACCAAGATCTGGAGAAGAATGATATCTAGACAGGTCAGCCTAGCATTTGGAGCAGCACTCCCCAGGGGCATCTACAGGCACCCTGGAAGAGGTTGCTTAGAGGAGAGTCTGGGCGTGACTCTTGAGTCTCATATGGCTAAGGGGGAATTTAGAGTTGAGCTACTACAAAGGAGTAAGAACTCCGGTAACATAACAAGCTTTCAGTTGGAGTAAAAGTAAACTGATTTTATACTGACTTGCAGAAATGGAAGCCCCAGTTTCAAATTATCTTAACCTCCTATTGGAAGAGAGTGACCTGGGATGCTAGTGGTGCTGGCCATTTTTCAAAAGCAAATGTAACTTCTTTCTGGAGGATAATTTTATACTCCTAATTCTGAAATGGTTATATCAGTTTTCTGTTTGCAATGTTCTGTATCAAACAAAAAAGTCATATAAAAATATAAGATAATGTTAAAAAATTAAGAGAAACAACATAAAATATAACTAGATCAGAGGGAATCCAGAAAATGGAGTTTTTAGACACAAATTTTTAAATAATCATGAGATTTTAATATGTTTAGGGGAATCAAAGATTGAGAATTTTGGAGGATAAACCAAACATTCTAATAAATATTTTAGAACTGAAAAATAAAAGGGAAATTAAGGACTCAGTGGGTGGATTAACAATGAACAGACAGCTGAAGAGAGACTAAGTGAACAGCAACATAGTTCATAATAAAATATTTAAAATGAACCTTGAGTTTAAAAGAAGAAAAAAATCAATAGAAAAAAAGAATAGAGAAAAAATTCCAAGATATGTATAATTTGAAGCCTAGCGGGATAGGGAAGTGAGAATTAGGTAAAAGCAGTGTTCTAATAGATAATGGCCAAGAGTTTCCCTAAACTGAAGAAATATATCAAGCCATATATTAAAGAAACACTCTGAACCTAGAGTAGAATAAACAAAAAACAGTTGGATATAATATTAAACTGCTGAAAGCCAAAGACAATCAGAAAATCTTAAGAGTAGCCAGAGTGGAAACAGCAACAAGACTAACAGCTAACTTTTTAACAACAACAGTGGAGGCTGGGAGTTAATGAATGGTATATTCAAACCACTGAAAAAAATGGCAACTTAGAATTTTATACTCGTTGAAAAGATCCCCCAAATCAAGGCAAAACAATAACATTTCCAGATAAGAAAAAACTGAGAGGATTTGTCACTGGCAGACCTATGCTAAAGGAAACTATGAAGGGCATTCTATAACCATTTTAGATTGAAGGTTGAGAACACAGGAGAAATGAGAAAAATAAATATGTAGAAAAATATAAATAAGTTTTAACTATATAAAATAATAATGTCATATGGGAAGAATACATATATAGAATTAAAATGCACTATAACAATAGCATATAAATTGAGAGAGTTAATGGAATTAAAGTGTCTTGAGGTTCTTGAATTGTACAGTAAGAATGAAAGTATTAATTTTCATTAGACAGACTTTATAAGTATACCTTTAACTCTAGGTAGCCCTAAATAAAATACACATACTTACATTAAAAGGATGCATAATAACATAATAGAAAGAGAATATAATAAATAACTACATTTAATCAATCCAAAAGAAGGCTAGAAAATGATATAAGAAGTATAGAAAACTGGCCGGGCACGGTGGCTCACGCCTGTAATCCCAGCACTTTGGGAGGCCAAGGCGGGCAGATCACGAGGTCAGGAGATCGAGACCATCCTGGCTAACACAGTGAAACCCCATCTCTACTAAAAATACAAAAATTAGCCGGGCGTTGTGGCGGGCGCCTGTAGTCCCAGCTGCTCGGGATGCTGAGGCAGGAGAATGGCGTGAACCCGGGAGGCGGAGCTTGCAGTGAACCGAGATCGCGCCACTGCACTCCAGCCTGGGCGACAGAGCGAGACTCCGTCTCAAAGAAAAAAAAAAAGTATAGAAAACCAGAACAGTTGTAGGAAGGAGTAAGAGGAGTAAGTAGGAAGATAATAGAGCTATTCAAATATATCAGTAATTGCACTAAATGTATATAGATTAAATGCACAAATTAAAAATTTAAGCCATTAGACTGAATAGAAAACCAAACCCAACTATATGCTGCCTGTAGAAATACAAAATCAATGTATGGATATAGAAAGGCTGAAAAGAAAAGGATAGAAAAATACTGACTGAAAGCAAGCTGATATAGCTATACTAATATGAAAGAAGTTTTAAGACAAAAAGTGTCGTTACTAGAGAAGAAAATGGACATATAATGACAAAAAGGTCAATTCACTGGGAAGATGTAACAAGTCTAAATTTATAGCTATCTACTAAGAGCTTCAAGTAGATATAAAACCATCCAAAGGAGAAATAGAGAAGTTCATAATCAGAGTAAGAGAATTTAACATATATCTCTCAGGAACCGATAGAACACACAGAAAAAAGTTAGTATATATAGAACCTCTAAACAATATTATTAACTAAATTATCTTAAAAGACAAAGAGAACACAGTATCCAACAGTGTATTTTTTTTTTTTTTTTTACTGTGGTATGATATACATAATATAAAGTTAAGTTAACTATTTTAACCACTTTTACATGTATAGTTAAAATGGCCCATAAAGCAAGTAAAGACAAATTCTCAAAAACTTGAAATTATACAGAATTTATTTTCTAACCAGAGTGAAATTAAGCTAGAAGTCAAGGCAAACAGAGAGCTTGAAAATCTCCAAGTGCTTGGAATTAAGTAATAGACTTCTTATAATTATTATGTTAAAAATAATCACAATAAAAATTAAAAATATTTTGAACAAAATAAGAAAAATATAACATCCCAAAACTTTAGAAATGCAGGTAAAGATATAATTAGAAAGAAATACATCATAATAAAAACAAGTAGGAAAAGAAAAAAGGCTGAAAATGACCATGTAATTATTCATATCAGGACATTAAAAAATATCAGCGAATTAACCTCAAAATGGAGGATAAAAGAAATAATAAAAACAAGAGGAAAAATTAACTAAATAGAATGCAAATATACAATAAACAAAATTCAATAAAGCCAAAAGTTAGTTCTCTGAAAGTCTGACAATTGACAAACTACAAGTCAGGATGATTAAGAAAAAGACAGGCAGGTACATATCAGGAATGAACAAGAAGGTATAATAAAGATATGAAGAATTATCAAGAGGATATTAGAGAAAATGTTATGCCCCAAATTTTGAAATTTCAATGAACAAATTCTAAGGAAATAATTTATTAAAATTATAAGAAAAATATCAATTAAGGACATTTAATCCGTCATTTAAAACTTTCCCCAAAGAAATTTTCGGGTTCTCATGATCCCACAAATTATTTGAGTCATTTTATATTACTAAGACTTGTTTTATAGCCCAGAATATGGTCTATTTTGGTAAATGTTCCCTGTGCTTCTTTTTTTATTATTGTGGTAAAAAACATAACATTTACCATCTAAATCATTTCTAAGTGTATAGTTCAGTATGTTAAGAAAATTCGCATGGTTGTGAAACATATCTCCAGAATTTTTCATCTTGTAAAACAAACTTTATGCCCATCAAACAGCTCTCCATCTCCATCTACCCCAGCTTCTGGTAACAACTGTTCTACTTTCTGTTTTTCACAAATGTGACTATAGATACCTCATATAAATAGAATCATGCAATATTTGTCTTTTTGTTCTGGCTTATTTCCCTTTGCATAATGTCCTCAAGGTTCAACCATGTTTTAGCATGAGTGAGAATTTCCTTCCTTTTTAAAAGCTGAATAATATTCCATATATATTATAATTGAATGTATTAAGTAATATTCCATATATATCACATCATGTGCACATGTGTGTAGATAGATAGATAACACATTTTGTTTATGAATTCCTCTTTTAATGGGTACATAGGTTGGTTCTACCTCCTGGCTATTTTGCATAGTGGTGAAATGAACATGGATGTACAAATATTTCTTTGAAACCCTTCTTTCAATTTTTTTTTATATGTAGATAGAAGTGGAATTTCTGAACTATATGGTAATTCTATTTTTAATTTTTGATGAACTACCATATTGCTTTCCATAGGAGCTGTGTGTTTCACATTTTTACCAGCAAAGATTTTAATTTCTTCATGTCCTTGCCAACACTTGTTATTTTCTGCCTTTTTAAAAAATAGTAGCCATCCTAATGAATATGAGGTGATATCTCGTCATGGTTTTGATTTGATTTGATTTTTTCCTAATGATTAGACACGTTGAGCATCTTTTCATATGCTTTCTGGCTATTTGTTTATCACATTTGAAAAAATGTCTATTCAAGTCCTTTGTCCATTTTTAAATTGGGTTATATTTATTGTTGCATTGAAGGAATTCTTTATGTATTTGACACAGGATCTCCTTATTAGATATATGGTTTGCACATATTTTCTCCCATTTCGCAGGTTGCCTTTTTACTTTGTTGATTGTGTCCTTTAATGCACAGAAGTTTATAATTTTGATATAGTCCAGTTGTTCTATTTTCACTTGTGTTGCCTGTGGGTTTTGGTGTCATATCCAGGAAATCCCTGTTAAACCCAATGTCATGAAGCTTTTTCCTTATATTTTTCTTCTAAGCATTTTATAGTTTTAGGTCTTATGTTTAAATTTGAACCATTTTGAGTTAAATTTTGTAGATGGTGTACAGTAAGAGCCCAACTTCATTATTTTGCATGTGGGTATCCAGCTTTCCCAGCATCATTTGTTGAAAAGACTGTCTTTTTCCTATTGAATGGTTTCTGCATCCTTGTCAAAATCATTTGGCCGTATCTGCAAGGGTTATTTCTGGGTTCTCTGTTCTGTTCCGTTGGTCTATATGTTTGTTTTATGGCAATACCACGCTATTCTGATTATTGCAGCTTAGGTTTTGTAACTAGAAATCGGGATACCTCAACTTTGTCCTTCTTTTACAAGATTATTTAGGATAGTTAAGGTCATTGAGATATCATGTAAATTTTAGGGTGGATTTTTACATTTCTTCAAGAAATGCCACTGGGATTTTGCTAGGGATTGCATTAAATTTGCAGATTACTTTGGGTAGTGTTGACTTCTTTTTTTTTTTTTTTTTTTTTTTTTTGAGACGGAGTCTCGCTCTGTCGCCCAGGCTGGAGTGCAGTGGCACGATCTCAGCTCACTGCAAACTCCATCTCCCAGATTCACGCCATTCTCCTGCCTCAGCCTCCCGAGTAGCTGGGACTACAGGCGCCCACCACCACGACTGGCTAATTTTTTGTATTTTTGGTAGCGATGGGGTTTCACCGTGTTAGCCAGGATGGTCTTGATCTCCTGACCTCGTAATCTGCCTGCCTCGGCCTCCCAAAGTGCGGGATTACAGGCGTGAGCCACCGTGCCTGGCCTGACTTCTTAAAAATAGTAAGTCTTCCAATTCATGAACACAGGATGTCTCCATTTATTTGGGTCTTTCATTTTTCAGCAACATTTTCTAGCTCGTAGTGCAAAAGTCTCTTTGTTTCTTTGGTTAAATTTATTCTTAAGTATTTTGTTCTTTTTGATGCTGTTGTAAATGGAATTTAAAAAATTCCTTTTAGATTGTACATTGTAAGTATATAGAAAGGAAACTAAATTTTGAGTGATGATTTATGTCCTGCAACATGTAAAATTTGTTTTTTTATTTCTAACAACTTTTGTGTGTGGAATCTTTAGAGTTTTCTGTGTATAAGATCAGTTGTCTGAGAAACAGAAGTAATTTTCCTTTCTCCTTTCCATTTTGGATGCCTATTATTATTATTATTGCCTAATTGCTCTGTCGAAGATTTCCACTACTATGTTATATAGCAGTGGTGAAAGCAAGATTTTGTTTTCTCGATTCTGATTTTAGAGAAAAAGCTTTCAATCTTTTACCATGAAGTATAACATTACTTGTAAGTTTTTCATATATGGCCTTTTTATGTTAAAATTGTTCCACTCTCTTCCTAGTTTGTTGAGTGATATTCCATGTGGTTTTGAAAAGAACGTGTTCTGCTGTTGTTAGGAAGCTGTTGTATAAATGTTAATTAGATCAAATTGGTTGATTGCATTGTTCTGTTCTACTTTATACTAATGGATTTTCTGTCTAGTTTTTCTTTCAATTATTGACAAAAAGGGTTTATGTTTTTAAAAATAATGTTTTGTCTATTTCTCCTTTCCTCTATAAGATTTTGCTTTTGGTATTTTGAAGTTCTGTTATTAAATGTGCAGATATTTAAGATTATTATGTTCTCATATTGAATTTACCTCCTTATCATTTTGAAATGACCCTCTTGAATCTGTGGTAACATTATTTGCTCTGAAATCTATATTGTCTGATATTAATGTTGATATTCTTTCTTTCTTTTGATTAGTGTTAACACAGAATATATTCTTTCTATCTTTTCTCTTTTAACCTATTTATATCTTTATATTTGAAGTGAGTTTCTTATTGTTAGCTCATAGTTGAGTCTTCTTTCTTATTGTATCTGACAATCTCTGCCTTTTAATTGGGTGTATTAAACTATTTACATTTAATATGATTATGATATAGTTGGCCTGACCAAGAAAATCTGTTTTCTATTTTTCTTATCTATTGTTTGTTTCCTTTTTCTGTCTTTTATTGTATTACATGAGTCTTTTTCTGATTCAATTTTATCTCCTTTGTTGACTTATTACTATAACTATTCATTTTGCTATATTATTTTAGCAGTTGCTTTAATGATATTATATCACTCTGTGTGTAGCGTTTTATGTAATATTTACCCTTGAAATGAAAATATTAATTCTTGACTTCTCAGTGTAATTTACCACATTAACAGAATACCAGATAAATCATATGATTTTCTTCATAGGTACAGAAAATTCAACACCAATTCATATTAAACTGTTAGCATAAAATCAACAGAATGTACTTTCTTAATATGATATAGAATATCTATGAAAAATACAAAGTATTTATCATTTTAAAAGTGTAATGATCAATGTTTTCCCTCCGAAATTGGGAATGAGACAAGGAAGCTGGCTTTCATCACTCCTATTCTACATTGTGCTGAAGTCCTTCCAGCACAAAAAGCAATATACAGAAATAGAAGGTGCAAAGTTCATAAGGAGAAATAATGTTCTCATTATTTATTATTTATAGGCAACATAATTATGTTCATAGAAAATCCTAAAATATTTATATATAATTTATTAGAATTAAAAAATGAATTTAGCAAGACTCTTCAATACAACACTAATGCACTAACAGATATTTTTAAGTGCCTGAAAAAAGTTAGAAAATTAAAAATATAACATTAAAATATCATCAAAATATTAAGCTCTTTTTAATAAAGCTAAGAAAATGTTTACTTGTCCACTACACATAACATTGCAAAATATTAACAAAAATTAAAGATGATCTCAATAAATAAAAGTTTATGTTAGTTCTTTACAAATTTATCTATAGAGTCAATACAATCTTAACAAAGATTTGAGCACATTATCTTATGGGTATGGGAAAGTTGATTCCAATATTTATATCAAAACACAAGGGGCCAAGAATATCTAAGATAATCTTGAAGTAGAAGCAGGTAGAAAGACAAGCCATATTGTAAAGCTACAGTTACTAAAGTAGTATGGTATAGTTACTAAAGTAGTATAGTAGACTAAAAGAGTCAAGAAATAGAACTATGCCTATATGGATATTTGATTTCTGTTAAAAGTAGCACTTTGGTACAGTGTGGGAAGTGAGGCCTTTTCTCAATGACTGTCCAGTGTCAATTGTGTATCCTTATAATGAAATTGGGCTTCTACCTCACACGTACTTGAAAATCAAGTTTATGTGGATTGTGGGTCTAAATATGAAAGTCAAAACAGTAACATCTAGGAGTTCATATAGAATATCTTCATGACTTTGGGTGGGGAAATATTTCTGGAACAAGATACAAAAAACACTATTTAGGAAAAGACAGATAGATTGGGTTACATTAAATTAAGAGCTTGTGCTTATCCAAACATAGTGTAAAGAGAGTAAAAATGTAAGCCGGAGTAGAAGATATTTTCGACACGTGTAACCAACAAAAGGTTGATAATCAGACTATATTAAGAGCTCCTATATATCAATGTAAAAAGCACAGACATCCCAATAGAAAAATGGGCAAATGAGTTAGGCCCTTCACAAAAAAGGAAAATGCAAATGCCCATGAACATAAGACAAAGTGACCGCCGTTAGTAATCGGAGAAGTGCAAGTTTAAAACACAATCAGCGACTACTACACGCCTACCAGAATGGAAAATCTGTAATAACCACCACAAACAAAACAAAATGCTAACCATGCCAACTATAGAGTTGATTTGCTCATTCATACCCTGCTTATAAGAGTATTTTGGAAAAAAATCTTAGGCATGACACACTCCAGTTGTGCTTACCCTACTATCTATCCATTGCACTCCCAGGTGTGTATCGATAGAAATGTGAACACATTAGACCAAAAGATATGTACAAGTATGCTCACAGCATTATTATTTATAAAAAGTCACAGATTTGTCCATCAATAGTAGAATAAGTAAAAAAAAATATATACTATACAGTTACAAAAAACCAGAATAATTTCAGACACAAAATAATACAGTGTTATTTCATTTAACAAATGTTCAAAACAAGTGAAATTAATCTATTGTGTTAGAAGTTAGTGTCATCACTTTTGGGGAGTAGGGAAAGTCTGTGTTTGAGAGGGGATATATTAGTTTTTTATTGCCATTATCACAAATTATTACAAATGAAGTAGCTTCATACAGCACAATTTTTTAATCTTATGATGCTGTAGACCAGAAGTCCATGAAAAATCCCATGGGCTAAGATGAAGTTGTCAGCTGGGTGCATTCCTTTTTGGAAGCTCTTATGGAGAACTTGTTTCCTTGCCTTTTCCACCTTCTAGAGATTGTCCAATTTCCCTGGCTCATGACCCCTTCCTCCATTTTCAAAGCTGGCAACACTGGGCTCCCATCCTTCTCATGCTACCATCTATCTGGTTCTTGCTTCTCTATTCACATCTTACTTTTCCACTTTCAAAGATCCTTGTGGTTACATTGGACCCACCCAGTTAACCCAGATTAATGGCCCTATTTTAAAGTCAGCTGATTAACAAATGTAATTTCATCCTCAAACTGAATTCCCCTTTGTCATATGTCATGTGTCATGTGTCAATATAACATGTTCACATATGCTGGGGATTAAGATGTGGACATCTTGGGGGGCCCATTATTCTGTCTATCATAAGAAGCATGAGGGGACTCTTCTTTTCCTTTTCTTTCTTTATCTTATTTTTTCTTTAAAATGATAGGAGTCAGAAATTACTTATGTCACTTGATTTTTTTCATTACCGAACCTGGGTAACGTTTTATTTTTCATTTTTTCTAGGAGATACAAGTTTGGGGACTAAAGTAGGCAAAAGAAATGTGTTCTGTGTCCTGTTCTGTGTCAGAGATGGAAAATGGTGATGCTTCCTATTCTGCCACAAATGTGTTGATGCTGTTTGAGTGTGGCAACGAAGCAGAACACCATACTCAATTTCCTTTTGGAAATGTCAAGGAGAATCCATCTAGCTTCCAAATTGCATTGCAAGCTGAGAGCCTCCTTCTCCCCAAATGTGTCCAGAAAAGGTTTTTGTTTCTTGCCCATAAACATGCCCAGTGACTTTATTTCCTAAGATTCTGTAATATAATGTTGACTCCTAATTTTGTTTTAATCATTTTAGTTACATATCAGATCAAAAGCCAGATTAACTCTGTTCTTATTTTAGTTGTGAAAACAAATTCCAGCACAAGCAGCCATCCAGGAATGTCTTTGCCACTTTGTCTTTTGGCACAAATTCTTCCTGAGATGATTTGGGGAAGGTACTCTGTGCTTTCAGCATGTCAAGCACACATCTATGTGTTACAAAAATGTGGCACATTGACAAATAGAAAAAAAAGCAGATTAAATTATTAGGACATGTGCATATTGAGTGTATTCTTTCTCTCAAGTGTGTGTAGATTTTCCTCCTAACAGTTCTTGGGGAGAAGATTTGCAAGTAAATATTGGATTAACGAGATTTTTTCTTCCTTGGCTAACCTTTCCTTCTTACCACGTCATTTTACTTCCCTTCCAGTGAGATTTTGGTCTTGGACTTAATTAAACAGATTGTTGTGGGGGGCTGTTTCCAACCATATCTGGGAAGTTATCTGCCCAATTGAACCTCTGAGTTCAATTCACTTCTCCTCTTTCTATGGGTGTGGCCTTAAGCTCATTCCAGGCATAAACTTTATTTCTTACCCTATCTCCTCCCTCCAAGATGCTATGGGATGACTCCTGTGCTGGTTGATTATATAGTTCTTTACTCTGTTTTCCCTCTGCAGCCACAAGGTGAGCAGATTGGTTGGAACTTGCATTCACTGATGGAACTTAGCTATATTTGCCCAAATGGCAAGATGGGGAAACACGGAGAACTTGCCAGCAATGCTGTTACAAATAGTTTCTAAAAAACAGAAAACATAATATATTACATTTAAAATGCTATGCTCCGTACCTAGTGGCATCTACGATCTCTTCACAGTTAGTTCTTCTGTATCATGAAAGTATGCGAGCTGACGCTAGTACTTCTTTGGGTGGCTTTTGAAAACCTAGTGGTCTCTTATAAAATCAGGAATCTGGATCAATGAAACTCAGACTTTATTGTTAGATAAAGCAAAGATCATATAATAGTGTGACAGAGCACTAGCTCTCAAATTTTATGAGTTTAATTGTCACCTAGAGAGCTTGTTAAAACACAGATTATTATTATTTTTTGAGACAGGGTCTCACTCTGTCACCCAGGCTGGAGTTCCATGGTATGATCGTGGCTCACTGCAGCCTTGACCTCCAGAGCTCAAGCAATCCTCTCATCTCAGCCTCCCAAATAGCTGGGACTACAGGCATGTGCCACCACACCCGGCTAATTTTTTGGAGGGACGGGGTTTCACCATGTTGGCCAGGCTGGTCTCAAACTCTTGGATGCAAGTGATCCACCCACCTCGGCCTTCCAAAATTCTGGGATTACAGGTGTGAGCCATTATGCCCAGCGAAAACGCAGATTGTTGATCATTGGTTTCTATCTTCAGAGGTTGTCATTCAGGTCCCAACTGCCCATTTGTGTACCACACTTTGAATCATACTGGGATTGGATATACCAGTTGCAGATATGCATAAATTTCAGATGAAATTGTCATGCTGTCGTAGAGATGGGCTCTCATTTCTTGGAGGCTCTCAGGAATTCCTGTGGGGATCTGTGATTCTGTTAAGGGAAAAGAATCATGCCTGACACACAGCAGGTGACTAATACCTGTGTGGAGAACAAATCCTCAGCAAGGAGTGAAGATATGAAACAAAAGAACAAGAGAAGAAGTTTTCCATTAACTTATAAATGGAAGAGAAGGAGTTTTCCATTAACTGATAAATACTGAAACTCACCTTCAGAATGAAGCTATAATTCCAGTTTCACAGTCCACGTTAAAGAAAAGAGAAAGTAGCCAGATTCAGGGAACTGTGTGGTGAGAAATAGAAACTGGACTTAGGATAAATTGCGCAAATCCACAAAGAGAGATCCGACCCTATTTCCAGAGTTAAACTGGAATGGAACCATTTGTAGCTCAGATGTGTCAGTATATAGATGCTAGTCTTCACTTCTTCACCATTTCAGAGTCTTCACTGTGTTGAATGTATTAATGCTCCACTCCAGAGCTTATGTGTCAATTGGACAGTAGTTTTAAGTTTTTGGTGGAGCGGCAGACTAAATACCTTGACCAATACTTCTGATTGGAACAACAAAAAATGTTGTGTTTCACAAAGATGGCATGAAACGAAGAAATATTTAGAGGCCAGATAAAAAGGAGAGTAGGAAATATGACAGGTAAATTAACATCAATGTTTGTTTGTGCACTGGGGTCTCTGGTGAGTCCTAATGACATTGATTCTACTGCAGTGATGAAAGGGGGCATGAGAAGGTGGAATAAGACACGTCCTCCACAAAGTAGGGAGTCTGATGGGGTCCCCCATAGAAATGTAGAACCCGAAGGGGTCGCATTAGAAGTATAAAGGTGAATAAGAAAGAATGCAGAAGAGTATAGCAAGGACAAAAATTTGCCTTCATTGCTGTGTGAAGGGGGAAAATGAGAAATAACTAACACCTAGCCCTCAAGTGAGTTTGAGGTCAGAATTCATGCTACCTATATAATGCAAAAAATGTTCAAATAGGGAATTGAATTGAAAATGGTTCTGGGTTATTTAGAAGCTGGGTTTCTTTCCTCCTTTCTCTGAAGACAAACAACTGTAACCCATGCCTAAAAATTCCCAAAGATGAAGTTTAAAAATACTAGGCTCAGTCAAAAATAATAAAATACACAAGGAAGCAACGCAACATGAATAACGGCTGGTGGAAACAGTGAAGGCAGAATCAGACTTGTAAAATCTTCAGTTATTGAAATTATCAGACACATAATTTCAAATTACTATGATCAATATATTTTTAGACATAAAAGAAAAGCTTCAAAATACGAGAATGAAACAAGAAACCATAAAGATTGATCAAAGCGCTTCAAATGAAAAGGTCAAATTGAATTTTTAGAAGAGAAAGATAGAATAATTGAAATAACTCAGTGGATAGGTTAAATGGCAAGGTAGACAGAACTAAACAGAGGTTTAGTGAACTAGAAGAGATATCTACAACAATAGCAATAACAACAAACTGAGAATGCAGACCAGAGAGACAAAGACCTGAGTATATAAGAGAGGTTAAGTGATATGGAGGATGGAGTTAGAAGATTTAACATAGATCAGATCAGAGATTCAGACAGTAATTACATGAAGAATGGAAAATAGTCAATATATAAAGTACACAATTATTGAGAGTTTTCTGAATTACTTATCCTTAGAACCAAGCAGCCCAATACATATCAAGTAAGATAAAAATAAATCCACACCTAGGTTTTAAAAAATGCAAAACATCAAAGACAAAGAGTCTTAAAAGCAGCCAACGAAAAATGACACATTGCCTGCAAGAGATGGTGTTTAGACATTTTGGGAGCAATAGAATATAGTGGAATAATACAGCGTATGTACTGAAAGAAAACAACTCTATTTGGATATTATGTAAAGAAAACCTTTATTTAGTGATAATCTTTATTTAGGAATAAAGTCTAAATAAGAACATTTTAAAACAAATAAATAAACAACAAACATCCTCATTAAAGGTTATTCTAAAGAATAAACCTCAGGTAAAAGGAAAATGATCCTAGATGGAAGTTTGGGGTGCAGGAATAAATCATAAGCAAAGAACCCTGTAAATAGGTGGACAAAACTAAGCAAACACTGCCTGTATTAAAAAAAAAAAAGTCTGATTGGTTTTTCTTTTTGTGAAATAGAATATAACTAAAACAATTAAGAATTAGATAAAGGATCCAAGTTAAAATATTCTAGGTTTTTGTAATTCTTGGGACGAAGGTAACAATATTAACCAACTTTGGACTTCGATAATTTACATCTCCATGTTAAAGTGACTAGGGTGCTGTGCACAATGGTTTGAGCCTATAGTCCCAGCTACTAGGGAGGCCAAGGTGGGAGGATTGCTTGAGGGCAGGAGTTTGAGACCAGCCTGGGCAACATAGTGAGACCTCCATATGTAAAAAAAAAAAAAAAAAAAAAAAAAGTGGCTGGGATAAGAACAGACAGAGAAAATGTAGAACATATAGCATAAACCTTCCAACAGTAAGGAAAACAGAATGAGAAATAAAAGACTTAATCTAAAAAAAAGGAACTAAAGAAAATTTAAAAAGAGAAACAGACAGTAACAGGGGAATAGAAAATAGAATATAGGCCGAGCGTGGTGGCGCATGCCTGTAATCCCAGCACTTTCAGAGGCTGAGGCGGGCGGATCACCTGAGGTCAGGAGTTCAAGACCAGCCTGGCCAACATAGTGAAACCCTGTCTCTACTAAAAATACAAAAATTAGCAAGGCATGGTGGTGGGCACCTGTAGTCCCAGCTACTAGGGAGGCTGAGGCAGGAGAATTGCTTGAACCCAGAAGGTGGAGGTTGCAGCAGTAAGGTGAGATAGCGCCACTGCACTCCAGCCTGGGTGACAGAGAAGACTGTCTTTAAAAAAAAAAAAAAAGAAAAGAAAAGAAAAGAAAATAGAATATAATATTGTTGAAATTAACCTAAATATAAGAGTAAACATTATAAATGCAAGTAACCTGAACTCTTCCATTAAAAAACAATGGTTCCAGACTGAATTAAAAAACTAAGCTAAATTCTCTTTATAAATTAAAACATAAGCACACATAAATATTGAAAGACAAAGGATAGAAAAGGATACCCCATGCAAATTCTAATCAAAACAAATTTGAGATTTCTATGTTAATTTTGGATGAAAGCCTTATTAAAAAGAGTCATCACACAGTGATAAAAATCCAGATCGCTGGGAAAACATTACAACTCTAAGAGGTAACAAATCTTTTCAATTTATACAACAAAATAGGCAGGACTAGTAGATAAACCTACCATAGTGTTTGGGTTTTACCACACTTCTTTTAGTAACACATAGAACAGGGAGAGAAAATATTAATAAGGCTACAAAGATTTAAACAACAGAATTGACAAATGTGATTTAATGGACATACGTCGAACATTACAGCCAACAACAGCAGAACACACATTCTTTCAAGAACCCGTGAAACATGTATGGTCATCTACTTTGTACTGAGCCCTATAGCAGGTCTCAGCCAATCTCAAAGGGTCATACCTACCCAGACCACACCCTTTGACCACAATGCAATTACATTATACAACAATAACATAGACTAACTAGAAAAAACCTATATGTTTGAAAATTAAGACAAATACATTCAGGTAAGTTGTATCAAAGGAGAAATCACAAGATATTTAGAATTGCAGGATAGTAGTTTATGTAGCAAAACATAAACTATACCCCCATAAACATATGGGGATATAGTTAATATAATACCTAGACAGAAAGCTGTAGACTTATGTACTCATATCAGAAAATAAGAAAAGCTCAAAATTAATTAACTCAGTGTTCAATTTTAGGAGTTAGAAGAGCAGAACAGTATAAAGTCAAACAAAATTGAAGGAAAAAATAACGAAGAAAGAATAAAAGTACAAATGAGTACACTGGAAAATAAATATGCAATAGAGAAAAACAACAAAGCCAAAAGTTGATCATTTGGAAGCACTAACAATAAATCTCTGGAAGAATTAATTAACAAAAGAGAAAATAAGATAAATGAGGAACAGAAGAGGGGACATAATTACAAAGGCTGAGGAGATAAAAAGATGACTCTAGTTGGGATAGCCCTGGTGAGATTTTGAACCTATAAAGGCAGGCACTGGCTGTACAACTTCCTTCAAAGCCGGCTCAGTGTTTAACTGTCATCGTGTTCAATGCAACATCCTAAGTGCAGGGCAAGTGCTGAGCCAGTATCGCAAGTGCTGCAGGGGAAGTCCTGAGAGAACCCAGAGGGGAAAGAGTAGCCAAGTGTGGATGGGTTATCCAAGAATCCAGAAGACCTGCAGTAGGACTTGAAACTTTCCATGACACAAGTTGATTGAGAGGTTGCTGAGAAGGTGTCCCAATAGGAATGTGCAAAAGGTAAAGTGATGAGCCTGGAAAGTCCAGTAAACGGGAGAACTAGCAGAGACTCTTCTGCTCCACGGGAATGGGGTATAATGGGCTGAGCATAGAAGGAGTAAAGGGTGAAAAGAATGGTTACAACGCTGAAATACAGACCACTGTTTACAGCTTGGGAAATTTAACCCTTCACAATGTCTCTGTCCTGGGATCTTGGCTCAGAGCTACTTCTGCTGGGCACCTGACTGATTTCCTGGTATGTCTTCTTGGACAGCCACCAATTTGGTGTTAATACTCACAAGGGATCCTTTGAATCTGGGAACATAAATAGCCATTCTTACATCCAATGGCTTATGAAAACCTAAATGACTGACCTCTGCTCCCTTTTAACTCCTTAAATGAATTCCTTAACTGTTTTTATTTCCTTGCTTTATTACTTTTAATTCTTACATCAGTTTTTCTCCTTTCCCGTCCCATGCCTCCTCCCATCCTTCTTTCCTCATACTCCCTTCTTTCCCTTATGCCCCAAACATTCCTTAAGTTTTTGCTATAGTCTGGACCAAGGATCAGCAGGTTCCTTCTGCAAAAAGCCAGGTGGTAAATATTTTAAGTTTTGTGGGCCATCCATTCTCTGTTGCAGCTACTCAATTCTGAGCTGTGGTGTGAAAACCACCATAGGTAAATAAATGGGTGTATCTGTGTTCCACTAAAATTTGTGGACACTGAATTTCATATCATTTTCTTCGTTATAAAACACTATTCTTTTTGTGATTATTCTCAACCATTTAAAATTGTAAAAACCATTCTTAGCTTGTGGGCCATAAAAACAGGCAGTGGGCCCAGGCACCGTCAATTACTGACCCCTGGTGTAGAAAACACAGAGTTTAAATGACAGCCCCACCTTCCTGCATCTCTGCCCCTAAGTGCGTGACTGACACAGGACAGCATGAGCTGCACACAGAAGAAGTGGCAGGAGTAGTAATGAATAAGGGGAAATTGCCCCTGGGGGAGGTGACATTTTTACTGCCCCTTGAAGGACTGGGTGGGTTTCAGATGCTTGCATTAATATGACATCCCTGCTGAGTGACTCCCAATTCTCATTTCTTTTCCTAACTTGAATCCTCAGTCACAGCACTTGCCTCCTGATTTTAAAAGACACTGGATTTTCTCAGCAGGCATAGATTCCACTGCAACCCAGCTTCTTCCTGCTCAGATGACCTTCCTCACCTGTGATTTGGAGCCCTTGCTCTAGTCTGTAGAACAGGGTGAGGGGCTTGTGTGGGCTGGCTGTGCTGTTGGAGTTATAAGCTCAGAAATCTAGCTGACTTTTGAACTCAAAAAAACTTGGCTAAGGCAGACAGTTTTCACAGCCAGGGTTCCACGAGTAGAAAGAGTAAAATTCCTGCTTCAAGCTTCTTGTCAAGACCCAGCTTAAGGAATCCAGTTAAATGGTCCTTTTAAATGTGCCAGTGTCCCTTTCATTCAACATGACCCAGCTAGGGTGTCAAAAAGTGGGCTTTGCCTTTCCAACATCAGTTTTTCCATTTATTTTCTTCCCTCCCTCCTTTCTTTTTTTCTTCCAATATTTAGCAAAAGGCCAAAGTACTGAAATATGAATTGATTGTGCAAAACAAACTAAAATTTGCCTCGGGGTGATATATGGATTTTTCATTTATTTCTGTTAACATCTTCCAGTCCTTGAGTGTGTATATAAAGGATCGGAGCCCTAATTTATCACAGTGATCATAAAGAGTTGCTGTGGCTTTTGTCTTTGAAATTCTGATGATTAGATGGTATTGTTATTCAGAGCTGGGGCCTGAGGGCTGGGGAAGCCCTGTGCAGGACCCTGGCTCAGGCTGGCATTTTTTATGACATGAGAGCAGGTCTTCACTTCATCTCCCAACACTATCATGTAGTTCAAAAAAAAAAAAAAAAAAAAAAACCCACACTGATCTTGAACTTTAAAAACAGGAATAAGATTCCAGTTTGAGTATTTGCTAACTTATGACTTGGGAAAATCCCTTAACCTCTTAGAAAGTCAGTTATACTTATCTATTTTTTTAAAATGGGGGTAATTAATAATTTTTTATTCATAGGGTTGTTGAGAAGGCACAGTGAGATAACGGATATGAAAATGCTTTGCGACGTATGAAATGAGAGGGCCTTTCTAGAGTGGTCTCCAGATCACCCAAGACTCTTCTGAGCTCCCAAAGACCTTATTTGAGAAGGTGATGAAGGTCAAAGAAGAAAGATCCTCTCAATTCTTTGGTCTGGTGTGAAACTCTGTGCTCTTGTCTCCCAGGGGATTTTTTCTTGGTTCATAAGTCTCTCCTTTCCCCAGGTTCTATACTGGTTGTTGTTGCTTACAAATTCCTGTATTGCTTCCCTTACAGGTACTATCAGGTCATTCTGAAGCCCCTTGCTGTTCTGTGGTTGTGGAGTTTTTTCATTTCAAACAGGCTGTGGTCCTGTTTTCAAGGTTCACTCTCCTCCACAGAAGGCCTACAACCCCAGCCCCTAGGTGGAAAAGGATTGCGCCTCTGAATTGCACCCTATGGTACATAATCATGTAGTTGCTTTTGCTGTTATGCAAGCATTTCTTGGGTGCATGTGTGAAATGTGTGTGTTTGTGTGTTATGAGTGTGTGTTCTGTGTATAGAGACTGTAAATACTTTGGAATGTGCATTTATGCATTACTCGGTGCCTAGGCAGTTCTGGATCCACAGTTAGTGATTAATCAACACATAGTTGTTTAATGAAACTAAGTTAGGCCATATAGATTGCCTGAATGTGAGGTTCTCTCCAGATCTCTGAAAGCCTCCCAGGTTCAGTGGAAACTCTGAAGTTCTTCCAGATGAGGCTGGTTTGCAGGAGCCCTAGCATATTTAAGTTGCTGTTTGACCCTTTCCACCACCACCTGGAAAATATATTCAGCGTCCAAGGGAAATCAAGCCCAAATGAAGGCTTCCAGAGTGGTCCTGGTTCCCATCTGAGAGATGAGCAGAGATGCCCAACTTCAGATATTTTGATAGGCACTGGTGTCCTTCAAGACCTCTCAGATCAGGTGCTGCCGATGCATAATTTTGTGTGTTGATTTGAACAGGTCCTCTCTACAGGTAGAGGAGGGCTGCTTACCTGTTTTAGCTACTGAAATAATATTAAACCTCCCTCAGGGTGTGACATACTTAGCTACCAGGGTGAAGAGAAATGGGTAGACAAATGTTGGATTATCTTCTCTATGAGAACATTCTGATTTTGGCTGTTCTACCTGGAGTCATGTGTCTTAGAGCCAACTCATGCTACTGAGGCAGAATATCTAGGAGCAGTGGAGAACATTTGTCTCTCCTCCTAAAGAAGCTAAGAACATCTGGGTTATTCAGTGGCTTTCTCGGAAAGTGGCTCATTGCCTGTTTAACACTCATGATTGCTTTTGCCATTATGTCTATGAAGTCTGTTTAATTTAGTTTGCTTCTCCATCCTGGCTCAGTATCAGAATCACCTGGGTAAACCACTTTTTTTCCCCTGAAAGAGAAATCCCAGGGTTCTATACCTCAAAGATCTGACTTAATTGATTTAGTCTGGGCTCTGATTGTATTTTAGAAAATCTCCCCAGATGATTTTAAGTTTCAGCTAGGACTCAGAACCATTGCTCAAGACCAAGGGCCAGCAAACATCATCTGTAATGGGCCCGATAGTAAATATTTTAGTTTTGCAGGCCATATTTCCCTGTCACAATTATTCAGCTCTGCCATTGTGGTTCAAAGCAGCCATTGATGGGTGTGGCTGTATTCCAATAAAATTTTATCAAAACAAGTGGTGGGCCGAATTTGGCCTGTAGGCTGTAGTTTGCTGACTTCTGCCCTAGAGTCTAGACTATTACCTTTATGAAGGCAAGGTCCTGTGCTTACAAAGTCCAACCCTGGGTCCCCAGTGTAGTGGTCAGGTATGAAATAGACCCTCCAAAAATACTTACTAAATTAAGTTGAATTCAGTGAGTTTCTCATGGAATAGTATCTGAGAAGGAGATAGAGTGGCTAGCCTTGGGAAAAGTTTATAGCATTTTGGGTGAAAACTGTTTATGGCTTAAAAGTTTGGGGCAATTCATGTAAAAGCTTGTTTAATTTTGTTTAACTTTCTAGTGAAAGTTTTAAAAATGGATTCATATTGAGGAATGTGTGTGTGTGTGTCTGAGAGAGAGTGGTGAGGTTTTATATAAATTTTATATGTCTGTGCCTATAAAAATACTTAGCAATGGCTGGGCATGGTGGCTCACGCCTGTAATCTCAGCACCTTGGGAGGCCAAGGTGGGCGGATCAAAAGGTCAGGAGATCGAGACCATCCTGGCTAACATGGTGAAACTTTGTCTCTACTAAAATTACAAAAAATTAGCCGGGCATGGTGGCGGGCGCCTGTAGTCCCAGCTATTTGGGAGGCTGAGGCAGGAGAACGGCATGAACCCGGGAGGTGGAGTTTGCAGTGAGCCGAGATAGTGCCACTGTACTCCAGCCTGGGTGACAGAGCGAGACTCTGTCTCAAAAAAAAAAAAAAAAAAAATTTTAGCAACAAATAAGATTCCTATAATTAGTCAACCAACCAGTCAATTTATGAAAAATTTGTTGTCAGTTACCTGAATTGTTCAGCCCATGAAGTCAAATCTATGCCTTGGTAACCCCATGCTCACAAAAATCTCTGTGCTTAAATGTTCAGAATAAACCAGTCAGAAGCCATATGTGTTGATTCTTTAAGTCTCACCTTGGTGGTCATGAGAAGCATGTGTTAGCAAATGAATGCCCAGTGGGAATTAGCAAGCCACTGGGCAAGAAGGGGAATTCACAGTCATTGCATCATGGCCTTAGAGATGACCAAATGCCCATGGGAATGAGAGCACAGAGAAAATCACCATAGAGTAGTTTATTTTTTATTTTTTGAAAAATAATAGTGTACGTCGGAAATTCCTACAAATAAGTCAATCTTGCATATAGATGTGTAAAAAACTAGTCTAGGCATCTATTTTTCTCTTCTCCTCTTTGGTTGAATGCACCAGTCTTATTTTTAAACCATGTCTGTTCACCAACACAGAAATATCTTTTTTTTTTTTTTCCCCTAGAGGCAGGTCTTGCTATTTTGCCCAAGCTAGATTCAAACTCCTGGGCTCAAGGGATCCTCCCACCACAGCCTCACAAGTAGCTGGATCTACAGGTTCACACAACTGAGCCTGGCTAGAACACAGAGACATCTTTTATGAGAACTGCTCTTCTCCCAGGTTAGGAGATTGGGATTCCTAAATTCAAGTGTCCTAGGTGTGGAAATGGCATTGTGTGTGAATGGTTGTGTGACACCAGCATTGTGAGCCTCAGGTAGTTTTTGGAAGGAGTAGATGATACCCAGTGACATCCAGCTCACCAGGGCTGCCTTCTGAAACCTGGACAATGATCTAAAACCCTTCCTTGATTTGGCTGGAGACTTTGCACATGTGATGATCTGAGGGCTCAGATGGATTCTGGAAAGAGTTCCCTGCTATGGAGTCCTTGTGTGGGCACAATATAAAGAGGAGAAGGGTGTCGCAGGAGAGTCACGTTTATGAGCACTGGGTCACTGTGCGTTATGTGATGGTGGTGATCTGTTATTAGTGAAGAGCTTATTGGAACGAAAGGAAGCCTATCTATGGCATAGCAGCAGGGAGAGGAATTAAAAGTTTTGGTAGAATTAAAAATGCTCAGGAAAATCGAGATTGTTTTCCTTTCTCCATGTGTGACTTCTAAATTGAATTTCTTTTAGGCAGTATGTGATTGTTTTACCCAGGACAGAACATGGAGGGGTATGTGTGTTTAGGCTTCTGACACTTGTTTGTATGATTGCTAATGTGAGTCCCTTGGGAAATCTACTCTTCCAGCATGAGTCCTGTACTGTCTTTTCCCTCCTCCTCCCACCCCTTCTCCTTGCTGCACAGGTAGCAACCCTCCTGCTATTAGCAAGATGTCTATTACAGTGTCATTAAAAAAGCCATAGTCAGTGCGAGGAATGACTCATGTCATGGAGGACTTAATAATTCACTGTAATAAAAGTATAAAGTTTTATGATAAACCACTCTCAGGGGAGTTAAATATAATCCTTAGCAGGTCACACACTGACTACAAAGCTTACATTTGTAATGGTAATTTGAATTTACTACATCGCCTTTAGTTTTTAAGCGTTTGTGTGTCATTAGACCTTATAAATTGATTTATATGTTTCAACTCCAGTATAATTCTGCATAAAGGTACAATAAATTTTATGGATTGGAGATATGGCATCTAAAACATTTTAATAAAATTATTATTCTAAATTCACTTAAATGGCATTGATAAAAAGTGGCAGTAAAGATGCTAACATTTCAGAACTTTTATGAATTGGATGAGGTGGGAGTGGCACCTGCAGGTGAGGGTGTTGCTGGGTGTCATTCTCCACCTCCCCCTCCTTAGTTTGTCAGCAAACAGGAACCTCTGGGGCTGCTCTTGAAAGGGTGCCCACTGCCACGAGGAGGCCTGCTGTGTGGGGACATCAAAGCTTTGGGTGATGTGCTGATGATGAGTTTGCAGGAGAAAGGAGCAGGCCACATCCCTCAGAAGGGACTTTTCTACTACTGGTGGAACTCAACAGAATTCTCTGTCTTTCCGAAGAGACACAAGGCAGCTAGACCAAGCCAGCATCTTTCCCAGTAGGAAATGAGAACAGATCACCCATTCCTTAATTTATTTTTCCCTTAAATTTCTGGAGGGAAGACATTTTTTAAAAAAAAGAAAAAAAATTTAAAAGAAAAGAAAAACTTCTTGGAGAGTGAAATTGGAGGCTACCAGACCCTCCTGTGGGGTGCGTTTGGCTGCCCTGGCCCCTGGCCTCCCAGGCCTTTGGTCTCGCCGCCTGTACTTTTGAGGAATTTGTCTCAACCACATTCTCCCTTTCCCTTCATTATCAGAAAAATAAAGGTCAAATAAACTGGATTATGAAAAATGAAAACCAAAACCCACAAAAACAAAAAACCTCATTTATTTCTTGGGCTTGGATCCAAATGACACAAACACAAACACAAATGCCAGCTCTTGAAAGAAAAGGAGGGAACCATTCCTCTCCCTCCCCTACTCCAAATTTCCCTATTAACTGTTCACTTTTTCTCATTGGTATCATTTCGACTAGCCAGCTTGGAGTGAGTTGTGATTAGTTATGTTTTCCTTCTGACTTTGCAGATTTGAAGGAGATTGCTCACTGGCTCTTGTCCTGTGAAAACTTTGTTTACATTTAGCTGTATGCTTTTAAGTCCCTGAAAGCAGCCCTGAACTTGGCTAACAATACTTGATAAACTATACCGTCTGTTTTGGGGCTTTAAATAATCACCCAGCCATATATATATATATATATATATGTATTTTTTTCATATTTGAATGCCACTTCCCCCAAAGCTGGCATAATTTCACTGCAGTTCTTCAAAACCCCTTTTGTCTAATCCAGCGTGCAGTCTTTCCCATAACGAGCCTAAGCAGTCTGGCCCTCTCTGACGAGCAGTTCTCATTGTGTTCCCCGTAGCACTTGCATGTTAGCAAAGCTTTATCCCCTCACTGAAGGCAGCTTTTTTTTTTGTTAGGAAAGCACCAAGGTAAATCTCCAGGGGCCCTCAGGACTCAGTGGGTGTGTCACCGTTAAATGACCCAGCCAGCTGGACAGGTTGAGGTACAATTTACTGGAAATATATTAAAAGTGTCTTGGGAAATGATTCTTAGAAATGTTCCCACTGCTGGTGTGATGCAGATTAGAACCCCAGTGTGCAACTGAGAAAAATTAAACTGTAACAAGAAACCCCTGATGGCACAATGATGGCTTGTGGGAAGGAGGGTTGAATTCAAGAACTAAAGGGAGAAAACTCAGCATCTGGCGACTTTCTTCCTAGGTCCAAGCCATGTCTGCATAGAGCAGGGGACTGGACAGGTTGGGGCATCTCCCCTTGACAGGTGAGATCAGTGTGCATTTTCCAGGTAGGTGACGTGTCAAACTCTGCATTCTGCTCTCTCTTCACCCTGCCCCTTAGTGACATCCCAAGGGAACCAGAGCTAGCTGCTTTATGCTGCTTTATGCATAGGCAAATTTGACAGTCACTAGTATGATGTGGTTTGTGCAGGAGAAAACTTTCTGCCTAGCATGACCACTGTTCAAAGCAGGGACTCTCCAGGAACCTCTATTTGAAATGAAAATATCCAGAGAAAGGGAGTAGACATTTATCAGTCATTAACACCATGGTGAGTGTCATCAGAACTTAGCCAACTGAACAATCAGGACCCTAAGAGAGTGGGACACAGGACAGAGTAATGTTGATGAGTAGAAAGAATTTCTTTGGAATTGCTTAAGGAAGGCAACCCAGATTGGGGCACCATAAAGAGGGCCTGGGCTCATGATGAAGGGTCCAGAAGACTGGGGTGGGGGGAGCAAAAAGAATGGGGAAAAGGACTATAGAAATAAAAGTTACAAGGGCATCAAGGTGAATTTGACCAATCTCAGACTTTGCTTTAGAGTTGTCCTTCAGGTGACAAGAGCAATTCTATAAAACTTTTCCTAGAGTTTTGCCTTAGAAATCTCATCTAGCATCTCTGAAATTTTCTTGGCTCATTGGCAGTTGGCCTTGAGTCCATTAAACTATAAATTACAAAAGCCAATTAAACTTGTATGACAAATAGAAAAGTAAGCAAAGCGTTTTTATATGTGCCCCTTTGACCATTTTCATGATCTACCTGGCACATAGTAGATGGTCAATACATGTTTATTCAAGATGAATTGAATGTGTACAACAGGCATTCATATAATTCCTACTTTAGGGGTAAGGAAATTGAGCCTCAGAGGGGTTAAGCAAGTTACCCAAGATTAGGCAACTAATCAGTCCTTCCTCATAATACCCCACTTTGTCCTGTCTTCCTTACTTAGCTTTAAATCAATTCTTTCTGCTTTGTATTCTGACTCTAAGGCCATTCTTCATAGCCCCCTATAGGAAAAGGGTCTTGGGCTCCATATTATTAAACCAGGTACATGTAGAAAAATTGAATGTGATATACAAGGAAGCACTTGACCTTTTAATTCTAATCTGCTGAGTCTGCTGGACTTCTATGTCCCCAGTTTCCCAACCAGATATACTTTTCAGGCAACTTAAGGGCTTGAACGATTTCTGCTTCTAGAATCTTATTTTAATGGAATAATCAGACATAAGGGCAAAGATGAATCTATAAGGAGGTTTATCAAAGTATTATTTTTAATCAGAAATCACTGAAATATCTAAGACTGGGATCAGTGGTTCATTTTCTTCCATCATGTGAGATAGGACAGGTTTATTGGGAACACTGCTTGAACCACACATGAGCTGGGTTTCCAAAGAGACAAGGTCAGACATTTATATGACCCAAGGATAGCACATTTAAAGTAGGAAGAATTGATGAAGAAGGACCCCTCAAGGGGCAATGTACAGCCAGGAGCTAGGGTGTTGGGTTGCAAGTCCAGAGTGGAGCAGGATGGTCTCAAAACACTGGCAAGTACTTGCCTGATAGTCTAGCTGTGGATGGTGTTTGGGGCATCAGGTTGGCTTAAAGTAGAGACTAGAGATGACTATGCCATTTGTGGGTTGCCCAACTGTGACCACAAAAATTCATTTCAATTTATTTCACTCACTGCCCACCACCACTCCCAATCCAAACCAGGCCACCCTTATTCTCTCTGAGATTGTGGGAGTGACTCTCTCCAGACCATAGAGCAATCCAGTGGCTCTTTGAAAGGGATTCTTGACATCATCATTTTGTCTCCTTTTTAATTACAGACTCAATTTGATCCCACATTTGCAGATAATTCTCAACCACTATGGCGGAGACACAAGAACGATGACATTTCTTAGGGTTGCTTTTTTTTTTTTTGAGAATGCAATGTACATTATCCCATGCTGTTTCTCTTGAAGTATTACAAGTCATATATTTCTTTTTCTTTTCACTCGTTTTTGTCTATATGTCTGCCTGTAATGTGTAACAGCAGAACATGTGTGGAGGAAGGTGTGTGACCCTCTCGGCCTGCACTATCCCCCAGTTGGAGCTATTAGCCACTTACATGCACAATTAACCAGCTGATTCTTAGATTGAAGGCTGAGGGAGCTAATTGCAGGTACAAAAATTGCACCCATATAAAAGGAGGTTGGTCTGAACATTTAATCTTTAGACCTTCTTCTTCAGGGTGACTAGGTAGTATTTATTTATTCGTTTACTTATTTATTTATTGTTGACCCAGCTCCTAGTTTGCTTTCATCACAATTACTAGTGGCATCCAGTGGAATCCCCTATTTATGCCATAAATAGCTTCTACCAAATAATATTCCATTCAAGCTCTGGCACAAAGATCTGTTGCAGGCTTTTTCTTTCTATGTAGTGAATTTTGTTTTAAATCTAGAATTTTGAAACAATTTATTAGAAAATATGAATGAGGTATGTATGTGTGTATATGTGTTGAATGTCTTCTTAAGAAACTTCCCTAGGAAGAGAAATTCATATGAACTGAAAGTCTACTTTGTGCCAGGCCCCTTCATCCATTTTTATTTATCTTCTCAATAACCCAGTGAGGTTGGTAGATTATTTACATTTAATACACAGGGTTCCTCAAAGAGCCTGGGGTTACACCACTGGTACAGGGTTTACACTACTCATTTTAGGTGTATTTGATGTCAAATCCCAGCTCTTAACATGACTCAACTCAACTTTTCAGCTTGGTAAAATTTTACGTCTCTGAGTAGGTGGGAAATGCTATGGTTCAAACCTCTCTGAAAGTTAGAGCTGGTGGCCATCAGACTAATCAGACCCCTCCGACTGCAAGTGTTAAATGGGCATCTAGACTTCACCTTCAGACTTTTCACCATGGCACAACAGGAAATCCTTTTCTGTGCCTCTCTTCCACTTTTCATGATCACTTCTCTGGCATCCTCCCCCATCCTGTCCTCTGGATGCCCTGGGATCTGTTCCTTCTCCGAGGACATCCCCTTTCAGTTCTGCCCTCCCTAGGTAATAATATTCCATGATCTGGAACTTCTTTGGGGCTTTCTTTCCCATTCCTACCTAGCCACTTCCTTATTGGAAGTATAACTCCAATAATAGGAATAAGTATAACTCCTGTGTTCCTGCCTCACAGGCTGTGCTCTATGTTTTTTAGATAGTTAATAAAATAATTCTATAAGAACATGGAGATTGTTAGATGCTAATGGATTAATAAATTATAGTGCAGTCACTATTTTCCTCTATCAGTTTCCTCCTTGGGAAAATGAAAAGGTGGGACTGAAGTAGCTCTAAAATCCCATCTTTTTCAATTTCATTTTCAATCTATGATCCATGAACCTGTACACTTTATTCTTACATTTTGACAAGGGCCTTCTATATGTAATGGGTCTTAATTAAATGAGCTTTCTTTTCTCTTCTACCCCTTAAATGGAATGACCCAGGTTTAATGCTTGGCCATATCCCCTTTTATAGGGGATCCCTGTGACCCTGCATTTATACTGATGACTCCTCAATCTGTTTCTAGTCTGCCTTCGACCTTGAGCACCAGATGTCTCCATGTAGCTGTCTGCTGGCCATTTCCACTTGAGTTTTCCATAGTCCCCTGAAGTTTACTCAATACAGAACAGAAACATCCTTTCCACTCTCCCTCAACCTGTTCTTCCTTCCTATTCATCTCTCTTTGTCACCCACCAAAGGAATTTGCTAATAGTCTTACATTCTCCTCCTTTCTCACCTCCTACAGTTACTGCCTGTTTCTCCTTCATCTTATACTTTGTTTTCATCAATTTAATGCTCTTAACTCTCCAGAATAATCCCCATTACTTTTCTTAGGAGTTATTACAGTGTCCTTATATATGTTTCCCATCTTCTATTGCTGTTTTACATCGAAACTTCCTGTCATGCCCACCCCACAGATTTTATGGGAGAAGAAAAAAAGAAGAAGAAGAAGAAGAAGAAACATGGATGTACCTTGCAAATTTAAAGTGTTCTGCTTTAAAAAAATAGCGTGCTTAATTTTTTCTTGTGTTCTGGAAAGCCAGAGATCTGATTCTGGCTTCTGAGTTTTTGTGTTGCTTCCAGTCTCCAGAGTGATCCCCTTTCTCCCCTCTTCTCTTTAGAATAATACTCTTTCTTCAAGGCCTTCCACAAGCCCCTATCTTCCAGAAGCATGACCTAACTATCTCTGCTCTCTTTAACATGTCTTCTCTCTAAACCTCTATGCTTTCACTGTTTGTGCTTCATTAATTACCCTCTTTAACTGCTATTTGATTTCCTGGTGCACCGTTTGTTCTCCATGATCAGGTTGCAAAGCTGCTTGAAGGCAGGGACCATTTCTTATTTTGCTCTGAAACACATTTGGAGATGCTCAAAAAGCACTTGACTGATTGGCTGGATGGACAAATGGATGCATAGATAGAGGAACACTTCAGTGGGCTGCTACTTGATTTGGTTTAGGACTGCAAATCTGGCAATCTGCAATTTGCTTGAGAAGGATGACTCCTATGTTGGTTGGTTACAGAAGGCCAGCAATCCAAGCAGAGGAGCAGCAATTGGATTCCAAATCCCTGACTCCAGTCAGGTACAGAGAGAATGTTACCAGTAGATATACTATGAGGCAATAAAATATAGACACCTCTCACACCTAGTGCTTTTCTTTCTTGCTTTAGTGGTGCACCAGGAAGAGATGGCAGAATCAGGTGATAAAGTGGGAGCAGCGTGTGAGGCGAGCTGGTGAGCCAGCTTTGCATCTCTGCCCTTACCAAGGGCATCCATGGGGTTGTATAGCCCATTGTTTCCTATGCCCATATGGGTGCATTCATCACTTCCCCAGCAAATGTGGTCAGTGTCCCCTCTTGTGTTTCCAAATACACAACTGAACAATAAATAAAACCATGGAAAATCCACAGTGCCAGAGGTCTTCATTCATTGCTGATTTTAAATGAACCTTGATGCATAGGATGAAAAGAGCCATTTTCAGGAAAGAATTTAAACTGCACTAGAAGAGGGGAGAAAATTGTCCAACATTTGGTCAGTCTAACAAGGTAAAAGGGAATGTGGGGTGGGGGCAAGCTATTAGGGAAGGAAAGACTTTCTCACACGATGAGCAGGCATGGGGTGAATAAAGTGCCGGCGTGGGACTGGAAACAATGCGTTAATACTCGCAAAGTTACCAGGGAGGAGAACAGTTCTTTCTCTACAGTTAAAAACCATAAATACCTTCATGCTTCTCTCTCTCTTCTCTCAACTATGCCTCCCCGTTCCTTTGATTCTTCGTCTATGAAACTTAAAGCATATTTGAGGTACTTAAAGGAAGGCTTCAACTACTGTTTAACAAGTCAATACTAATTATTGTTTAGCACTGGATTATGGGCTGGATCATGGAATTAAAACAGAGCTGTTAGGACACCTTTGTACCTGGCAAAGAGTTAATGAGCACATGCTGGGTCCCTGTAGTCACTGCCAAGCTGGTTTACTATTTTATTTCAGTGGTGCAGGAACAAAACCTAATAAATTGTTTTACTTTTATCTCGATGCTTCCTTTCTTCATTAGGGAAATGAGGAAGCTTCATTGTAATGTTTATCATAAATTGGGAAATTATTTTTATATTGTTCAATTAGTTGGTTATCTACAGAGTAGTGTGGATGTGTATATTGGGGGGAAAAAATTACAAGCAAATCTAATGTCAGTAAAAGGTGCTGGATTAATAGCAGAGGAAGGTGATTTACCTCCTGGGACTACAGATAGTGACTGGACACTGTGTATGTGTGTGTGGACTGCGAATATATAATACAGACAGTAGACAGAGGGACTGTGTGTGTGTGTGTTTGTGTGTGTGTGTGTATCTATATATGAAATGTATAGTTTGGCAGCCTACATTTCTGGAACCCCAAGGCCCAGGCACTTGGGGTTTCTTGGAAGGCTCCATTGGTAGGACAATGTAGGGGAAGGAAAGAAAGTTGGGGGGAATAGGGTAAATTCTGAACAATCTGTTTGCTCTGATGAGATGTCCAGCTGGGCTGGTGACCAGATTTTTCATAGCAACTCAATTCACCAGATCCCTGAGCAACTAAATGATCTTGGCTTTGGGGTCCTGCTGACTGGAGCGGGATTTGAACTGGTGACCTATAAACGAGAAATGCTCTTTGCTATTGCTAGGTGCATGTGCTGTTTAGCTTGACCGTCTCACTGCCTCCCACTGGCTCTTCAAAATTAACATTTAGACATGTTTAGCTCTGAAATGTGGGGTGCAGGTGATCTGGTGATCAGACCTAAAGGTTATTTTAAAAGCTTTGGAAATCACTGAAAAATATATTATTTGTATACATTCTATAAATTTTAATTTTCTGATGTAAAAACAAAGCAGAGGAAATACTCTACGTATGTCAAGGTATATAAAATATAATGTATAGCTTAATAACAGATTTTATTTTTGTTTCAAGTTTTTCCACTTACTTTGGTACTTTACAATATTGGAGTTGCTATGTAGAAACTAGGAGTCCATTAACATGTGTATCTTATGCAGTTGGTATTTTTTATATATATATATATGTATATATATTTAAGAAAACCCTCTTAATCTTTAACCCCAGTATTTCATAAAGGTTCAGGGGATCAATTGTACATAAAAAGACAGGAGATCTCAGAGGGCTTACAAACCTATTGGCAGCTTCTCAAGATACACTACTGGGTCTGTATATATTGGTATTTAGCTTTGCATGGCTCAGACAAGGAGAAACGTTGTAATTGATTTTATTTGAAAGCAAGAGATGGGGCCAAAGGGGAACTTTTGGCCTCCAGTTTTTGCTTTCAGCCTGTATAAAGTAAGCATTCCTATCAGAGGTGTTTAATGGTGCACTTGGTCTTTCTTTTCCTTTTTTTTTTTTCTTTTTTTTTAAAAAATACAAGCGTGAATGGGTGCCTCAGGCTAAGCAAGCCCCACCTCTCAGAACCTCAGAGGCTGTGGGAATGATCCCTGCCCTCCAGACCCATCCTTAATTGGCCCATAGTACAAGAAGCAATTAAAACTAAGGGCCTGATTCATAAAATGTGAACATGCCATTTAAATGTGTGCAGGGGGATTCTTGCTTATAATGCTGAAATAGAAGCAGCAAGGACTTTGTTTTTATCCCCTAAGCTCACTTTTCATAAATTTACTTTTCTTTTTGCTTCTGGGCCCTAAGTGCCCTCCATCCTTTCTCTAAAGCTATCTTCAGGGTAAAGGTTGGTCTCAAGTCCTGAGGTGCCTGCTGACCTAGCCCATCCTTATCCCCCTTCCCTTGGCCAGATGTTTTAATCATGATTTTTACATATCTATTTCTATTATTTAATCATTTTTATATTTCACCCAACAGTATGTGGAATGAAAACTTCAGAAACTGAGTTGAGCATTGCTGTCTGCCGAGATTGAAGTTTAGGGAAAGCTGCCAGACCCTGCCAGAGATAAGCTTCAGAAAGGGGCTAGGGGAAGAGAAAGTACCCCAGAATTCCAAGAGGTTTAATTACAATACCAGGGAAACCCTCATTTGCACAATCACTATTTACATTTTCCCACAATTTATACTTCCCTTATACCCACCCCTCCACCTCATACTATTAAGCTCTTAATGTTGCTAATATACTGATTTTCTGGAATTTGAATGGAAATTCTGTTAAGTTGAATATGATTCTTGGGAAGTGTTTCATAAATTTCTCTATTTGTTTTAGAATGAACTCTAAGAAACAGAAAGAGTCTCTTTTTGGAGATGCTAATTAGGGCCTAGAAGTCATACCTTTTTTTTTTTTAATTATACTTTAAGTTCTGGGATACATGTGCAGAACGTGCAGGTTTGTTACATAGGTACAAACCTGCCATGGTGGTTTGCTGCACCCATCAACCTGTCATCTACATTAGGTATTTCTCCTAATGCTATCCCTCCCGTAGCCCCCCACCCCCTGACAGGCCCCAGTGTGTGATGCTCCCTGCCCTGTGTCCATGTGTTCTCCTTGTTCAACTCCCACTTATGAGTGAGAACATGTGATATTTAGTTTTCTGTTCTTGTGTTAGTTTGCTGAGAATGATGGTTTCCAGCTTCATCCATGTTCCTGCAAAGGACATGAACTCATCCTTTTTATGGCTGTATAGTATTCCATGGTGTATATATGCCACATTTTCTTTATCCAGTCTATCACTGATGGGCATTTGGGTTGGTTCCAAGTCTTTGCTATTGTGAATAGTGCTGCAGTAAACATACGTGTGCATGTGTCTTTATAGTAAAATGATTTATAATCCTTTGGGTATATACCCAGTAATAGAATTGCTGGGTCAAATGGTAGTCATACATTTTTTAGTTCAACCATAATTCCAAGCACAAGAGTCCATTTGAGATGTCTTTTAGACTAATATCCAACCCCAGGAAAGAATTGTAATAATATGCCCTTGAGAATATTGTGTTAGCTGTCTGGGACAAACTAAGTTGAGAAATAATTACTTGACTCAGTTCTTGTGTTTGTTTTGTTTGATAAACAATAGTCTTACTCTTATTATTTCTTGCAGTTTATATTATACTGTAATTCACAAAGTTTCCATTTATTTTCCAGAATGACACAATAGGCCATGTTATCCTGGAGTCTTCTGATATTTTTTTAGCCTTTCAAATGGGGCAGAGGGTTATGAGGCACTTCAGCTTAGTAAAAGACTGCATCTACACCACACCAAATAACCAGGCAGAAAGTGAAAAAATTCAGTCCATCTCCCAGATGGCTCCAGATGCATGGTATTGTGTAGACAGAAACAGCCAGATGGCTGAATGGATTTTTCACTTTCCATCTGGGTGCGTGACATGGTAGAGATGTAGCCAAAGCCTTGAGCCAAAAGAAAATGCCAGCCAAGGAGATGAGGTATTGCTACTTTCCAGGCACCTCATTCCTGCTGGGTGGTATGTGTAGCCTTGGTTCCATTTATTCGGAAAGAGGTCACTTATACGGGAATGATGATTGTCAACCTCTCGAAATAAAGAGGAAGGCAGACAGACCTAGAGACATGGAAAGAATGTCTCATTTGCTTTCTTGCAACAACGAGTCTCTTACTGACTTGGCAGGAACAGTGACACCTTGGGAAGGTCTGCTCCTTCTGGGTCTCTAGAGGTCAGCAGGCTGGAGGCATGACAAAACACCAAGTGAAAATGAAAACATCACAGGGTTTGCTGTCCATCATGGCATCACTAAATCTTTTTGAACAACCCTGGGCAGTGAATTATGGCAGCATGGAATTGACTTACAGTTTATTTCTAGTAACAGGCAGTTACTATGTCAAATCTGAAACCATTCAGATAGGCCTATAAAAATATATGACAAAGTAACAGGCTACCTCTGGCTCCTTTTAGCATGTTTATGAGTTTAAACTGCATTGAGTTTGTGTTTATAGAAATGAATACGGGGATTTCTTATGTCCTATTCCTTCTCTCACTCCCCGCCCTGCAACCTGTTCTTTTGTGACCATGGGGTGGTATCCAAGACCTTTGGAATATTCAAACTCCCAACTGGAGTTGTCATTCTATTTAGAGGCAATTTTATTGATGAGAATACAACTTGTATTTTTCTGGAACGGTTGAAGTTCTTTTATAAATGACAGTTGTAAAAGAAAATCATCTCCAAGTTACCTTTCACCCACTCTTTCCCCCAATGCTGTTTGACACTTACCGAGGAACAAATTGCAGCATGAGTGGGGCCACGAGACAAATGCTGCAATCCAGGCATAATGTGACAACAAATACAATAAGGTAACATATTGTTAAAAGTCAGTACCCCAAGTCTAACAATACGGTGTCACAGACTCATAAGCATGTAACCATATAATACATAATTGTCATCTGCACAGAAAGATCTAATTTTGATAATGCATATTGAGATTGGTTGTCTGAAAAATGCTTATGGCTCCAGAAGGTTTGACAGTCCTGAATATCACATAATAGCATGTAGCCAAGGAACATGGGATGAAGGGAAGAAAAAAAGACTCTATTCCAGAACGCAAGCACTCCCACTCACAGTTTTATTTTTAAAAGAACACGATTCTGCTCAGACAATGAGCAAGTTTACTGTGAAGGGTGATTTGTTCCTGGGTTTCCATATCTGGTATCTGCATGTGTGTGCACTCAGGGTCCTTGCTCCACTCTTCGGGGTCTGGGCTACAGGACTGTTCTTTGGCAGACACAAATATCCTGAGGTCTCTGACTTCTAAAGACTTGGTCTGCATTTAAACCTCAAAGAAATCAAACAGAATCAACAGATTCTTGAGGCATACTATTTACTACCTACCATATTTCCTCAGTTCTAGGAAATATCTTTTTAGCAGTTGAAGATATCTGTAATCAGCATCCTTCTTATAGTCTATGTGTAGATTTAACATATTTTTTTCCTCCTTTTACTCCCTTTAAAAGATGTTTTTAAGTCAAATATGTGCCTTCCAACTCATGGCATCTTAAAGTTGAGGAAATACTGCAATAATAAATATGCTAGCTACCATTCTTGGCATATGCAATGTCCCTAAGATAACAGAAGACTTTTGACAAATATCATATCATTTCAATCTCATATCAACCCTATGAAGGAGCTAATGTGATTTCCATTTTATAGATGAGGAAACCAAGGCCCATAGCCACTGAGTTATATTAAAGGCCCTCTCTCCTCTGTAGTTCCGGACCTGGTAATCTCTGAATGTATCACGGCATGGCAAGGTATAGGGCAACAGGTGCTTTGTTTCCATATTCATAACTTTGACAGAGTCCACTGACTTGGACTCACTGATCCTTGAATCTCATTAGCTCCTGTAGACTCCAGCCCAACTGGGCTAGGTGTAGCTCTCATAATTAGAAGATTTGGACCTCTTTTAAACTTCTGGAACATTTGTTTTTATTTCTTGCCTCAGGTCATCCATCTGACGCTGTGCTATCAATATATGTTTATGATCATGTCTCAAGTCCCTTTACTTGACGAAAAGGATGTTTCTGTGGCCCTTCATTAGTTACACTATCAAGGCACTTAGTTTGCACAGAGTGTGAGAACATGAAATATGTGTGAAGCAAGTACATAGCATTAAAAAATCAGATCAGTATATTTTAAAGAGGGTAAGAGAAGCCTTGAAGTCAAAGTCATCAATCTGTCTTCTTGACAGCATCTGATTCCCGAAGGCAGTTTCCCTCTTGAGACCTCTTCATTCATTTCTTCTTTTAATTTTTATTGTGCATGGTTCTATGTGGAAAGCAGTGGGTCAGATGCTCTGGAGAGCATAGAGAGAAATAAGAAATAAAAACAGATCATAATCTAGTTGATGCAATCACATAGATGTAAATACTAGGAGACAGTGGGTGTGTGAGGGCTCCAGAAGAGGTTGAGATGGTTGTTTTAATTATTATTATTTAAATATCTATCATTCAAGACAGATAATGAATTGCTCTGGGAGTTCAGAGAAGAGAACATATCAACATGAGCGGTTGGGGAAAGCATATTTCTGAGGGGTGTTGTGCATGTGGAAATGAGGAAGGGCATTCCAGGCACGGAATGACAGAAGAAAGTGAGGGTCATCTGCGGCATTCATTTTCATTTTAGCTGAAGTTGGAATGCCAATGCAAGAGTGACTACAACTGCAAGATTTGCTTGAGTAGAATCGTGGAGGTCATTGATTGGCAGGCCAAGGGACTTGGAGAGCCGCAGAGTGTCTGAGGAGGAGAGAGGCCTGATTGGGTCTGTGGTCTTGGGAGATTAGCTTGGATTGGGGCATGGGCAACGTAATTACTGGATGACTCAAGCCCAGGGAGTATTATGGGAGAGTAAGGAACCTCATTCAGAAGGGTCCTATTTTGTTAAAATATGTTAAAAAATATTTGAAAAGATGAAAAAAGTTTCTCTTTAACAACTAGAATTGTTAAGAGCAGACTTTAAGTGCTAATGACTGAATGGCTGATGTAGTTGGGAACCTTCATAGTGTGGTGAGGATGTAGTCATTAGAAACTCAGGAGAGTCAGGCTGGGGTGAGGGAGTGGGCAATGAGGTGGCTGCATATGAAACCTAATTGGATGGTGGAGCCAGGGGGCAAGGTGCCTCCCTAGACAGCATGTCTGTGGAAATGTATTTCTTTAGGATTCTTCAAGAAAAATGGGGAAATAGGGAGAAGCATGGCAGGAAACTAACACTTACTAAATTCTTCTATATGTCAGGCAGGATGATGCCAGCTTTTTCTTCTTCACTTTGACTCCTTAAATCCTCCCAACATCCCAGCCAGGAAGATGTTATTATTTCCACTTCACATGTGAGAAAATGACTTGCCCAAGTTACCAAACCATTTTTGTGTTGGGTTTCATCCCAAGGATTGTTCAAGTTCTAAACCTCTGCTTTTCTCACTGCACCTGACAGCATGATATTGTAATGCCTGGCCATTTTCTCAGAGACAGCAAATGCCTACCACCCACAGTACCCACGGACCTCCTGGCCTGGGCTGTCTGGATCTTACCTCACTCAAAATTATGGGAAGAAATGAGTAAGAAATTAGAGAAACAAGCTCCTCCCTAAAGGACAAAGCAGAAATTACCCAAGCCCTCATTCTATTCTTCTCTCCCTCTGGCCTTCAATCTAGGATCAGAAGCAGTAAGATATTCCCATCAGACACACAGCTAGTGGAACCTTATACAAGAAAACACAGCAAGGAAGGTAAAAGAGAAATACTGCAAGAAGAGTATTCTCCAGTTTGGTTTTATTTACTCTCCATTTACTCCTCCTGTTCATTAAAGGCTCTACCCTTAATAAAGGGCCCCATAATTGTGTGTCTCTAAGGACTCAACTTGTCATTGATCCATTTCAGAGCTCCTCTTCCTCCTCAAGGGTGGATTTGGGGGATCAAGGTGGCAAAACTCTGAGCTTCCCCTGGAGTCTAGAACAGTGCTTCCCCACAGTTTTTATGTCATGGCACAAATGTAAAATGATAATATTTGTAGGGCACTTTGCAGGAGATGGATGAGCTGTTTATGGCTGAGGCACTGGTCTTGGACTCTGGTCCCATCTTGTCTTCCTGAGGCCTCACCTGTGACCCATGTGAGGCACACTGGTGTGTCCACTGGCTGGAAGCCCTGGGCTGCAGAGGGTCCCTGCTCATCACCCTTGGCAGTGAATTCATAGATTTGTCATCAGAGGTCAGCACAGGCCCTGAATTATCTGTATTTTTCACGTGCTCGGTATTTTAAAAAATAAGAGGCCCAAAATAGCATTATAAAACTGTGATGCAATGGATATATGTTATTCACTTGATACCCACAGGATTTGTTTTTTTCTCATTCTTTTGTTTCCATCAGGAAAGGATTTATAAAAATAATACCCATAGAGTGTAGGGGCACACAGGTTTAAAGCTACACAGTGAGCATCTTTTTTCAGCCTTGTCAGGGTATCTTGATGAGGCCAGCTATAATGGTATAATTTTATCTGGAGAGCATAACAAAAGCCTACATTTGATGACCTTGAGAATCTGAGGTCCAGGGCAGATGCACTCCCCACAATTCATGCAATAACTCCCAAAGGGTAATGATAGTTATAAGCTATGGAAATATATTAGGTGATTGTTATATGCAAAGTACTGTGCTTTTACAAGGACTATTTACTTTAATCTTCATAGCAACCCTAATTATTCCTGCTTTACAGATGAGTAGACTGAGGCTGAGAGGGACAAGTTAAATGACTTTCTTAAAGCCACATGGTTATTGAATGTTGCCAGTGTGATGCTAGTACTAGCAACATGTGTAGACTATACTGCCAGAATTCTTAGAGAATTCTCCTTAGATGCAGAAGGAAAAAAATTGCTAAGTGTTAGTTGCTAATAGCTGGCTTTAAAAGCTGACTTTTCTAAGGTACTGACAGCAGGGTAAGGGAGGTAAATATTATGTAGTACAGTTAGTGAAATCCTTTGTACCCCTAAGTAGCCAATGGATCATTATTTAGGGTTGCTAGATTTAGCAAATAAAAATACATAACGCCCAGATAATTTTGAATTTCACATACACAATGGATAATTTTTTAAGTATAAATATGTCCAAATATTGCACAGGGTATACTTACATTAAAAAATTATCCATTGTTTATCTGAAATTCAAACTTAATGGAGAGTCTTGCATTTTATCGGGTACCCCATCCATTATTGATACTCGCTGTTGGTAGTAGGCAGGGATTTCCATTAACATTTGTGGCTTCTTGATAGCACTAGACAAGGGCAAGTGTTATTTAAAATGGCAAAATACCTAAGGATGACCATTGAAACACAGGGGGAAGAGAGCAGCGGAGAATTGCTGCAGCTTTGGCGCTCTTTGCTAGACAGCAGCTCTGTTCATATCAAGAATGCACTAAATGTTTGTGTCTTACCTACAAGTCAAATCAGAGGAAGGTATTCTAGCCCAATTGTCCATGTGGTGTGTGAAGTCCCAGTGTTGTGAAGAATTAGGAAATGAAAAGAACAGAAGTGCCATGAATGGGCTACTCTGATGTGCATCTTCAGGAGGAACTTAAGAGGAGTCATTGTATTGAGAAGAGAGAAGGTATTTCTAAGTAGGGGACAACAGGTATCGGGGTACAGAAAGGTAGAACAACAAACTCCTTGTGATTGTTGTGGAGGGAAAGCAGTCAATTCGCTTGGAAATTGGTCAGAATATGTCATGAAGAGCAAAGGAATAACATTTATTGAGTACTAAGTACCAAGTTGTTCTGGGTTGAATAGTGTTTTCCCCAAGAACTTGTGAATGATACCTTAATTGGAAATAGGGTCTTTCCAAATGTAATCAAGTTAAGATGAGGCCATACAGAATTATAGTGGGCCCTAAGTACAATATGACTGGTGTCCTTGTAAGAAGAGGGAACTTTGGACACAGAGACACAGACACACAGGGAGAAGGCCATGCAAAGGTGGAGGCAGAGGTTGGAGTGATGGGTCTATAAGCCAAGAAATGCTGAGGGTTATTTGTAGTCACCAGTGGCCAAAAAGGCAAGGAAGGATGCTCCTCTAGAGCCTTTAGAGCAAGGCCCTGCCAGCACCTTGATTTTGTACTGCTAGCCTCAAGAATTGTGAGTGGTTGTAAACCACACAGTTTGTGACAATTTGTTACAGCAGCCATGGGAGATGAATAACAGCCTAAGCCAAATTCTATTATCACCTTCCATGGAGATAAAAGGGTCAAATGTCATTGAGGAAAATTTGGAAAAAAGACAATTCACCACATGTTCCTTACTTTAGCCTCTAAAACAGACTTAATCACAAAGGACTGAGGTTGGTAAACTTCCTGTAAAGAGTCAAATAGTAAACGTTTTATTCTTTGCTGGCTATGGGTTCTCTGTGGCAACTACTCAATGCTGCCATTGTAGGGCGAACACAGCATAGACAATACATAAACAAATGGGCATGGCTCTGCTCCAATAAAACTTTATAAGACAGGCAGTGGGCTGGTGAGATGGATTTGGCCCCCAGGCAGTAGTTTGATGACCCCTAAAAAAACTCCATGGCATTTGCAGACCTCCCTTGCCTTGTAAATATGTGGACATTCACAGCTGGCTATGTTGTTTGAAACTCCATCTGTGTGTCCTCTTCTCACATACCTAGTGGTAGTGAAAAGTCATGGGATTAATATTTTCTCAAGCCAAGTGACATCTCAATGTATATTTCAATATTATGCACTTGTGTCCAGGTTGCCATTGCTCAAGGTGTGGAGGATTTGTCTTTTGCTCCCAAACTCAGAACCAGGATTTGAGTCTGTAAAAGAAAGTGGACTCATGGCTTCCTAGCTGAATCTCATTTTCAGTCTGACGTGATATTCCCCAACTCAGTTACTCACCTTGTTTGCTAGGCTTGGTTCCGAGCAATTTTCAGAGCATTCCAAAAGTCAAATACACTCTCAAAAGATAAAGATTGGTATATTGGGGTCTTTCCCAAGAATTTGCTAAATGATCTGACAAATAGTCCTAATGGAGAGTTCCAAACTCTTCTTGTTCTGGCAGCATCCATGCAGGAGGTACTCAGCTTCCCAGGATAGCTCTCAGGAAGGAACGGAGCCCAAGCAGCATGTATAAATGATGCTAGGCTTATTAAAAGTTTGTTTCCATTATGTTTAAGGCTGTCCTTATTCAAGTGTCCAAATGTGGTATGCAGATATGTGCATACTTGAACAATATGGGCCTTTAGACATTCCTGCTAATCAGGGACACTGGCCGTATTTACCCATGCAACCACCACCTCTACCTCTCAGTCAGGTAACCAACACTCTTGAGAAATGATTCCTCCTGGGCAAGATTTTCTAAAAACATCGGCCACTTCCAGGCCTCGATCCTGTCTCCACGGAGGAGCAGCTGTACACATCACAGTTTATCAGTATTTCTGAGCGGAGCTGGTTCCCCTGCTCACTGCTGTAGGTGTGGGTCTCTGAGGAACCCTTCTAGCTGATATTGCAGGATATTTTCTTACCCTCTCCACTTTAGAGTGTTAGTTTCCTACTCACCACAGTGTTCTTTCTTGTTAGAGGGATGCTGAATGTGTGAGAGCAGGTAGCACCTTAGGCTCACTTGAGGCTGTCAGATGTGATTTTACTTCATCTTTTGAGGCACTGATGGAGAAATGCTGTGTTTCCTTTGAAAGCTGTGTTTCAACTGGACATAGGCAGTGGTCTTCAGACCATCTGTTTATTTCCCCTAATTTTTAAAATTTAAATATCATGTAATATATCATTATGTTCCATATGTTAATTATATTGTATATGTTATTATGATATTATAATTCTGGTGATGATATGTCTTTTCAGGCTCCCAAAGAATAACTCCCTTTTATATGTGGGAGAAAAATCATCTCAGGTTTTTGCAAATAAAATATTCCCCAGTAGCAATACAATCAGAATTATACCTGCAAATAGTTTGGCTTTATCCAGCTTCTGAGCCAACCGCATTGGCGAACTGAAAAGTACCTTGTTAATGAAATCATTTGTCAGTGCTTTGAATCATATTTATCTGTTAGAGAAGTAACAGCATTTCTGAAGCTTTTCCTATGTAGCATTAGACTGTTTCTATGTGGGCTGAATGCTTAGTGATGTGTTCCTTAAACTCTTTGAAGTATGTGGTTTGATGAAATTCACTTCCCTTTGTCCGAGAATCCACCTGAGCAGAGAACAAATATCAGTGATTTTTCTTGTTAGAACAATTAGATTTATAGACTGTCATTGCTAAATACATATGATTATTCCATAAGTGAAAATAGAGATAATCCTGGCAGAACTGAAGCAAGGAAAATGTGTACACCTTTGTTTAGGTGGCATTGCAGGGAGGACTGGGAACACACAGCATGAGGATGTGAGGTGGAAGGTCCCCAGGGTGGAAGTTTAATGACAGCGATGGAAGAGAGCTTTGAGGGTCTCACTGCTGAATCATATCTTTAGATGGGCTGGAAAGGTATTCTGGCCTAATTGTCCATGTGGTGTGTGAGGCCTCTTTGCCCTAAAGTGGGCTGACCTTGGGAAAACAGGGCAGACACTTGTTTGTGACATGAACTTCCAGCCAATTCCACTCCCTTTCATTCCCAGGTTTACTCAGCAAGGCATTTAAACAGCCTCCTGACTGAATTACCAATCCTATCTTCACAGATAGGTGAAGGTTCTTTCCTTTGGTAGTGCCACCCTCTGAATGGTCTATGGCTGGGGTCAGTAAGCCTTTTTGTAAATATTCAGGTAGTAATTTTAGGTTTTGTGGCCCATGCAGTCTCTGTCAGAACTACTCAACTCTGTCACTGAAGTGTGAACATAGCCATAAATAATAGGTAAATAAAAGGACATGACTATGTTTCAATAAGACTTTATTACCAAAATGGGCAGCAAGCAGAATTTGGCCTTTGGGCCATAGTTTACTGACCCTTGGTGTATGGGGTTGAAGGATGCCATTCTTGGGCACTTGTAAATCTTGCATTTATAGATTTAACATGGAACAATACAAAGATTATTGAATTAGGAACGAGAAGATGTGGGATTCTGCTATGGCCTGTGGTGGCTTGTTTAACACCTATACCTTAATTTCTTCATTAATAAAACAAGAGGTTTATACTAGATGATTTTTATGGGTCCTTGCAGTTGAAAATTTTTGACCTCCTCTAAGTGTTGGTAGCTGTAAATTATGGGCTCCAAAGAAAATTTTTCTTCATATTTTCATCTTCATGTAAGGTTCTTAATGGCAAAAAGCTGACACTTAGTGGGGGGATCTAGGGGAGAAAGGGATGTTTCATCCAGTGCCTGTTTGTTGTTCCACTCTTTTGCTCCCTAAACCTGGCCATAGATCATCTCCCCTGGAGCCTCCATTTTTTCTCTCTACAAATCCCATATTGAATACCTTCTCCACTGATACCATTTTTCTTCACCAATGACAGCAGAATCAGGAACTGCTTTGTCTCCTGCTTTTGTTCTATTTCCTCCAAAGAATGAGATTCTACTTTGTGTAGCTCTTTGACTTTCCGTTGGGGTATTTCTCTCTCTCTCTGTGGACTGGGATGGAGCCTATACTTCCTGTGTGTGTCTTCCCCACAGGACCTGATGTGGTGAAGAGCAATTGCTGAAGAGCAAGTGCTCACCATGTCCTTGCTAAAGTGAGCTCAGGGAAGAAGGTGATGGGGCCCTTTCCTCCATCTCTTCACATTCAGTTGAAAGCCTGCTGGAGAGAGATTGCAGGATAACCTCAAGGTAGTTAATAAAATCGATGGTAATTATAGCAATAGCTATGGTGTATCAGACACTCTAGTGGATAATGTGATACTCTGCCCAAATGTCCTTGGATCTTTTTCTTTTCTTTCTTCTCTTTTCTTTTCTTCCTTATTTTTTATTTTATTTATTTTTTATTATTATTATACTTTAGGTTTTATGGTACATGTGTGTATACATGTGCCATGCTGGTGCGCTGCACCCACTAACTCGTCATCTAGCATTAGGTATATCTCCCAATGCTATCCCTCTCCCCTCCCCCCACCGCACAACCGTCCCTGAAGTGTGATGTTCCCCTTCCTGTGTCCATGTGTTCCCATTGTTCAATTCCCACCTATGAGTGAGAATATGCGGTGTTTGGTTTTTTGTTCTTGCGATAGTTTACTGAGAATGATGATTTCCAATTTCATCCATGTCCCTACAAAGGACTGCTAACCCAGATGAGTTGCTTTTGGGGTCTTTGTTGCTTTGCCTCCAGCAGCCAGGAACTGCAGCTCTTCTTCTGGAGCACTGTCTTCAGACCACTAGAGCATGCTTTGCTTATGGTTTGAAGAGTTGAAAAGTTCTGGGAATTTACGTTCCCTTGAGGAGGGTTTAACCAATGACTAAAAGGCCCAGGAATATGAACACCCAGTTTCTTGCCTTCTGGCAACTCAGAGGCATAACTTACACTTTAGAGTTGCCCTGGGGATCGAGCTGAAGCTACCTTCCATGGGATTTCACCCGAAAAAAAAGTGCTATTCTGGCTGGCCCCATTTTCTTAACCAGCTTCTCCTAATCCTGTCTAGATACGCCCTGGGAGGACTTTCTTATCCAATCACAAATACCTGAATCCTCTAATCTCCATGTTAGGGTCTGAATCTAGGGAAGTTCCCTGAAACAAGAACCTATTATGTTACATCCCCATATTAGGCATTTGGCACAACTTAACACCGGTCCTCGTCCCAGTCCTGCAAGGTAGGAATTAGGATCCTCATTCTGCAGATGAAGTGACTATGGTCCAGAGAGATAAATGGCTTTTCCTGATTCATCTAGAGAAGTAGTGGCTCATCCAGAATTCTGAGTTCAGAATTCTGACTCCGTCTCTAGAGGTCATGCTCTTTTATTCTGTGAGGTTTGCTCCAAGTCAAGTGAGTCATTCTTTAGAATAGTTATAACAAAGGTGCCAGAGGATCTTTGCAGTTTTGCGTCAGGGGGGCCTCTGCCTTAGAAAGGGCTCTTCCCTACATACCAGGACAGGAGGTTATTTCACCTCCTCCTAGGAGAGCTAGAAAACTTGGGCAACTAGAAAGGTGTTATTTTTTTCGAATACAAAACAAAACAGCAGACTGTGTAAAATGGCAGCTGCCAGAAATATTGTCCTCGTCTCTCTCGAAGTGCCAATAAAAAATTAAGTTATGATTCTATCCTCTGCTGAAATGGGCTTTCGTGGGATTGGAGTAGTTATGGTCCTAATCCACACACTATTCATCACAGTGGCATTGGCAAATGTTTGTATGCGCTAACTTTCCCCCAGTGAATCTCTTGCATTTCCACAGCTAATGGTTAAACAGGACGTGGACCAATATTTGCATCTCTGCCAGCCTCTGGCAATCTGATTATTAATGCAATAAATATACAACATTTAATAACTCTTCACTTTTCCACTTCGAAACCATCAGTTGTCTCCAGGTTGACTATGAGGAACTTCAAATTCAATTCATTAACATTTCCTTAAATAGTCCTCTTAACAATGCAGGTCTCGCTTTCCCATTATGTACTGTCACTAATAATGGTTTTTACCTCTAACCTATTATTAATTAAAAAATAAAAAAGAGTCCTCCACTCTCTCCATTTCTGAATAAGGTTTATATTCTCTCTGCGTGAACTGCAAAGAGGCCTTTAAAGTGTGGCTTGTAGTGTTTGATAATTGCTATCAAGGTAAATAATTTAGCTGGTCAGACAGAGTGCACTTCTGCATGCCTCGAGTGGACAGCGCAAGTCGCGGCCAGTCGGGCATACCAAACCCAAGGCAAAGAGAATCAGAGCTGCATGAAACTTTCATTAGGAGCAAGCAGGAAAAGGCAGCCTTTCTTAGGGGGTGCTGCTGTGACCCCTGAAGATTGCTGTGACCTGGGACACACCCATCCCCTGTACATCTGCAACCAGACCAAGACTCCCAGGCCCCTGGACCACCCCCTACCCCCAGACAGAGGCATCTTTCCCCAAAGGCTTTAAAGATTTTGCCATGAAGGACAGATGAACAGGCACAGATCCTCTGGATGCCCTAATCTTTTCTTTCCCTACTTCAAAGCCTTCTGCATTGCCTCTGAGCCTGTAATTACCCTGGAGGTATTTTAGACTTGAAGCGACACCAGCAAAATTGCACTTCCTGATCATGGGAGTCCACAGTTGTGTTTAATCAATTATGAGGCTGGTCACGAGATGGAGTTTTTCAGCCATAACCATTAAAGAGGAATCATGATCTAGCCAAACTCCTTATGCTTAGGGTAACGGACCCACAATCTGAAATTAAAGAAACACTAGCCACTTGATGTGGTTTAATTTAGTCTCTACCTCCTTAATTAAAAGCATACCATTACCCACCCACATAACAAACTGACACTTTTATGCCAGACTGTAACTAGGAAAAAAAAAAAACTGTAAAAGTTAGGTGGAGCCAAAACACTGATTTTAAGATACCAACAGAGGCTCCCAAACACCAGAATAGAATCTACATTTATTTAAACTGAAAGTTTTAAACAAGCTTCCATGCTATTTGAGAGTCATTTCTCTGTCTGTCTGTCTCTGTCTATCTGTCTTTGTCTGTCTTGCATAGTCACAACAACGCACACATCTTTGCTTATTTGCCATCAGAATTCCAGAAAGGGGAGAGTTTCTTTCTCGGATGTTCTCTTGGAGATCTGTGTGTCTGTGTGTGATCAGGCCTGGGGAGTTTCAGGGGAAAGGAATTCAGACCAACTCTCAGGTCCTTGGATTCTGAAATCATCCTGGCCTGGCAGCAGCTAGCCTAAAGAGGACTGGCTTGGAGAAGCCGAGCTGGGTGCAGGATGGCACAAGCCACACAGCAGGCCACAAAGAACCTCCCTCCACTTGCCAGTTCTGCTGAGAGATGTCCACAGGCTTTCAGAGACTTCACCTGTCGGCAAGGGAGCTAATTCCATACACTCAGACAGGCTGGGTCTGACTCTCTTGCTATGAGCTCCCATCATGGCGTGTGAACCTCAGTTAGGGTAGCAGAATCACCCCTCCTCATCAGCATCCTTAACCCTCTTTCTTCTTGCCCCCAGCCCCCATCCCACTGACCTCATTCCTCTGTGGCAAACTTTTATTCCCCTACTTTGAGAGTAACATAACATAGTGGTTGAGAACATGAACAGTCACATTGTTTGTGGTCAAATTCTTGTTTTGCAATTCCCCAGCTAAGTAATCTGCATCTCAGTTTCCTCGTCTGTAAAATGGGGATGGTAAGAGCCACAACTTTGGAGGTTATTATGAGGATTAAATTAGTTATTTCAGGTTAAATACTTAGAATAGCACATAGTAAACCCTACAAGTTATTAACTTTAAAATTTTATGCTACTTGTGATTTCTAGCTCTTTGAATGCTTCGATCACAGTAGGTCTGGATATAAAAATCTCAGCAATTCAGAGCTGAAAGATCTTCATGATCAACCAGCCACACCACTCCTCATTTTTTAAATGAAGAAACTGGGGTCCTGAGAGATAAAGTAACCAACATATTAAACAGATTGTGTGGTGGAGTGGATTGTGTTTAATCCAGTGATCTTTTGAGCACACTCTTTGCAAATATTTCTCCTCATTCCTCACGAGAGCTCTCTGGGACTTAGGATTGCTAGAAAGAGCAGCAGCTCCAAGTGCAGCTATTAAGGCTTTGCTGACCAGATTCAGATTCATGTAGGCAGTACGTGGTCTCCTTGGAATGATTTGAAGGGTGCTTAGAAGGCCCAGAATAGCTCCCCCATTGCTGCTGGACATTCTACCATTCTCTAGCTATTATTTTTGGATAATATTGGCACCATAAAAAAGAGACCTTCTGTTAAAAAAACTGTGCATAGTACTCTGAATATGCAGAAAGCACCCAGCATTTTAGTGTGAATATCTTCTTTACTCAGAAAAGCTTGGGAGCCTTAGGCCCCAGGGAGAAAATTATTTTTGAAAAAGGGGAAAGAAAGTGGAAAGAGCAGAGGTCGTTGAAAACAAGCTATTTAGTCTCCACAGTTTTGCCGAGGGCTATCTTGATCTTGTGCTTCCAACAGGGTCTCCTCTGCCCCTTCATCTGGCTCTGCCTAGATGAATAATAGATTGGGACTGAATGTTCAGGAAAAAGCCCTGGAATGATTGGGTGACCGGTTACCCAGGTGGGTGGTGATTACCCATCTCTGATGAAGGTTATCCTGAAGGTACCTTAGATTGCTGGACTTGAACAGGAAAAAACAAGAGTGAGGTGACCCTTCACTCCATCACCGCCACAGTCAGCCCAGAAGGGTGCAAGATCTGGGCGGAGGAGACTGCCCCTTCAGCAGTGTCCTCCTCCCTGCCTGCTCTTGCCTGCCAGGCTTCAATGCTTCTGCTATAGGCCATCTCCAAGAAACTCGAAATGAACTGAAAATCATACTGCTTGAATGAGGAGCTGGGGGTGAGGTGGCAAAGATGTCAACTCAGGAAATTCATACTTGGTCATTGTGAGTTGGAAGCCTGGCACACTACTGTCTTACTGGTGTCTCGGAGAATTGCCTTCCCTAGTCCTGATGCACAGCTTGGGTCTGAGACTGAGAGCAGGAGGGTGGAAAGACAGTGTGTGCCTCCTGTTGTGATGTGCTGAGGAATGCCTGCCTCAGATGCATAACCTGAACCTAATCATGAGGAAACATCAGGCAAACTGAAGTTGAAGGACATGGTACGAATAACTGGCGTGTACTCTTAAAAAATGTCAATGTGAAAGACTGGCTTAACTTTAAGATCAGCTTGAGGTCTCTGCTGAGACCTCTGATGGTGGCTGCCTTGGGAATAAGACCTCCCTTTGTATAAGATTTCAGGACTCCTCATTCCTACCAGAGCCCTAGATGGTGAAGGAAAACAAGGACAAGCATGCTAACCTTACTCCTCCTACCAATAAATGCAAGGACTCTCTGCTCTTCCTTATGAGGAGGTGACTGGCTGGCCAGCTCATGCATAGCATTTTTTAAGAAAGTGGTCATTGGAGAGAAGTGTAGAAATTCTCAAAACACAAAAAGCAAAAACAAAATAAATCCCATGTTTACAGAAATTGCCCTGTGGGAGCAGCCTTCTGGAAATGGAGGGAAGGGCACAAAGCCATGCCACCTACAAGAAAATGCCAGATTGTCTTCCAGGAAGGTTGGCCCAGCTTTTCCATAGTTTCAGACCCTTGATAGCTCTTTCCTTGGGCTTAATTCAGAAGATGAGGCTCTTCTGGAGCAGGACTTTTTCTGTAACCTTAGGTCTTAATTACTTCTGCACAGAAAGGGAGGCATCCTTGGTCTCTTCCAATTCTAAAATTGTGTGACTATATTAATAATATACAGTATACTATACAGATACATGTGCATTGAATGACATGCTTGTAATGTCTCATATAACATCTGTAATTTAATATTGTTTATAAAGTTATGAGAATAACTTCTGGGTAGGTCTGGGCATTTTTTTTCATCAATCACACTTAAAAATAATACCTCTTTAAAGAGCCCTTATTGATAGCATGGGTTCTGATCAAGTTACATACCCTGCAGAAGAATGCATATTGTATTTCTTTTACTCTAAAAAGGAGAGTTTATAATGTGGGTGTTTCTATACCAAAGCAACAGATTCTAATAAGTTTCAACTATAATGTTCTTCATATATCTAGAAAATATCTCATATTCTTTGTCAGTAAGACCATCATTTCTTAGCTACATAAGGCAAACTGATGGTTTTAAATGAATTTTAGTTAAGAAATCTCTTTGAAAATTAAATAAAAATTACAACTTTTTTCCTCCTAAAATGCTCATAGGTACAAGATGTTGCATACAATGTCAGGGGCTTTTCAGACTGTCTAGAAGGTCTTAAATGCCAGATCGAGAATCCCTGCTGTTCAGGTATAAATACAGTAGTTTCACTTTATCCGAAGTTTTGCTTTGTGTGGTTTGAATTACCGGCAGTCAACAATGGTCTGAAATGTTAAATAGAAAATTCCAGAAATAATTCATAAGTTTTAAATTGTGTGTTGTTTCGCGTAGTGTGATGAAATCTTGTGCTGTCTTGCTCAGTCACACCTGTGATGGGACTTACACTTTTGTGCAGTATATCCATGGTGTCTTCATTCACCATCCATTAGTCACTCAATAGCCATCTAAGTTATCAGATCAACTGTCATGGCATTGCAGTGCTCATGTTCAAGTGACCCTTATTTTACTTAATAACGGCCTCAAAATGCAAAGAATAGTGATGGTAACACATTGTTATGAGTGTTCCATTTTATTATTTTTGTTGTTAATCTCTTACTGTGCCTAATTTATAAATTAAATTTCATCATAGGCGTATACAGGAAAAACATAGTATATATAGGGCTCCACACTATCCGGAGTTCCAGGCATCCACTGGGGATCCAGGAATGTATCCCCCAGGGATAAGGGAGGCTACTGTATGTTGAAGAGGATGGGACACAATCAGCTACTTGCTCAGAGGTAGTTTGGAAAAAAGGTACCTAAAATCAAGTAATTACAATTTTCAAACCCTGAGAAGACAGAAGATTGCTAAGTCTACTGTACGCTATAAGCAGAACTGCCTGAGTCACTGTTGCCACCAAGGTACAGGAGTCCTGTATTGAGTCTTTGCTGGGATTCCTGGGACATCCTGCCAACTTCAGGCTCCCCTTGATTTTTGGGTATTGGTCTCATTTCTAACAGACAGATAGAGGATCAATGGGCAGACCTGCGTGGCTGTTTCAAGTTCACACAAATCTCGCACATACTCATTTTTCTGGGGTGGTGATTCTCTGTGTAGGTGGAGCTCACTACTGGTCACATAGCTTGCCAAGCAGAGCTCTATGAGAGATGCCTACAGATTTGCTTCCTGAGACGTTGCTCTGTTCTCCATCCCCCATCATGTTAGCGCATCCGGATAAGTGCCAGAATAAAAGAGAGAGTAGGAGAAACACATTGCTTTATAGCTGTGGAGTTTTCTCTGTCCTTGGATTTTGAATTTTTGGTTGTTGACCATTGGCTAGGACCATATGGCTCCCTGTTGTTTTCATTCACATCTCCTCTCCAGCTCCCCACACAATGTTGGGACTGTTTGCAAGGCTCCTTTCCATCAGTCCGCCCAGCAGCATATGACATCTTGGGGATTTGCATTTTTAATTTAATCATTAGTTTAATGTTTGGGGGACATTAGTCATAGGAAGTTAGTCTCATTCATCCAGATGCATTTTTGAAAGTTAAAGCTCTTTTCTCTCTACCATAATGCCCCCCTTGGGCATGACTTCTCCCATTTCCTTTAAAAAACACTCTGTTCTTCTGAAACTTTCAAATAAAGACATCAAAGCTGGAAGGAATTATTAATTCAGAAACTACATTTGAGACTTCCAGAGGAGTTGAACCTGGCTGGAGTTGTGGAGAAACAGTGTTGGTGTAGGGTCAGGAAATGACTTAAACTTGATCTTCAAGGATTTGAAATTGCTCCCCTGAAAAGTGGAAAGGCACTTCTCTTGCCTACAACCCTCTGGGGAGACCTGAGTCCAGTGCTTGCTTTCCCTTCAATGCAAATGAATGAACGAAGTTTGCTCCCTAGGCTTCTGGCCAATAGAACTGGAACCATTTTTGGAAGTTGGGCTGCTTTTTGTGTTCTTCAGTTTTGTAAGTTTCTGGACAGATGGCTCTGGAGGGGAAGGTGGGGCTTGGCATGGGCTTTGGAAATGTTGCCTTTAGATAGAAAGCAGGAAGATTATTTCAAGTGAGCCAGTGACTTGAGAAAAAGTGTGGAAGCAGGTATAATAATGAATATTCTGGGCCCTATGAATGCATCCATATGAATGTAAGTGGGAGATCAAAGTTGTTCAGCCTGGATAGAGCAGGCTGGGGCAAAGGTAGAAGTTTTCTTGCCATGTTCTTTAGAGTTTAGAGTTTATTCTGTGGGTAGTCTAGAGCCACTGGAAGCATGTGAGTTTGGGAATTTCAGGGTCAAATCAGTTTTAGAATTGTTAATTCGATAGTGGCTATCATGTAACTGGTCTCATGGGAGTCCCTTTGTGGAGCTTCCTTTCTCAAACGAAAAAAGGCCAGTGTTTTTTTCTTGATAATGAAATTGTTATGAGCACAGAATTGCCATTCTTTATATGACTAAGGACCCTCTTTCCATTTTCAGTATAGTTTAAGAAATCTTGTAACCCTCTCCTCCCCAAGTTGAGCCATTGGACTGCAGTTATCTCAAGCACAAAGCCTTACCAACATTTCCCTACAGAGCCTACACTTGATTGTTTGTAGACAAAGTCAGCCATGCCTTGGTCATGCTCCAGAGAACCCAGTTCTTTCTGCATTATGCAACCCTTTCTGGGCCGCACCCTCATGACTCCCACGTGTCTGATATTTACCCCTGTCTCTCTTTGCCTTACTCTTCATCTGACCATTTCCCACTAATAACATCCTGCAACAGGAAAACTATCCTTTGCTCATTCAAGGAACTGAAAAAGTAACCTTCTCCTTATAGCTCACCTGCTCAAGAGCCTCTCTACAACTCTTTGGACCTCATTATGACATGAATAATTCAATTTCTCCACTTTCTTTCTGTCACCTCCACATGTCATGTATCTAGCTTATCACATCCACAATTTATAAATACCCTTCCCCACCTTTCTTTCTTCCCACCTGCCCAGAAAATGCACCCTCTAGAGAGGCCCAGCAATATACTGTCATTGTGCCTATAATTAAACAGCCAAACATTGCTGGAAGGGAAGGAAGGAAGGAAGGAAGGAAAGAAGATGGAAGGAAGGAAGGGAGGGAGGGAGGGAGGGAGACAGACAGAGAGAGGGAAGGAAGGAAGAAAGGAAAAAGAAGAAATAAAAGAAAGGAAGGAAGAGAGAAAGAAGGAAAGAAAGAAAGAGAAGGAAGAAGAGAAAGAGAAAAGGAGAGGAAGAGAAGGAAAGAGGGAAAGAGAATCATCATGTGACCAAACAGGATGTTTCCAATATAAATTCACCTTCATTACCCTCTGCTGGGCTTTCAACATTGCGCAGCATTTTCCCTATAATTCTGTATCCAGTAGGATTGCTCTCTCCATTTCCTCAGTGACCAATACATCATCTCCTCTCCTCCTCTTCTATCATCCCTGTCTTCCACCTCAGTGGACTACCAGGACTCATAATACATATGCACATTTTTTCTCTAACATCATTAACAGTTTCATTTATTTTGATCTAAGCTGTACATTCAAATTGTTCAAAATTCAAAAGGTCTGAAAATCAACATTCTACCCTATTTCTTCATAATTCCAGTTCTCCTTCCAATGGGCCACCAATATTTGCAGTTGTATGTTTCCAGAGACAATTTATATATGTATAAAAGCAAATATTACATACGCATATTCTCTCTCCTCTGTCTTTTCTTTTACATATATGATAGCACTTTGGTTTTTGTTTTTACTTAACCACATATCAGAAATAAATTGATTTCAGTACATAGAGAGAATTTTTATTTTTGTAGATGACATTATCATATTCCATTATATGGATGAATTTTTATTTAGCTAGCCTGTTATTGATGGTCACTTCCAGTATTTTGCTAGCATAAATTATGCAATAGTGAATACATTTAAACCTACATCATTTTGCATACGTGTTGGTATATTTATAAAATAAATTCCTAGAAGTATTATGGATGGGTAAAATGGTGTGTCACTTGCAGTTTTAATACATATTGTTGGATTCCTCTCCACAGGGATTGTACCAATTTACACTCCCTCCAGCAGTGTATAGGACTATACAAGATACAGGTGGCAAGCCTGAAGATACAGGCTGTATCTTCAGGCTTGCCACCACAGCATGCTACTCATCTTTTTTGTTTGTTTGTTTGTTCTGAGATAGAGTCTTGCTCTGTCTCCCAGGCTGGAGTGCAGTGGTGCAATCTTGGCTCACTGTAACCTCTGCCTCCCAGATTCAAGCAATTCTCCTGTCTCAGCCTCCCGAGTAGATGGGACTACAGGTGCAGGCCACCACACCCAGCTAATTTTTGTGTTTTTAGTAGAGACAGGGTTTCACCATATTTGTCAGGCTGGTCTCGAACTCCTGACCTCAGGTGATCCACCCGCCTCAGCCTCCCAAAGTGTTGGGATTACAGGCGTGAGCCACTGCGCCCGGCCTACTCATCTTTTCTTAATCTCTACCCATCTGATAGATGGGAAAAGTTTTCTTACTCTCATTGTAATTCACATTTCCACAGAGAAAACTGAAGCCATTGAAGACTTCCATAATTTTATCTCCACCATAACCATAAACATGTCAGATTCTACTTTTGTCTCTTTTGATTCCTACCTGTAACAGTGAAAAGGGTATACCCCTTCAGTCAAAAACTCCATATATGTTCTAGATATATGTTCTAGTCCCTTCATGTATGTTCTAGATCAAATTCTTCCTTTCTTCTTGGGCAGTGCTCTTCATTGATGAGCTCTTTTTTTATTTGCTTCATCTTCAAACTTTCCCTCCTTATGAGATCCTTTCCATTGACTTTCAAGCAAACGTTAGTAGCTCTTACTCTTCAAGTATTTTCCATTAACCCCACAAGCCCCTTCCACTTACTACTCTAACTCTAGTACACAGCCAAACCACACTGAAGGTTTGTATAAATGCTTCCTCCTGCACAAGTTGTTCTTCAATACATCCCAGGTATCTTCTCCACCTCTCCTGACTGCCCTAGAAGAAGACATCAGTGACCTCTATGCTGCTACTTCTAATGTTGACTATTTAGCTCTCATTTTATTTGATCCCTTCTCAGCAGCATTTGTCAAAGTTGGCATCTCCCTTCTTCTTGCAATACTCTCTTCTCTTGATGTTCATGATACCACACTCCTGGGTTTCCTTCTCTATTCATGGTCAATTCTTCAGCCTCCTTTGCTTGCCCTTCTTTCCCTACCTGGCCCTAACTGTTGTCTTCCCCAGATATTCATTTCTATTTTATACTCTCTCCCAAAGAGAACTTATTTTACTCCTAGGGATTTAAAGTCCAGTTACATGCAATAGCTCCCAAATGTCTATCTCTAGCTGCAGCTTCTCTTCTGAGTTCTGGGCCTGGATGTCCAACTGTCTACTGTCTACTTTAAATCTTCTGTTGGATATCTCACTTGCATTTTAAATTTAAGACGTCCAGAACTGAAATCTTTTTCGTCCTCCCCACTCAAATCTTTTTCTTCTCTAGTATTTCCCATATCTGTAAGTGGTACCTCCACCATATGGCTGCACATGCCACTAGTTTAGGCATTATCCCAGAAAGATCCTACAGTTCCAGTCCCACATCAAATTCATAAACATTTCTATTCTATTGCTCTTGAACACATAGCTCAATTTCATTATGTTTTCCTATTTCTAATGATACTGCCTTTATCAAATCCACAGCATTTTTCTGGGATCACTGCAATAGCTTCTAGCCAATGTCTTCTAACTGCATTGTAGTCTGTTGTCACAAAAGAAGCCAGCATTTGTAAACACACCAACTAGGTAATGTTATTTCCCTTCTTAAAACCTTTCATAAGCTTTCTATTATACTTACAATAAGGTCCAAACACTCTCTCATCATGATATTGCAGAGACTACTCTGATGACCTTCTTGATATCCATTCCTGTCCCTTTCCTACCAGAATCTGCCTGGTTACACGGTTACACTTCCTACCTCCCTTGCAGACAGGTATGGTTTTGTAACAGATCTGGCCAAAGATATGTAAGTGGAAATGTTGTCTGGAAGCTCTGGGAAGGGTCCTTTAAGGAAGCTCAGGTGGGGCATGTTTTTGGCCTGCCCTTCCTTCATTCTTCCTTCCTGTTGCCTGGAATGCAAATATGAGGGCTGGATCTCCACTAGCTTCTTGGGATCATGACAGGACCTGTCAGGTGCAAGCCACTTGCTGGATGGCAGTGTAAAAAGATGGAAGAAGTCCTAGTCCTGAATGCCACAACGCTGCAATACTATCCCTGGTCTGCCCATCTCCGGATTTCTTATATGAGTAAGAGAAATCGGCTTCTGTTTTCTTCATGCCACTGTTATTTTGTTTTTGGGTTATATGCAGCTGAACTTAATGTTAACTGCTACATATGGCTTATCAGGCCTTGTGTGATGATCCAGCCCTTGCTCTCCTCTTTGACCTCCTCGTGTGCGCCTGTTCCCCTGGATCCATATCGACTCTCTGCAGTGTTATTCTGTCAGTTTCTTGAACTCCTTGCCACCTCGGGGCCTTCTCATCTGTCCTTCCCTTGCCTGGAATGCTCTTCTACTCCTTCTTTGCCTGGCTAGCTCCTGTCATCTTTCAGGTTTGAGTTTAAACATCCTATACTTGGAGAGACTTTCTCTGATTCCCTGATCTAAATTATGTTTCCTGTTTCTCTCAAACCACTCTGATTTTTCCTTCACAATACTGATTCTAATTTGAAATAGCATACATGTATTTTTAATGTCAGTCTCTCATGTCAGACATGAGAGGCCAACAGACAACAGACATTGTCAGGCCAAACTCATGTCTGTTTGCTCAGTACTTATATCCAAAACCTACTTCTAGGCCAGGAATATACTCAAATAGTAGTTGAATCAATGGGAGAAAATATAGAGTTTGGTTCAAAGAGTGGGATCACAAATCTAAGAGTCTGGGTTTTAGTCCTGACTCTTACTAGCTGTGTGACTTCAGTCTGGTTACTTAACTCTTTAAGCCTAACTTTACTGATTTTTAAATGAGGTTAATGGTAGGATGTTCCTGAGGGGATTGTGGTGAAGATTCAGTGACCAAATAAAACTAAAGAATTCAACATAGTGCCTTTCACAGAGAAAATGCTCAGTATACAATCGCTATTATTAATGAGTAAACGAAGGAATCAATGAAAAAGCCAAGGTTATTTCTGGCAGTATGTTACCTGACCCAGAAAAGACACCAGTGCTCAGGAGTGGCCTTCATTTGCTGTGGTTGTAGTGCTTTCAGCCAAATAAAAGTGGGAGTGATACATCACAGGCATTTTGAGTGTCCATCTTGACATTTTTGCAGGGGCAACTCAAATGCTGTGCTGTAACAAGGCCCTACCTTGGCCTTTGATACTCATTTCCCTTGTTTCTACAGCACTTGGACTCACTATCCCAGCACCTACCACTGGCTCTTGGAGAGCATGTCTTTCCTATCCTTGGGGATGGGATGCCAGTCTCTTCCATGCTGGGCCATGTCTTATGTGCCTACCCTTCCCTGACTACTGAGCAAAATTCTTCTAGAAATGAGATTTTAGTCCCTCTTATCCAATAAGGGGAGAACCAAAACACCAGTCAGTGAAGAATGTGGAAAGAGAGAGAGTGGTTGACTTCCTGTGCACAAACCCCTCCTTACCCAGTTACTTCAAATTCCTGAAAGATTTAGAGAAGCCATCTCTGAGTTTGTTTTAGTTCTATTGAGGAAACTCCAAAACCATTTGGAAAGGTTCAATCGTTCCCCAGATGAGCTGTCTTCCCATTTACAAGACAATCCAAAGTCCTGTATTTACTAAGAGTGGAGCAGGGGACACACACACACACACACACACACACACGTACTCACTCATGCAACAACCCACTCTGGATTCACTGTAATCCTGGCTTGAACATTCAAGAGAATACTTGAATAATACTTACCTACCTCACTGGGGTGTTGTTAACGATTAATTAGTTAATGTTTATAAAGCACTTTGCAGATGTAAAGTGCTTTTTAAGTGCTAAGTATTATTATTATTAAGCAGAAGTTCTATGGTTTAGCTGAAAATATTTTTTTGCAATCACACATTTAGCTGTAAATAAATCAAGCTTATTTACAAGAGGGTTTTCCTTTCAGGGTCACCTCCTTGTTATTATCATTTAGCTAATCTCCTCTATTCTCCTTTGGATTACAAATAGAGCTGCCTTATCCTGAAAACTTCTTTGAGATAATTTCAAGAATATCACAGAAAAATAAATAGCCAAAGAGACTACTCATTTCCTCAAGAGTGAAGCTATGTATTTATTCAAGAAAAATTCTATGCCTTACTTAATATTCAAGAGTTTCTGTGAAGAGTTCCTAATTTAGGTCTACATTGAAAAAAAAATACAGTTAGAACAGTGTCTTATCAAATAGGACAGAGGAATAAATCTGCTACATTTGATGACAATAATAATAGCAATAAGAACAATACTAGGAATTGGAAAGATTTTAGGTTTTATTTCCTCATTCCTCTGTCTTTGTTCTTTAAAAGCCTGTGATGAAGGTGGGGGTAGGAGGCCAAGGAAGAAGCAAGTGGCATCTATGGCACAGCCATATGCAAGCTGTCCAGTGGCAGAGCAGCCTTAATGAAGTAGTAAAGTGTCCAAGTCCACAGCAACCTGCAAGTCAAGTTCTTTCTTCCAGGGCCTTAGGCAATTCCATGGGAGTCAAGCTGGATCTTTAATGAACTTAGTGGACTATAAATCAACAAGGGATATGACACTGGGAAAAGGGATGAAACAAGAAAATCAGACAGTGAAGCCTGCTGCTGCTCCCTTACTAAAAAAGCACACTGTGTTTTTGATGGACTGTATTCTTTGGCGTATTCTGGTGGGGTTTTTTTTTCAGGTATAGTTGGATAGTAGCTATTTTACCAGGGGCATAAGTTCTCCAGATATTGGATCAGTACCATGCAAGAGTTATATCTTTTATGTGTAATTCAAGGGTAGGTGGGAACAACCAAGCTGAATTACTGACTTTGTAAGGAAATGAAAAGTCAAACTGCTGACCATGTGCATTTTATATTATTTAATTAAAAGTAGATAACGGTGCATGAATGAACCACAAATCAGATAAAAATGGCAGAATTTTCTCATATTTAACACATATTTGACTTGTGATTGTGTGACAATTTACTAGAACAGGTCCATGATGTCTCCAAATAGAAAATCAGGATTATAATTAAAAAATACTGCAGGGGAGAAGCAATATTAACTTCAACCCTGAGCAGAGCTAATCACAGCCACAGTTCTCAACACTGTTACTCTCATTTAATGAGGCTCTTCTGCTTCTTTCTTTACCATGGAATAAAAAAATGAAAATCATTATTTTCTAACTCATTATTTGCTAACTCAAAATGTTTAAATATACAATATATCTTTTAGAGAAAGAAAGAAGAGGAATGGTTTACAAATTCTAGGTGTCAAGATTCCCTGCTTATTATTCATTTTACTGGAGTCTCATTAAATGACCAACGGTCAGTCATTCAGAGTTGTGCCTCAGGACAGAACTGCTAATTCACTGCACAATCTTTAGAGTTTTTACTTTCATCAGATATGGGAATGTCCATCTTCTCCTTTTCGGTAACACAGGAGCAACCTTTCCTAAATTGTGCAGAGAATATTCTAAGGAATCCAATCCCTTTAGCACCCATTCAAACATGCCTGTATAGGAGCTGAGCCTCCTCAGACCTGACTGAGAAACAGTGCCACAGAGAGTGGTCCCAAGTCTCTAGGCTCCATTCGACCTTCACTGCTAGGCTCCACTTGACCTTCAGACCAAATGGAGAAGACTTTGGTGTCTTCTATGCTTTCTGGTCTTTAATTGTTTTATGATTTCATCAACTCACCTAACTTTGTTCAGAAAAGTTCACAAAAATCCTTCTCTACCTTAGTTATTTTGTCAGAGAGTGAAGCTAAGTACATAAATATATTCAATGACAAAGTGTTGATAATTATTTGATATTTTAGTACCTTTTTCTGCCTTGGGTCGAACAAGCCCCTGAAGTGTTTCTACATTATTCACCCTTCCTTTAGTTCCCAGTCAGAATAAATTCCCCGTTCTTTAAATTAAAATCTTGCATTTCTTACCCTTTGTTGCCCAAAACTTAAGGGACATATTTTACTGATTTTTGCTTAAGTGTTCTCCTTGGAGCCAGAACAAAGAACTTGTAATTTTATCCGTAGAGAAGGGTTTCAATTCATAGGAGGAGTGGTATAGAGGTTGATGATTCCAAGTAAACAAGAACCTAACTCCTTTCTCTTACATCCTGAACAAGTCTGATGCAGAGAGTTGCCCATGGAGGAACTTCGCCAGGGAGGGAGGGGCTTGGATCAACTCTGTTGGTTTAGCAAATGAAAAGATCTCAGTTAGCATACCAGGTACCACTAGGGGTTGAGAGGATTTGGGAAACAGGTGCTTTCAAGTCAAAAGATCAGTGAGAGAATAACCACCGAATGCAAAGGAGAGTCAAGAACAGGGTGGAATTGGGTGGGAGATATGGTTCAAGAGAAGAGTTCAGAACTAAGGCAACTTAGTAAGTGTGGAAGAGTCCCATTCCTCCTGAAATATTACCCAGTGGGCATTGCATGAATGATGATGGCAGCTTAAAGGACTTTTAGAAAGTGTGGCAGGAACTAGGAAAATGAAACTAAGTCAGTTGAGTAAAGTTGTGGAGTGTACTGAGATTTCTAGTAGGAAATAAATATAAACTTAGTCTGAAGGAAATGAACAGGCCAGAATTACTCCATTTCATAGATTTAAAAACGTATAGTATAATGTTTTCACATCTCTTAGTTGGCTTGCGTGTCACAGTTGATGGCATCTTGGAGTTATAAAATAGGGTCTAGCATGAAAGGCATGAAGGCAAAAGAAATAGATGGACCTCTGGCTATGCACAGTCCTCCAGGGATGGCAGGGCAGAGGGGAGCTTTCCATTGTTTATTAAGTGAGAGTATTATAAGCATGACCTTTTTCATACCACTGAAGCTTTTAGAATATTTCACTCAGATGCTGGATCTCAGCTTCCTCTTTTCTGACACTGTCGCTCATTCCTCCTTCCTTGTATTTCAACTATGTTATCTTTTTTATTTAGGGAAAAGTGGGGGGTGGGGAGGCGGTAAGAGTTCAGCTTAAATGCCAGCTCCTCAGACAGGCCTTCCCAGACCACCCAACAAATAACCATCCCCCACTCACTTCTATCACTGCATCCAATTTTATTCTCATCATAGCATTTATTACTATTCTTTCTTTCTTATTCTTTTTTTTTTTTTTTTGAGACGGAGTTTTGCTCTTATTGCCCAGGCTGGAATGCAATGACGTGATCTCGGCTCACCGAAACCTCCACCTCTCAGGCTCATGCAATTCTCCTGCCTCAGCCTCCTGAGTAGCTGGGATTACAGACATGCGCCACCACGCCTGGCTAATTTTGTATTTTTAGTAGAGACTGGGTTTCACCATGTTGGTCAGGCTGGTCTTGAACTCCTGACTTCAAGTGATCCACCTGCCTTGGTCTTCCAAAGTGCTGGGATTACAGGCATGAGCCACCGTGCCCCATCATTACTATTATTTCTTATGTTTATTATTATTATTTATTTTTATTATTTTCTGATAGTTTCTTATTAATACATTGATTCATTTTGTTTATGGCCCATATTCTTTGAGGGATTTAAGCTTAATAAGCATAAAGGTTTTATTCACCAAAGTGTCCTCTGTTCATGGAATAATGCCTGGCACATAGCTGACTCTGAATAAACACGTGTAGAATGAGTAAATGAACATACGACCTTGAAAAGTGTTGAACTCTTCCCTGGAGTAAAATCAGGAGCATTATATCCAACTAATGTGCTTTAGGCTGTTTTGTGGGTTCCTCTACATTTTCCATATATCTTTTTAATCGAATAAGAAACTTTAAGAACCATGTGATTCTGGGTCTGTAAGACAACAACTCCTAAAATATAGCTTGCGATTTTCTAGAAACTTAAATTAAAGCATCTCTTCTCACTGTCTGGGATTATGCATGCTGATCCAGCTTCAAATCAGCCAGCAACTATTATTTACCCTAAAATTAAAAAGCAAGAAAACACCCTCTGTTCTAGCAAAGAGACAGATTCATGAAAAGTTTTGGTCTTATTATGTTGGCTCTGGTCTTAGTGATCCATACAGGTATAAAATATCTCTTACGGGTTTAAAATAGAATTATCATTAATATTATGCTAGTAGCTATAATTACTAAGGTTATCACTTCAAAAAGTTTAAACAAGCTGGAAAAAACTATCAAAAGAAAGTAACCTGCCTCCACATGCAGACAGCTCAAGTATTGCCTAGAAATGGAGATCATGCTAGGAGAAAATGTGAAAATGGACATGAGTCATAAAACTAACTTTGAGTTTAACCTACATTAATCCTTTGAATGAACATCCCTCTCAGAATGAAATTAACCTCTTTGATTTTAGCCTATATAGACCTACTCCCATTATGCCTTCATTTCAAGTTAAAAGCAAAATAAAAACAGATCCTGTTAACATTCGAAGTATGTGTAATACAAAGTCACCCAGGAATCATTAAGAAATATTTCTTGCTAAATATAAATATAAAGAAATATAAATTTCTGCCACATATAAAAGCATGTGGAAAGGCAGACATATGTAAGGAGAATAACCCTTATCCGATCATACTAGGGCCATCTTGATGTTGACAGGAATCCTTGGCATGCTGGGCAAGAATAGTCTATGCAGTGTCATCATCATCATCTTCAGTTTGATGGTTCAATGATGAGGCTGGCTACTCATACATGTATAAATTGTGTTTATCATTCCTTCTGAAACCCTTGTGCCTCTTTCTTCTACTTAGTGGGTCAACTTGTCCAAACTGTAATGACTCAAGAGCTTACTTACTCATCAAGCATTCACTGAGCATCTATCATATGACAGGTGCTGAAATGGGTTTTTGGGATACTAAGAGGGAGGCCCTGATCATCTCTTTCCAATGGCCTGTGCATGGCTTTCCTGACAATATTATGGTAGGGTGAAGTGACACTGGGCTGTTTTGAGTCACAAGTGAAAAAGAGTCATTGTGTGCCTGGAACATTTATTTTCAGGCTATAGAAAAGTGAGGTAAAGACATAACTGCCCAGTGCTTGACAGAAATTTCCTTTTGGATCTAAATGTTTTCATCTTGAATAGACACGATCATTGGAGTCGGGTCATTCTTTGGGCACTTTTTGATTTATTTAAATTCACAATTTATAAGGTATGTGTCATAGTCTCCATTTTATGTATGAGGAACTTGAGGTTTAGAGAGGTTGGACTAGTTTCTTGTGGCTGCTGTAACAGATTACTAAAAACTGTATGGCTTAAAACAAGATAAACTTATTGTCTCACAGTTCTAGGAGCTAAAAGTCAGAAATCAAACTGTCATAGGGCTGCGCTCACTACAGAAGCTCTAGAGGAGAATCTGTTCTTTGCCTCTTCCAGCTTCTCATTTCCATTGGCACTCCTTGACTTGTGGCAGCCTCACTTCAATCTCTGCCCTCACAGTCACCTGGCCTCTCACTCTGCTGTCTATGGGTCTTCTCTTTTGTGTGTCTATTTATAAAGATACATGTGTTTGCACTTGGGGCCTGCTTGGCTAACCCAGGATTATATCCTCATCACAAGATCATTAACTTACTCACATTTGCAAAAACCTTTTTTCCAAGTAAGGTAACATTTATAGGTTCAAGGGATTTGATATGAACATCTTTTGGTGAGCTAATTTTTAGCCTTTTTAGCCAAAGGTTAAGCCTTTGTCCAGGGTTATTCAGTTGGCATTGGTGAGTATTGAACATAGCCAGCCAGGTTTTATCTCAGAGTCCGTTTTTTAAATTGAATTAATTTTTAAAATGGACACATAGTAATTGTACATATTCATGGGATACGTAGTGATGTTTTGATACATATAATGTATAGTAATCAGATCAGGGAAATTAGCATATCCATCATCTCAAACATTGATCATTTATTTGTATCGAGAATATTCAAAATTCTCCTTCTAGCTATTTGAAACTATATATTATTGTTAACTATAGTCATCCTACAATGATATAGAAACTAGAACATACTCCTCCTATCCAGCTATAATTCTGTATCCTTTAACAAATATCTCCCTATCTCTCTCTTCTTCCTACCTTTCCCAGCCTCTAGTAACCTCTGTTCTATTTTTTACTTCTATGAGATGAACTTTATTTTTTAATCTTCCACATATGAGTGAGGACATGTGGTGTTTGATTTTCTTTTCCTGGCTTATTTCATGTAACACAATATCCTCTAGTTTCATCTATGTTGCCACAAATGACAGGGTTTCATTCTTTTATATCACTGACTAATATTCCATTGTGCGTATATACCACTTTTTCTTTATCCATTCATCTGTTGTTGGATTCTGAAGTTCACTCCATATCTTGGCTATTGTGAATAGTGCTATAATAAACATGAGGGTACAGATGTCTCTTCCATATATCAATTTCCTTTTTTTGAATAAATTCCCAGTAGTGGGATTGCTGGATCAAATGGTAGATCTGTTTATAGTTTTTGAGGAAACTCCATACTGTTCTCCATAATGGCTGTACTAGTTTACCCACCAACAGTGTATAAGAGTTTTCTTTTCTCTGCATTCTCATCAGTATTTGTCGTTTTTTGCATTTTCAATAATAAGCATCCTAACTGGGGTCAGATGATAACTCATGGTGGTTTCGATTTGCATTTCCCTGATGATTAATGATGTTGAGCACTTTTTCATATACTTTTTGGTCATTTGTATCTCTTCTTTTGAGAAATATCTGTTCATATCATTTTCCCAGCTTAGAATTGAGTTTTTATGTATTTATTTATTTATTTATTTTGCTGTTGAGATGTTTACATTCCTTGTATATTCTGGATATTAATCCCTTGTTGTATAAGTAGTTTACAAATATTTTCTCTCATTCCATAGGTTGTCTTTTCACTCTTGATTGTTTCTTTTGCTGTTCAGAAGCTTTGTAGTTTGATATAAACCCATTTGTTTTATTTTCTTTTGCTTCCTGTACTTTTGAGGTCTTATTTATAAAATCTTTTCTCAGACCAATGTCCTGAATTGTTTCCCCTGTGTTTTCTTCTACAAGTTTTAGGTCTTACATTTAGATCTTTGATCCATTTTGGGTTGATTTTTGTATAGGGTGAGAGGGGAGAGTCTATTCTTTTAAACCTCCACACTGACTCTTGGAATATATGTATATTCAAGTAAAGTTTTCAATGTAATTATATAAGTAGTAGTTTCAACCTGGTCACTTAGCATGAAGAACTAGGATGTACGATGTATTGATAGCAGTGTTCTGTTGTTTCCTTTTGATTCATTCAACAACCAGTATTTCCTGAGTGCCCACTATGTTCCAGGCTCTCTGCTGGCATGAAGAGTCAATGTTGAGCAAAAATAATCACCATCCCTATGCTTCCAAGCTCACTGTCCAGCAGGGGGACAGACATAAACAAAAAATAACTCATTAATGGAAATCTAATCACAAACTGAAAAGGAAAAGGGAGATAGAACAAGGAAAACTGACCCAGGCTGGATGCAGAAACAAGGTTTCCCTGGGAAGTGGTGTTTTGGCCAAGATCTAAAGGCTGAATAGGAGCTAACAGGTGAAGGAGAAGGTTGCAGGGGGAAAAACATCCCAGAAAGAGAAAATGGCCCTGTGGCAGAAAGGATTATCAACCTTTTAAAAACTGAAATAAGGCTAGAGCAGAGAATGAGGCAGCTTTATCAATACGAGCATTTGTTTCTAGGTGTAGTTGCTGGGCAAAGAGTAAGATGCAATGGATTCTCTAAGATGGCAAACTCTTTGAGAGCAGGGAATGTGTTTTATCCATCTCTGGATACTCTGACTAGTGTGGTATTTCTTTCACCCAGAGTATACATGCAATGCTAACTTGTTGATTGACTTAATGAATAAGTGAATAAATAAATTAGCCTTGACCTCACAAATGCAGGCTATTTGACAAAGCCAGTGAAGTAGCCATCATCCCACTTGCTCAGTGTTTCCTTTCTAATCCAGGCGGTCATAGTGTGCCCAAGTGTATTCTGGCCATTTGTTGTAGCCACACAATTGTCGCATGTTAGCGAAGGGTGGTGAGGGAGCCAGGAGTCAAAGCCTTTTTGCATGCAGTTGTGAAAAAAGGGAAGGCCGTTGACTGGAGGAGAGAAAGCCTAGAAAATAAAAACTAAAACAGTTTCCTCATCCCTCAACACAGCCTAAGCCCTGGTATAGACATCGCCGATTGCATCCTGAGGCCAAGGCAGTAGCACCCTCCTGATTCCCTGCCTCCCTTGGGGGACTTTTCTACAGGCAAGCTTTTATCTGATGCTCCATGTTTAGGGTACAGCAATATAAAAGAGTTAACTTTGGGTCTTCAAAAAGGGGACAGGCTATGAAGAAGGTTTTCTTACACTCCACTCTGAGTCTAACCTTCCTTGCTCATCACACATGGACCAAGCTAGACAGCTTGTCTGTTAGAAGAGATGTTCGTGGGATATATAATTTCTATAAACGCTCATTTAGCTTCTTTATCCAAGGAGCTAGAAGGGACAAATTTCATTTCCATACAAAACCCACTTAAAAGGACAAGGTCTCAGAGATTGTCTCAGAATTCACGATTAAGAGTTCTCCTTGGGATAAAACCTGACTGGTTGTTTTAGCCACAGAAACACTGCAGATGTGAAGGCCTAGCTGTGGAAATCAGGCAATGAGATGGAAGACTCTCAGAGGCCTATATCTACAACTGCCACCATTCCAGACAGAAAACTCACAGGGCTGACAAGTTGTTTGCTGGATTCTGCAAATCACATGTGGGGTCAACTCGGATATTGGTATGATGTTTTCAATTTACTCCTAAAATAGAAATTGTATGCTGACCTTCTAGCTTTTAACTTCTAAGATACTCTTTCTTCCATTCTTTACTGTTTTTCCTCTTTTCCTCATCTCTTTCTTTGCTCATTATTTCTTTACTCTAGAGGTGGTATCAGGTGCTAGAACTGGGCAGTGAATCAGGGGAGCTCTAGAACAGGCTCTTACACTAAGTAGCTGTGTGGCCTGGGGCATGTCACAGAAGCTCTTTGGGCCTTAGTTTCCTCATCTGTAAAATGGATCAATAGACTTCCTGTGAAGCTACCACTGTGGCTTTGTGCCTCCTTCTTCCCCCAGACAGCTCATTTTTATCTCTCCAGCCCATAAGGCTCTCATCTTCTCTTTCCAATTGTATTCTTCACTTACATCCCTCTTGTTTTTCCTCTCTCTTCCTTGTTCTTGTGGAACGAATGGAGGATCAGAAGTCAGAACTGGTTTTTATCTCTTTGGAGAATAACAGAGACATTTCTAATGCCCTAATTGATAAGACAGCCATGCCTACAGGAACAACGGTTTGCACTGCTTTGATTAGGACAGCCAGCACCATTATTATATCACAGGCTGAGGAGAAGCCATTGGCTTTCAAAATATCCCAATGCATGTTATGAAAATGTACTTGGATAAGAGGGGAGACTGACGACTTATCTTTCCCTGTGCATATCTTGCCCTAATTTATTTTCCTTCTATCAAGGGCATGGTCCCATGGTGACTTCTCAGAGGGAGGCCAAGAGATTCCTTGTTTATGCTCTTCACTCTTCACAGGAGCCCAACTTCTCCCTCAGCAGCATGGTGGATGATGCTGGATAAACTCGCTGGAGATTCTCTGTCCTTTCATCTGCTCTCCCAGATTATACCTTCTTTCTACTTTGTTTTTCAAAGACAAGACCACCTTAGAACATGGCTTCTTCCAAAGGAGCATTTGGCAGCTTTCTTCTAAGCCTGAGGGGAGACTGAGAAGTGGTTTCTTCTCTTTCCTAATGCAGGTATTAAGCAGACTTCATATTCACTTACTCTGAAAAATCCCACTTCACAGAAACATTTTTTAACACGAGCCAAAGCATTTCTCCCTAATTCAGCACAATTGCGCCTGGTTTATATCCATTGATGTTAAATGATTTCCCGTTTAATATCAATTGGAAATGGCTGATTTCCTACCCCAAACAGTACTTAATGTCAATTATGGCAGGCAGGGCAGAGCTGTTTTTCAATTAACTACAGCACTCCATTTTGTTTGCTGGCGAGTGGTGCAAGATACAAGCATACAAAGCTGCCTCATGAAATGGTGACAGAGAGGGGCTTGGTACTGATTTTGCTGCCTGTTCCTGATCATTCTATTAGGAGGTGGTTATAGGGAGGGGTGCTTGCCTTTTCCTTTTTCCCCTGGTTTAATGAGAACCTACTCTTCATCAGAGAATCTTTTGGTCTGGCGATGACCAGAACTTGTTGGGGAAAGCACAGGACTTACAACAGAGTTCATAGAGATGTGGAGGGGGATGTGGATTCACAGAGAAGATTGAGACTATGATGTGAACTCTAATTATACCCAAAGTGTGGGTATGGGTGCAGGTGTAAGTCGTGAGGCTAAGATTGACAGCTAAAATTTATTGAACACCTGTTGTGGGTTAACAACTTGATGTTATTTAGAATCCTCTTAATAACCTTGTAAGCAATAGTATATGCTTGTCTCATGGGTGTCCATATCTAAGGCTGATAGGATTGTCTAATACCATAGAGCTATTCAGCAGCTGAAACTAGAGCTCAAACCCAGGACTGTCTGATCCTATCTGTTGGACCAGCCTTCCTTTCTAATGAAACTGATAGTTGACAATATCCCTGGTAGTTCTACATAATCCATAGGGCGATGCTTCTTAAGATATTGGAGGGTGGTGCCAGGGTGATGCTTCTTAAGATATTGGAGGGTGGTGCCAGGGTGATTCTTCTTAAGATATTGGCGGATGGTGCCAGAGGGGAATGGGATTCCTGAGTCTAGAATCCAAAGGTCCACGCAGTCTCATTTTTGTGCTGCTGCAATCCTTTTATGATGCCTTGCGCTGTCCCACCTTCCTGTGTGTGAAAGGCTTTTCTCACTCTTCTGCCTATGTTAATTCCACCCACATTTCAGGGACAAGTTTGAGTTGTCTATGAAACACTCCTTGACTGCACTGTCCACCTTGGGCCCTCTCCATTGAACATTTACAGCATTTTGCTCTATGGTCCTTGGCTAACATTTTTCAACTTATGGCTGTAGAAAATTTCCCTGAGAACAGAAACCACGAAGAGGAAAAAATTTTGCGTTCTTTGGGGGCTAACAGGGCTGGCTGAAATCTACTTTCATGATTCCCCACCTTATTTGTTATTCGTTCAGCAAAGATTTATTAAATGCCTACTGTGTGCCAAGCATTATGCTGGGAGCTATCGATGCCAAAGAGCTTATATCCCAGTGGGAGGAATAGACAGTAAGGGGACAGCTTCAGTGGAGGGTAGTAGGTACTATGGGATTGCCCAAGACAGAAGCACTTACCTTAATGGTGTAAGTCGGGGTAAGTAGAGGGTAGGTAGAGGAGTCAGAGAATTTTCTTTGGAATCCATATCTGAATTGAGTTTTGAGGAGGTGTTTAAGCAATAGCAGGTAGGGGACAGAGAGGGATGGGAACCTGAAGGCAGAAGACAGCAGACACACGAGCAGAGGATGACATGGGCCTGACAGGTTACTGAAACTTTTGAGTCTCAATCCTTCATCAATTCTACAGCCTTCATCGCAGGGATGATGTAAGGATTGATAATTGCACACATACTGAGTTCTTACTCTCGGGCTTGCATTAATATGGGTTCTTTATTTGTATTAACTTGAATCTTTGTAATGATTTTATGAAGTAGGCATTGTTATTATACTTATTTTATAGATGAGGAAACTGAGGCACAAAGAGTTTAATGAACTCACCCAACATAACCAAATTAGTAAGCTGTGGAGCTGGAATGCAAACCTGGTGGTCCAGCTCCTGAGGCTAACATCTTAGCCATTAATCTATGCTGTTTTAAAAACCTCATTCAGACACTGCACTGTACACACAAAACGCACACTGAAATAATCACTGTATTCATAATTGTTGTCTTGATTTCTTGGTTTCTGTGCTTATATATTATATATTTTAAAAACCTTTCTCTCGGTAAAGACAAGTTCTTTTCTCTCCAGAACAACACCTTCTGTGGTATAGGACTGTACTTTCTACACAGTGATTTTACATCCCTTCCCCACACACATACACTTTGGGGCCTATTTCAGTGCTGTCCATATAAAGAATACATGAAACAAAACAAAACAAGACACTCAGATAAATGCTTGTGCAGATGAAAGTTGCCAGTGAATTAGGAAAAAGTAAAGCTTCTTGTTTCTAAAAATTTATTACATATCAGAATGCCAAAAATTTCTTATGGGGTATTGTCAGTAGCATGGATAACTCGTTTCTTAGCTACTCTTTCTAAAATGGTTGGGAATGAGCTTTCTGGGAAGTTGTCTTGAGTGTTCAGATTCCAGGCTAGCTCATAACATTTTTTTTTTTTTTTTTTTTTTTTTGAGAAAAGTTCTCGCTCTGTTGCCCAGGCTGGAGTGCAGTGGCACGATCTTGGTTCACTGCAACCTGTGTCTACCGGATTCAAGCAATTCTCCTGTCTCAGCTTCCTGAGTAGCTGGGACTACAGGTGCCTGCCACCACACCCAGTTTATTTTTGTGTTTTTTGTAGAGACAGGGTTTCACCTGGCCAGGTGGCCATGCTGGTCTCAAACTCCTGATCTCAAGTGATTTGCCCACCTCGGCCTCCCAAAGTGTTGGGATTACAGGTGTGAGCCACCATGCCTGGCCACTCCTAACGTTTTTTTTTTTAAGATTGTTCAGGTGTCATACTTGCTAATATAAATTAAGCTTCTCTTCCTGACCAATTTATTTGGAGGAAATATCAGATACCAGTGCATGGGCTGATCCCACTGGCTGAAAAATACAGTATATTTCCCTAGTATTGCACTACCAGCACTTGAAGATGTACATTTTTCTTTTTTCTCTTCCCGTGTCTTCCATTGACCTACATGAGATATTCTATATATCACACATGTCTCTGAGATATTCAGGTTTTCACAAAAATCTGTGGGATTATTTAGTAGGAACAGTTGATGATAATTTGGATTTTCTTTGAAATTCTTATTTATTCTTAAGTAGGATTTAGTCTTTAAAATTTAAGCAATAAAAGTCATACTTAAATGTGATCACTTTTATTTTGGTACAAGTTTTTGAATTTAGGATCAACCTTAAACATGAAAAGGGAAGGAGAATGAAAGGGGATGTTCATATGGAGGGGGCAAGGCTCATGAGGCTCTTTATAACTCAATGAGTCTGCACAGCATTGTTTACAAAAATGGTACTGTACCAATGATAACATTTATGCAGCCATTTCTAGCCTAGACAAGCAAAGAGGGTTTTGCTATTTGACATTAGGCAATATTTATGGACATTATTCCAGGCATCCTTGCAGGATTTCAGAATGTCATGAGAATAAATATCTTCTTTAATTCAGACCAGCTCAGGGTCAATGCATAGAAGCCAGACCTTTGTACTCATTTTTACCCCACATCTCACTCATAAGAGTTGTTATTTGCCTTGATTGAAAGCATTCTTCTCTAGGGTGTGGCTTTTAGAGTTGTGAAGAATAGGCAAAGAAGAGGTTTATGAAGAAAGGAGAAGTTTTTATAGAATGCCTACTCTGTGCCTGGTACTGTGCTAGGCAGGTTTTAAATACATTTGTAGTTCCTCAGAGGAGCCCCAGTCTCTATACCTGACCTCTGTGTCCCCAGGACTTACTCTTTACAATAATAGGTGGGATTATGCCAAATAATCCCAGGCTTTGCCAAAAACAAACAAACAAACAAACAAAAAAACACAGAAACAAACAAGTATTGGGTATAAGCTGGGACATCAGGCCCAAGCTATCATATCCATCTTACAGATATGGTGGAAAGATGCTTTTAAGGTCCCTGGGCAGAAATTCTCAACATTTGGCTTAGGTTTCTCTTTGGTGCCTTTAATTCCTCCCCTGCAAGTGTACCTAATCCAACTGCTAATTAAGGGAAAAAATAGAGACAGCAGATGAGCAGTATGATTTTTTTTTTCTCCTTTTGAAGCGATTTAAACCTTTGGAAGGTACACAAATGTAGCCCTATTATTCAAGTTAATTTATAATCCCTCCCCCCTTCACCACAAGGAATTTACGAACCTGGAGGAGCTGGAAGTCCCTTAGCAAAGTAAACAAACTGTAACTCAGGGTTGCATACTTACAAGAATCCTCTATCAGCAGGTTTTATTTTCACACCAGAAGTGAAACGATAATTTGGTGAGCCGCACTTTGTCCCATTGAGAGCAGCCAAGAGACTGCAAGCGTGATGCAGGAAGAGAGGGGCTGATGGGGCAGGTCTCTGCGCGTTAGCACACAGCAGCTGTCCTAGTCCTGGTGACAACAATGATGACAACAAGAGCTGGCACTTGCTGAGCCAATACCATGTGTCAGGTACCGTTCAAACATGTCTCAGCCTCACCACAACCCTTTGAAACAGACATTGTTATCTGTTATCTCATCCCCATTTTACAGATGAGAAAACTGAGGTTTCTAGAAGTTTGGAAGTTTTGGATATTTTTCCTATAGAAATTAAGTGAGAATATGACCTCACACAATTTATCTACATATAGGAATTTATCTGAGTGCAGAGAATAGACTCTGGTAAGGAGGGTGTAGAATTGGCTAGTGTTTTCTTTTTAGAAAGGGAGAGATTTCCTGTTCTTCTTTTCCCTTTGCATTCCCCATCTTCCCCTTTCAAAGTAGAGAGTGTCCACTGTACTCAAGTCAGGAGGCCTATGTTCTGGTCCTAGCTCTGGAAGTCAACGCGTTCTTGAACAAATCCCTTCCCCTCTTCTGACATCAGTTTCCTTACTTGCAAAATGAAGGGATAGGTAGCTGATGTCTAGGACCTGTGTTCCTCAATTTCAGTAGTTCCATGATTCCATAAACCAGGGTGGTAAATCTTTCCCTCTCAACTCCTCATCCACCCTTGTGTGTTGGACAGCAATGCTTCTCTCTCAAATGTGCAAGGCACTGAAAAGAAAGCAAGTTGTTTTTTTTCAATGCTGTATACCAGACGACCTTGATGTGATAGACTACAGGATCTGGTGACACTGCACACTCAGTACTATTCAACACTTTGCCTGAAAGGGAGGAAGGAATGGATTTATTGACTTGCGACTTTGACTCGGGCCTGTGTATCAGGTCTGTTATTATGTGGAATGATTAGGCTGCAGTGGCAGGGACAAGTTAAACTAGAACAACAAAAGACCTCCTTAACCTTTACCTGGACACAAGGCCATTCATAATGACTTGCATGGTTTGGAAAACCAAGTCTGTCCTGGAGCACTCAATACTTTTGCAGCCCCAGCAAATGAGCAGGAAAGGGGAAGATGGATGGGTGAGGGAGATGAAATGTAATCCAATTCTGCATAGTCCTGTTTAGAATTCTGAGTTCAGGTCTGTGTCAAAAAACAGCTATGACTTAGAGATCATCATCATTTTCTTTGGCTTGAAAAAGGAATTTGAAACCAGATACAATGGTTGCTTGCTGAGAAGACTTCCAACTATTTTTTATCCACTAGAGCAAATTATGCTGTTTCTGAAAGATATTTTCCCTCTTGAAGGAACCATGTGCCTTCTATTAATGTGAAAGGAACTGAATATGTGGACCTTTCAAACACACATACACACACACACACAACACACACACACAGTCAAACACAAAGTCTCCTTAAAAAGCTAAAAAAGCTACAGCCATCTCAAGCTTCTGTCACTTCTGAAGGATCCTTTCCCCTCTAGCCCAGCTCCCTGGCTCAGTCTGGTAGGTCATGTTTTTGGCAGAATCACTGCAGTAGCAATCATTTCAAAATCCTGGGCAGGATGGATTTTTTTCAGATAACTTTCCCTAAAAATGGCAAGTTTTAATGCATCTGGCTATGACACAAGAATTAGAGAATCAAGGTATTACAGCTTGAGGAGACCTTATCCATCACTTAATCTAAAGGTAAGCCAGCCTTTTCTTTAAACCAGGTAGTAAATATTTTAGATTTTTCCAGCCAGTCATTCTCTGTCACAACTGAAAATGCAGCCATAGACAATACATAACCGAATGGTTATGTCTATATTCCAATAAAACTTTACTTTCAGAAACAAGTTGGCCCATAGGCTGTATGTAGCTTGCTACATACAGGTTAGACTCCAGCCTCCTGGCTACATACAGGTTAGACTCCTAGCTCAAGGTTATACTCCTGATCTAATCTTGATCAAGTGATAGAGGCTAAAGGCCAGAGAAGTCAACAGGCTCATCTGAGCCAACTTGGTCAGCTGGCAGCAAAGCTAGGAGTGGAGATATGTAGAGGGGAATCAGACACTTAATTCTGGGGTCCTGGATCTGGAGACTCTAGTCCACCTGAACCGCTTAATACTTCAATGCAATTTATTGTGAAAATTAATTTATAACATAGACTGTGAAAACCATGCTTGATTAGGAGAGGCTGTGGCTGGAGTGGAAATGAACTAAATCCTTCCCAGCATTGAGATTCAGATTTTGGCGACCATACCTGGGAGACTTGGGAAGGGCTGGTTCTGACAGATGCCAGATTGCAGAAAAGGACAGTGGGACTTTGTGAGAAACACCCCCATCTCAGGCAGGCACTCATGCATACAAGCACACACACATACACACACGCATGGGGAGTAAGTCTAGGAGGAGTGGCCCAACTTAGCCTTAGTCTCTTTATTTGGTGAAGGACAGTAGTTTTGGGGCAATAAAAAGCTCTATTAAAGTCCCACTGCCCTGGTCACCTGGGGGCACTCATGAATCCAAGCCATAGGAAAACTGAAAAAAATTAAACCATAGCCAGTCCTCACTTAACATCATTGATAGGTTCCTGGAAACTGCGACTTGAAGTGAAATGACGTATAAGGAAACCCTTTTTTTTTTTCTCATTGGCATATAGTAAACCAATGTTGAAGGAAATAGCATTATTTGAGGACCTGCTGTACATTGTTTTGCCTGAAGTTGAAGTTTCTGAGACTCTATTGACAATGTTAAGTGAGGACTTACTGTTCTAGGAGCATGAGTTCTCCCCTCTCTGTGGGGAGAGTTTATGCCTCCACCCCCCTCAACAAAACAGCACAGCAAAAAAGAACATGTATTTCTTTTCACGATGGAGACCAATGATATCTGGAAATCTGGAGTGAGGCAGTAATGAAGCACCAGCTGGAGTCAGCTAAGAAAGTGGGTGTCAAGGGTGATAGAGGTGACAGGTGGGTCAGTGCCACCCTCTAGGTGTCGGGTTGGCCACTGTGCAGACATTTGTAGAAGCGTGAAATACAGACAATCCAAAGCAGACTATGATAGCACACAGGGGCAGTGGCAGAGAGAAGACACTGCACAAAGTGTTGGGGAGATCTATAGTGACTTGGCATCAGTGTGTTAGAGGCTCAAGACAAGCATCAGCAACATGGTGGGTCAGTGTCCTTGGTATGGGTGTGGATGACTCTAGAGAAACAGAGCTTGCCTGAGAAGGGTAGTGAGACTAATACCTGTTTATAACAACAGTTATAGTTTCTAGGCATCTACTCTATGTCAAATGCCATGCTATCTGCCTTTTAGGTGTTATTTGATCCACACAACAACCCTGCAAGGTAGTACTGTTACTATCTTCTGTGCTAGTTAGCCATTGCTGTGTAAAAACTCCCCTCCTACCATGCTAACATTATAGGCTAACAGTGGCCTATAACGTAAGGCATTTCTTTCACATTCCCGTTACAAGAGGGCTGCAGGTTGGCTGCAACTCTGCTCCAAGCTGAAGGTCAACTATGGGTCCATTCACGGGCTTTCTCATCCTGGGACCCTGGTTAAAGGAGCCGTCCTTATCTTGGATATGAACTCATGGTGGAACAGTGCAAGAAAAACACAAGACCAGCTGAACTTTGTAATGACTTTTAAACACACACCCATTTAGACACACACATATATTTACTGAATCATTTGAAAGTACGGTGCAGACGTTATGACACTTCACTCTAAATACTTCTGAATGCACCTCTTAAAAATGAGAACAGTTTTTTAAATAATCATATTACCATTACCATACCTTAAGCTTCCAAGGTATCATTTATAGCTAGTTAAGTTTTGGTACCAGCATTCAATCAAGGTTTATATATTGCGTTTGGTTATGATGTTTCTTTAGGTTTCTGTAACTGCTTGGATGTTATGTATATCACATGCATGCAGATGCCACTGGCCAAAGGAAATCATGGCCAAGCCTCATAGTAGGGCAGGGAAGCATTCTCTGCTTGCTGAGAGGCACAGCAAGTCACATGACACGGGAAGGAAAGGGTACTTTTGACTAATAAAATCAATCATACCATCATGGTTTTATAAATGAGAGAGGAGTCATTATATTACATAGCCATGCATTCTTAACCATTCATCCATTCACTATTTTTTTTAAAGCTAAGGGATACACAGCTGATTTAATGATATGGGAAATCTCTTATCTCCTCTTGTCCCGAGTACATACATTCACTTTGGCAACTGCAAGTGAGTACCTGGCAGGTGGTGGATACTGTGCCTGTAGAATCAGGGACAAACCTAGAGCATCTTAATTTAGAGCCTATAAACTTGAAGCTTAGGCAATATTCAGATTACAGTTTTTAAATTCATGCTACAAATACTTTCTTGCTGTTGTATAAGAAAGCTTTTCTTCAACTATGCCCAGTCCTCAGTGGTACCATAACAACTCTCCCCAATCTTTCAGAGAGTTGATCATATTATTTTAGAGATAAGACCACCCTTGGAAGCAGACTGACTTGTCAGGTTGCTTTGGGGTGAGATCTGAGGAAGAGTTTTCCCCTATCTTTTTATTATGAACACTCTCAAGCATACAGAAAAGTTGGAAGAATTATACAGTGACCACAGAGTTTCAAAAATTGTTACTTGCCCTATCTGTAAATATCTACACAAACACACACACACACCACACACGCACATAGACACACACATATGTTTACTAAATTATTTGAAAGTAAGTTGCAGATGTCATGACACTTCACTCTAAATACTTCTGAATATACCTCCTAAAAATGAGAACGTCCTTTTAAATAATCATATTACCATTACCATAACTTAGAATAATTCCTTAAGCTTCCAAGGTGTTATTTATAGCTAGTAAAATTTTGGTACCAGGATTCAATCAAGGTTTATGCATTGCATTTGGTTATGATGTTTCTTTAGATTTCTGTAACTGAGAAATATCCAACTTACTCCTAGTATGTATCTATATTATATATATAATATATATAATAGATAATATATATTATATATACTGTATTTTATATGTATTTTCTATTATATATACTGTATATATAGATTATATGTAGTATATGTATAGATTATATAATATATAGTATATATACTATATAACATATAATATATAGTGTACTAATAGTATAATAAAAAATCTATTAGTATTATTTACTATATAGTATAATATAATATATAATTTATAGTATAATATTTACTATATATTGTATATATAAATATATATTATGTATACTAAATATATAATATATATACTATATATACAATATATAGTATATATAATATATATATAAGTATATACATTATATATAGTATACATATTAGTATATATAAAATATATTGTATATATTTTATATATTATATATGCTACATAAATATTTATAGTATCTATAATATATAGTATATATACTATAAATACTATATACCATATGTACTATATAGTATATATACTAATATAAGTATATATAGTGTATATATACTATATACTATAAGTATATATAGTGTATATATAGTGTATATATACTATATACTATAAGTATATATAGTGTATATATACTATATACTATAAGTATATATAGTGTATATATACATCTACTATAAGTATATATAGTGTATATATTATATACTATAAGTATATATACTATATATAAGTATATATATTATTAGTATATATAATATATATACTATATATACTACATATTATATATAGTATATATAATATATATACTATATATGCTACATATTATATGTAGTATATATACTATATATACTATATATACTACATATTATATATAGTATATATAATATATTTGGTATATATATTTTATATGTGTACTTTATATATAAATACTTTTATATATATTTTATATATACTTTATATGTATATTTTATATATATATACTTTATATATATACTTTATATATATTATACTTTATATACTTTATATAAAGTATATAAAGTATAATATATATAAAGTATATAAAATATATATAAACTATATACTTTATATATATATAAAATATATAGTTTGTTTTTTTGAGACAGGATCTCACTCTGTTGCCCAGGCTGGGGTGCAGTGGTGCCATCATAGCTCACCGCAGCCTCCAACTTCTGGGCTCAAGTGATCCTCCCACCTGAGCATCCCGAGTAGCTGGGACTACAAGCACATACCACTATGCCTGGCTAATAAAAAGAAAATTTTTGTAGAGACAAGGTGTTGCCATGTTGCCCAGGTTGGTTTCAAATTGCTGGTTTCAGGCCATCCTCCCACCTTGGTCTCCCAAAGTGCTGGCATTACAGGGATGAACCACAAAGCCTGGCTTATTATTTTTTTTTTGTTAATAGTAGTGATTTAAAAAAAACAGAGAATAGGACAGCTGTCTTATAGAATGTCCTATGATCTGGATTTATTTGGCCATTTTCTCTTGGTGTCATTTAATTTGTGCCTCTGTCCCCTGTATTTCCTGTAACTAACTGAAAGTTAGCTCAAAAGGTCTGGCAGGATTCTCATTAGACCTCAATGGCAAGAATACTTTACAGGTAGTGCTGCATGCTTGATATTGCTTCTCACGAGCAGGCACATGGATTAGGCTGTCCTACCCTCAGTGATATTAAGTTTGATCATTTGGTTAAGGTGCTGAGTACAAGCGCTCTCTATGACTGGTTTATATTTATCCCTTTGTGATTTGGGGTGGTACTTTGAAATCTTGTGAATATTTGTTCTTCATAAGCCTTTCACCTAATGGTTTTAGCATCCATTGGAGATCCTGGCCCGAAGCTACGATTTCACTGAGTGTGCACAGTATCACTCACTAATGAACATAAACTACAATTCTCCTAAACAAGCTAGGGGAGTGCATCATTTCTTTTCTCTTTACTAATCATGTTTCAGAGGGAGAAGTTGGCCATGTCATCTCTAACACTGGCAAATACAATTTATTTTTTGTTTGCTTTGTCCTGTTTTTGTTTGTATCACTATGAACTCATAGATTTTAATTTACTCACCATGTTATAATATATTATAGTAGTTTGTTTGATGTACAAGCAATCCCAAATTTGGCCAATGGAAGCCCATTGGAGTGGATACTTGTGTTCTTTTGACTCAGTTTTTTTTTTTCTTTTCAGTCCTAGAATGCTTCTTTTCTTTTTGGTACAATAAGATGTTTCAGGATCACCACTGTATTTTCCCTACCTTCGACCTGGAAATAGTAATTTCTCTAAGGAACTCTGGTTCTATTTGTAAACAGCGGGATTCATAAGTAGATCGAAGCTCTGGGGATGTTCATCCTTTGAGCCATCATTGCTTTTCAGCCCTGTCTGTGAATCTGTCTATCTATCTAGATGTATGATTCAGATGTAAGCTTACAAGTTTTTAATTAACTTATTTGATTTTATTTATGTCATTCTTTTATTCTTATATTAAAGTTATGGGTTCCTAATAACATTAACATACTCACTTATTTGCTGAATCCTACAATCTAGGTAATGTAGCTTCCAAATTAGTCTCAATTGTCATTTGATTGGCCTATGAGCATATCCAGATCTCTGTTACTCCATAAAGTTCTTCCAAGTTTGAAGTAATTATATCTAGAAAATAGGGTTGATGCAATAATTAAGTCAGTGCCTACAAAGTGCCCATCAAAATGTCTAGCATGTTGTAGAATGTGAAATAAGTATTTGCCATTTTTATTAATATTAAAAATAACCTGCTATGCAAAATGACTAGATGTCCTCAAGCTTATGCATTTTATACTGTTGGAGTGGAGGAGAACTACCCCAATTTGACATGATTTATTATATAAAATACAAAATACAACAAAGAAGGCAGCTGTCCTCTTATTCAGAGTAGTATGTTTCTTCCTGGAAAATCTCCTATTTTTTTCCAATTGGGAACAACAGATTAATATCAATGAATTCCACGAGGGAAAGGAAGTTTTGAGAAATACAGTGGGTGGTAGCCTTGAGGTGTGAAAACTAACAGGTGAGGGTAAGAGGGAGTCAATAAATAGATAAGCCAACTAAAATGTGCAACTGTGTGAGGTTATTTAGTGTGAGGAACAAACAGCTTCACTTTATTTCATAGCCCCCCTTACTACTGAGATCGAGTTTCCCAAAGAAAGTTAGAGATAACCATAGCAAAGGCTGATATCCGAGGACAGTAGAAATTAATTAGAAACAAATGACTCTCAACTTTTGATTCTGCACGTGAAAGGCTTTATTTCTGGGAGTCACTTGATGATTCCTGTTTTGTAACTATGATAATATGGCTGGACCCAGAGGGGTTCAAGACCTATAGCCAGTCTTGAGAGTATGGGAGTGCCTGAGCACATGTGTCAGGCAGATTGGAATCTGTCCCAGGCACTAGAGGATAGTGACTAAGAGAAATAGCTTCAGAGTCAGACTGCCTGGGCTGAAACTCACTTTTTCCATTATTAGCCATGTGACCTTGGGCTAATCACTTATTTGTGCCTCAGTTTCCTCATCTGTAAACAGGAATAATAATATTTTCCTCGAGGCATTATTGTGAAGTTAAAAATGTTTAAACTATGCACAGTACATAAATTCAGTAAACAGTAGTTCAATGAATAGTGTCATTACCGATTCCTCCATTACTATATAAGTGAGAGGTAACTCATTTTTTGCCCAGCCCTGAAAGCACAGTATTATCTACCAGGGATAAGGCTTTGCAAGTAGCCAGGGATGAGCATCTTTCCTTCTGTCATAGCGCAAGATGGTAGGGGGCAGATGTAGAGCAACTCAAGCTGGGGAGATCTGGTCAGTTGAAGTCGAGGTGGGAGAGGAGAGGTGGTGATGAGATATGCTCACAGAACCCAAGCAAGAGGCGTGCGGACATCGTGGTATGTGCAGCCAGGTGAATCACTGAAGAGCATCACAAGAACACCTGGTCCAGTGAGTTGAGATTGAGACCAATGAGTTCATTGTTGAGGTTGAAGGCAAGAAACTGAGCAGAGACAGGTTGAAAAAGGGTCAGGCAAGCCGAGATGTTGTGGTGGACACAGATCATGACCACAAGGTAGACTGTGGTTTGGCCAGCTGTCTTTCCAGGAAGTCGAACCAAAAATCTAGAGGTCATTTTGACAACCTGTCACTCCATATATTCCAATCCTTGCTTTTACCTCTCAAAGCATTTACTTTTTTCTTCATTTCCACCTTCAGCTCCACACTTCACCAACCCAAATCATCTTTTGCTTGGACTGGAAAAGACCCCCAACTGATATATCTGCTTTCATACTGCTTCCGTCCTTTCTTTTTTTTCATCCTGCATCCAGAGGGACTTTTAAAAAAATCAATATGATCATGTGTCAGCCCAAAAAACTTTTCATGATGCTTAGGACAAAACTGCAATTCCTTATTGAGTGTGGCCAAACTCTACATGTCCTACTGCCATGTCTTTCGCCAGGATCTCCGTGCTGTGCTTCAGCATCACTGGCCTTCCTTCAGTCTCTAGTCCCCAGCGCAATGCACCCAGCTCTTGTGACTGCTGTTGCCTCTGCCTGGGGCACTCTTCCCCCTCCTTTGATCTACCTAACAGTTCATCCTCCCAATCACAAGTCAAGCGTCAGGGAAATTATCCCTGATCTCCTGATCAAGTCAATCTTCCCTTTCTGTTTTAGGCCCTTGTAGAGCACCATCAATTTCTCCACTGTGGCACTTACAAAGTTTAAATTCCTTATTTACTTGCAAGTCATTGGTTAATAAGCTCTATGAAAGCAAGAATCATGTTTTCATTTGCTCGGCATTATATCTCTAGAGTATAATATGCTGTTTAGAATATACTAGGCACCAAGTAAGTATTCATTGACTGACTAAATGCATGCGTGCATGAGTAAATGGGCGCATTAATGAACAGCAGAGACTACAGCAGAATCAGGGCATGGGATTGTATAACAGTACTGGCTCATCAGGAGGCATCAACAACTGAGTCCTCTTATCTGGGCATGGCTCAGATTTTCCCTAAACAGACCCATCCCTTGGGCTGACCCCTCAAGTCGGGAGGGGTCTTCATTCTTCTACAGGGTTCGGGAGTGTAGAGGCGGCATTTGGTTGGTTCATCTCTGCATCCTCAGTGCAGTGTGTTGCATTTAGTGGGCACTGAGAGTTTTTCCCTGAGTGAATGAGTCCCTGAAGTGCTGCCCGGGGAGAAGCAATTCCCCACATTCTCATCTTCTCTACCATTTTACTGTTGCACAGTTGTGCTGGGATGTCCAGTATCCATTGAGGTTGGTATAGGACCTCTCCTTGGAAGAGGAACTTGAACACTGTATCTTGATGTTTTAGGCCATTCATGATCAGAAGTTTAGCCTCTCCATCCCACCCCTGCCATGTTTTGACACGCCAAACCCAAGCTCTCTCTTCTGGGTTGAGATTGGACCAGGGTTGTTGTCATTTCCCTAGGATGCTAAGCTTGGTAAGGAATTATCCCCTCCAAGGCCTGGGTGTACCTCTGTTTCCTCAGTGACTCTGAGGAAGTGGAATTTTTGGAAAGGGTAGGCCCAGGCACAGTTTCCTGGCAGCCAGAACTGGAGGGATTGTGTAAGCTGAACCTTATACTTTCTCCCTGCACTTTACAAACATCTCATTGTTTATTTCTCTCCAACAACATGTGATGACCCTTTGGCAAGTCCTTAGTGCTAAATTTCCTTTTTATGGAAGCAGCAGTAAAAACTCGAGGGCCTTTGATAGGCAGTGCTGGGCTGTTGCATGGATGTAAATCACTTGGGCATTGGCTGGATATGGTCGACAGATTTCTAGGTTCAGTGAAATTTTTCTTTCCCGAATAAATCAAATTCTGACCTGTGAAGGTCTAGGCTAGCCAACACTTCCAAAGCCACTGAGTTTGGGCTGAGGTTGGAGCTTGTCCTGTTTGGGTGATGGGCACAGGTTTTGTGGTGAGCATGAAAGGAAAATGTACTAAGGTAGAGTTTTGCACATTTCCCATGTGCCTGAGGATTTTGGAACTTTTTGCCCTTGGTTCTTTAAATGAAATGAGATGGAAAGCATACATAAAGGAAGCCGAGGAAGTTTTGAAATGAGCATGGAGAATTTGACCCAAGTTTTGGATGGTAGAGAAGTGTGGAGTGTGTGTGTGTGTGTGTGTGTAACTGTAAACTCTGTGACTTCTTGTTCAAGTTTCTCCATAGCCAAAAAAAAAAAAAAAAGAAAGAAAGAAAGAAAAAGAAACTTCTATAGCTAAACCCTTATAAGGCATTTTTATGTGGAATGGTATTGAGATGATCTGCCTTTAGAAGGACTTGGAATTTTAGCATTGTTCCCAAAGTGTTGGTTATCTTGTTGTGACTGAAGGTACCTTGAGGATCAGAGGGACTTGTGTATTTGCTTTTGGACTTTGTATATCATTTCAAATGGTATATTATTTCTACTTATAACCCAAATTCCCAAGAGTCTTTTTAATATAGAGGTCTAAAACAGAAATTTTAAAGGGGCATGAAGTATCCAGAATGGGTAATTTAGGAAGACACCCGCCCTACCCCTTACCTGCAGGAGAATCATCACAAATGGAAATGAGCATTCAGCATCCCTAAAGCCAGATATCAGTCAGGTGGAGGACTGCCTGCTTGAGGTAGCACTGACACTCACTAATGGCCCAGTTATCACAGAATAGCATATTGCCATTAACAACTGATTATGCACATTATTGGGTAGCTCATAGCTAATGGGACCTGTCACAAGATCTCAGAAGACTGGGCTTATGATCTGCTGATAAATAGATATGTGGTACACGTGGGTCAGTCATTTCCTTGTTAAGGAGAAAGGAGGAAATGAAGTGACAGCTTCAGCAGACCCACATAGACTGTGCTACATGCCTAGCTGGAGTCTGGCATCAGGACATGAGCCTCAGGGTGGGCTGAGGTGCAGCAGGACCTGTCTCCATTCTGGTCCTGCAAATAAAAAGGGTAGATGTGGATGAGGGAATGCTAGGGAGATTTTTTAAAAAGTGCATTGGAACTTCAGCATTTCAAAGGAAGGTGTTCTCCTAGCGCTTCCCCTGGGAGGCTGGAACTCTTTCTAGAAGTGCTGTCTTTGTTCTTGTAATTCCTTTGTGGGATTTCCTGAGGGAGTGGTGTATTATTTTTGAGTGTCCTCAGTTGTGTCAAATCTTCGAAGGAGTGATTTGCAAATGTGAGCTAAATAAGGATGGGAGTGTTACTGTCGACTAGTACTGCATAATTTAAACCGTGGTTGATGTCTACTGCCCATCTTGAACCAATTATCCAAGGATATAGCAAAGTAGGTCTGAGGTGTGCCACAAATGCAGATGTGTGACATTATTTTATTTAAATCAATTAAGTCTGATTTAGCTCAGGTTGATGAGAAATGCTGCCTCACTCTTTTTGGTAAAGGGTAAAGGTGAAGACAGTTCCTGAGGCCCTCTGGTATCAGTCCACCCTGGGTGCTGCTCACCCTAATCTTCATTGGCTCCTTGAACTCATGAATACAGTGCTTCCTCAGCACCATGCTTTTGCCAAGGCTGGGGGCCTTCCTGTCTAGGCTAAGCCTTTTTAATTTCATTATGCCGATACCCAGCCAGAGGCCTATAGCCTCTGCATGGCATTGCAAGAGTCCTGGATTCTAACTTCTCTCTAAACCTACAGGCCACCTTCTCAGTCTTGGGGAATCTCCAAATTCAAAGGCATTTTTTTCTTTACCTGTGCTTCAAGGAGTGCAAACTTTTAGAAGAAAAAGCCTGGTAGGGACTTCTCTGCAGGCAACTTCTACTTTCAACCTTTAAAATCCTCCTGTAAAGTGAGGAATGCAAAGGACTTGGCTACTCATTGGGAACCAAGGAGGGGGAAATACAGTTAGAACAAAACACATAATAATATCTCCGCACATTATGCTGCTGTGATAGTGATGGTGATGACATGATGATGATAAGAATGATGATTTATACTGGCTTATTGCTTTCCAATTTCAAACTACTAACTGGTGTGATTCCCACCATAAGTCAGGAAGATAGGATAGTATGCCAAAAGGAAAGGGAAACTCAGAGAAGTTTCTTGAGATGGCCAAGGTCACACAGCAAGTGAGTAGCCACAAGTCCTCATTTGTGGGTCCAACATTGTTTTCTTTGAAGATCACATGTTGCTCTTTTCCGTTTGGTGGACGCCAGAGTCTTCCGGGGGAAAGTGACTTCGGGTGACTTAGAGACAATCAGATCCAGGACACCCAGGGATGTTAGGAGTGGGGACCCTGAGACTGGCTACAGCCCTGCAAACTCTTTCTGCTCTCTGGGCAGGAGGGGTAGCTGTTAGGTCCGACATAATTTGACCCCTTGCCATAGGAGATGGGTTCTCCTAGAAAGGAAAAAAATTTATTTTGGTAATATTTTCTCCTCTGCATCAATCTTCCTAAATTTCTACTATTTTTTTCCTTGTACCAGTACTAGCTGTTTACCTAATTGTTCTGCCAGTGAAAGTGGTTAAGGGTTGGACAGAGGAGGCAGAAAAAGATTGCAGTAGAAGGAAAGAGAAATGTTCTATTTTTCCAGAGAGACACAGATTTATTTCAGTTTTAGTATCTCTTATTCAAATTCATCAGAAGTAATTAATGAAAGCTAGAAGAAGGCACGCACACACAGAGAGAGACACACACACTCCTTCCTAGGATTTTTTCATTCTTACTTGAGTTATGTTGAACTGTTTGGTCTATTGGTTCAGTACCGCAAGCCTAGTGCAGTATTGTCATCCCTTGCTTTACAACACAGTCATTATATCCCTAAACCACATTGTGATACACAGTGCCTTCTGTTTACGACTCCCGAAACTCCCACTCCATATATCACCTGCCATAAAACCCATCAAACTGCTGCTGCTAAAATGGTGCACAGTGGTCTAAGCAGGAGCCAGGCAAATTGTGTGCTACCCTACTGTGGTTAATGAGAGTGAAAATGTGGTTAGGATTTTATTCAGGCGATGTTCATTTGCAGGTCCATTGTAGTGAGATGGCAAAGAAAGATTCTTTTGTTAAGTAGAGTGACAATATATTTTCTATTGTATGGAGTGGCTCAGTGTAGAGTTTGCCAGGTTATTTGTCAATTGTAAATAAGTCAAACTGTGACCTTGAATGACTAGATTTTGATTACTTAGGGGTCTTGAAAACTAATTAATATACTGAGGTTGTTATATCGAGTATCAGAAACCTGTTGCCAGATTTTAAAGTACAGTAGTGCAATTTGACTCTAAAAAAGACAAACAAAAGTTAAAATAAAATGTCCCTTTTCTGTATAATAGGTACAATTTATTGTATCTTCAGCCTGGGGATTTTTTTTTTTAAAATGGAGATGGAGGAGAGGAGAAAGGGCATTGTACCTTTTGAATTTTTTGTGTTCTCCTGAAACTTGCACATATGCAGAAAATTCATAGCAATATCTGTAACCATCAATGAGTCACTGAAAGATTTGTGAGGATCTTCATTCAAAAATAATAAGAGCAATTAAACATGGCTTTGTTCTTTAAATAAGATTAATTCTAAGAATTCTCACCCCTCCTCATACCCTCTCCTCATTTCCAACTCAAGAGCCAAGACATTTTTATCCCAGAGACAGGATTTCTTAAAACGATGCAGTAAATACAGATATCTTACTCAAGGAAAAATAACATAAACTTCTCCCTTGTTAATCCATAACTTACCTATTGTCTTACAGCTCTTTCCTTCCCCTCGAAATAACTGAATGTATGGCATGGAAGACATTTACTGCAAATGATATTAGAAAAAAATTTTTTTCCACCAGCCTTGGCCCACTCATGGAAACTTTAAAGAAAGATGAACATGGTGTATGTACAGCATGTCTGATCTCATTAACTCATTAATTCATCATTGAGAGCCTAGCATCCCCAGAGCCTACCCTAGGCAATGTCATGGAAGCAGAGCTTGTCCCTGGCATGCTCTTGCCTCTCTATATTGATCTTTTCCATTGCTTCCCCAACCAGTTGGGGTCCTGGAGCTGCCCCTGCAGTAGCATTATCATTGCCAAAGCTAGCTTGGGCACCCCACAGAACCCTAGGTTCTCTGCTTGTATGTTATTCATTCGATACACACAGAAATGCTATGAGGTGGTTTCTAGAGTATTTCCCACTTTACAGATTAAAAGAAAAGAGATAATCCCACAGAGATTAAGTAATTTTCCCAAGGTCAGTTAGGTAGGAAGAGGCAGGACCTATTGTTCCTTCTGTCCTTTCTCTTCTTCCTGATCACCTTCTCCCGGGGTCCTCTCCGCCTCGTCCTCTTTCCAAAAATGATGCTCTTCCTGAGAATTTCATGCTATGCCCACATCAGAGAAATCACCGGGAAAGAGGCACTACAGCCACTTCATACGTACTGCATGCTGGCCCTGTGTACAATGAACAGATTCCTTAGAGGTTCCTCTGTCTGTGTTCATATTTCAGCAGCCCTAATCATGGAAGGAAGGAAAGCCAGTATTATCAGAAAGGACTAAAATAGAGACTGAAATAAATGTCCCACCTACAAAGCTTTTGTGGGTGATACTGGTACATTCTATGTGTTTTCAGGAGGCTTTATTCATCAACCCCAGTACTGCAGCATTGTAAAGCTGAGGCAAACAAATCATTCAGGTATACACAAAAGGGTAAAAAGGGGAAATATGATTCTCTATGGAATGACCACAGGTGATGGGGCAGAGTTTTCAGATTGGACGCCTCTGTGATCTGCTCGATTTCTTTACAGAAAATCTGATTTCAATTGAGTCATATTGCTTTTAAAAAAATTCCAACTCCAAACAGCGCCACATAAAGGAAATTAAACTATAAAAAGTGCATTAAGGTAAGGATAGGGATCTAAGTTACTGGACCAGAAACAAGTCAAAATCAAAGTTGAGAACAGAACCCGTAAGTTGCTCTTGTTGGAGATTACAGATGCCACCAGTATTTACAATTGCTTGATATAAAACAGTCTACCTTGCAATGGATGCTGACATCATTAGCACGGCACTTATGACTTGGGGCTTTCCAAGTACTTTATAAGCATCCCTTCCTTTTTCAGTTCTTGTGGAAAATCAGAAAAATAGAAAGTACCATGATTCGTGCCATGAGGATAGGAACGCTCCAATTGGAAAGGGATTCTAACCATGAAGCTTAGTGATGATTTGGATGTTTGCAAGGGGTATTGTTGGCTCTCAAAAGGCTTGGATATATTCTCTCCTTGACTCAGCTGTCCCATACTTTGTAATTTATATTTCTGGCATTAGAGATATGCATTAAGATAGGCAGTTGGGTAAAGATGACTATTAATATTCTAGCCTTGGTGGTGCCACTAATGAGCTATATGACCTTGGGCAAGCCACTTATCCTCTTTCACATGCCTGCTGTCCAAGGATATTTTGAAGATCAAGCAAAAAAATGATGTGAACAAACTCAGTGAAGTACAGAGCACAAAACCATTGCATTAGCATTGTATAGGTGAAAAAGAAAAACAGACATAATTTAAAAAGTTGGGTTGAGAATGGGCCACAGTGTTTTGCACGCATGTAAATGTAATATCAAATTTAATACAAGTACAGTTGTACCCTTCCTAATTATTTCTTACACCTGGATGTGGCCCATGGGAAAATTCTCTCAGAGGCCATGCATTTAGGGTCTTGTATATTTTCAGGTTTCCTTATTAAGTAGAAACCAGAAGCCTTTTTATGTCTCCATGGGGACACCTCCAGAGCTTGTATCAGCAAAAAAGAAACCATAACCTGAGGTGTTGGGGTGAGGACAGAAAACATGAAGGGGCTCCACCCCAGAGAAATGGGAGCCCATTCCATCCGGCTGGTCTGGTGTGCTGCTATGGTCTTCTCCTGGACATGGAATGTTCGTTATGTTTAAAAGGAGCTTTGCCTTTTAAAGGAAAAAAGAGTTTAGAGGGGTGTGTGTGTGTGCGCGCGCGTACGTGTGTGCAGGCATGCATGTATATGCGTGCATGCTGTGTTTATATATACGCTCTTGATCAAAAAGTTTTGAGTCTCTCCATTAGAAGTAGGAAAAAGTAGCTGAAAGGGAGGAGAAGGAAGGATGGAATGTCTTTTCCAGCTAAAAAAAAAATTGTTAGCCTAGAGATGTTAATTGAACATCTGAAGACAAAGATAATTGTACAATATGTTATCTGTTATGTCTTCTTTTTAAAAAGGTTGGACATGGCTATGCTTTTTATTCTCAGTTGCTAATTTTTTTCAGACTCACCATTCATTTTTATGGTTAACTCACCATGATTTTGTCCAGTTTTGAGCTGGGTGTTTTGGGGTTCAGGAAAAGCCTGAGCTATGGTTAAGTGACATGGAGAAACTTATGAACTGGTCAAAGGGGAGATACTTATTTTAAAAAGAGAGCACAGAGGATTTGCAATTAAGTGCTACATCAAGTGGCAAAGACAGCCCACCTTCGGGGGTTCAGAGAAGGGAGAATTCCAGTTTTCTAGGTACTCGACGTTGAGGATTGGGGTAGGGAGGCCTCCTGAAAGTGTTGGAACCAGAAGCAGTGGAGAGGTGTGGGCAGAATTTGGAGAGACTCACCTCTCTAAACACCTGGGTTCTGAGAGCCTGAGACCAGCAGAGGGAGTACGAGGTAATAAACAGCTTTGGTTTGAGAAGTTGACTGTGATCTTTGGAGCTCAGGGAAAACAAGGCAGTGAGCAAGAGTGTATCATCCACTACTCTTATCTTCCCTCACTTATCCCTGATAGCTTTCAAAAGTCCACTACATCTCACTCCTCTGCCTCATTTACAAAATTTGTTTCATGATTAAATGCAGAAACAAACTCGAAACGAAATTAACCAAAAGAGCCCACAAGCGAACAAATAAAAACTAGATAAGGAAAACACAATAAGATTAAATTCTTAATTATTCTTTCAAACAACTTCAGTCCTTTGGACTCCCAGTTATTTGGATAATCAGGTAATATAAGGAGCTCACAGAATACTATAGCTCAGAGACCTGTCGATTTAATATTTTCTCTGCCTTGGGAAATGGGCTGTTTAACAAAATTCAGCAAATCAGTGACTGTTGGAAAGGCGATTTGGAGAGAATTAATGTGGTCTTTATAAGGCTTCAGTGGTGAAACATGCATTGCATTTAAAAAGGCTGAAGCCTTATGTTTATTCTCTGCAGAACTTAAAGTTTCTAGAAGTTTGGTCAAATATGGCCATGGTTCTGTTCAAGTGGGGCTCCTGCTTTACCGAGCTGGCTCTGCCTGGCTTGCCAGGGCCCACCCCATGGGTCTCCCATTAGTTCATCAAAAAACAACACAACTCTGCCTACCTCAGGGCCTTTGCACATGCTATTTCCATTGGCAGCCCCACTCTCCATCTCTTCCCCAACCTTTCCTTTGTCTAGTGAATTCTAACTCAGTGATTCAGCGTTCCCCTCTCAAATCAGGCCTCACTCTTTCAGAATGTCATTCACGACCTACAGACTGCCTGCCATACAGTCTTAAGGCACTTTGCACTTTTTATTTATAGCACTCAACAAAGTTTGCAATCACATGTGTATTTTTATGACGATTCCATTCACCATTCTTTATCTTACTTGACTGAAAGCTCCAGAGGGGAGGCACTCTGTCCTTTTTACACACCATTGTGTCCTCAGCAGGGAGTATAATGCCTGGTACCTAATAAATCTCAATAACTAATCATTTGGTGAATAAAAAATACAGACTTAGTGAATAATTATCAGCTGCTCATAGCAGGCTTTATAGTTTGCTAAGAGCTATGAGAGTAAGGAGAATTGAGACTTAAGAGAGGACAATAGGTCAGACGAGGCTTGACAAAGACTGGCTTTTGAAGGAGAGGCATGGAATAAGGAGGAGACTGTGAAGGCTGGATGTGGAGCTGGCACAGTGCTGGCTGAGGGTCATGCAGACACGGTTGACAGAAAATGTGGGGGGGCACACCTGAAGTAGGTGGAAGCACCAGCCATTGCTCAATGTACCATGATCTAAAGAATGTTGCTGATGGAGCCAGTTATTCTTCATTTATTTCCCACCGCCGAATCCATACTACATCCTTTACACCCTTCTCTGCGTCCCAGGAGGCTGACCCTGGCTGCAGCGTGGATTTGGCCAATGGAATATGCTGGCAGGGACTAGAGTGGAGGAGCAAAGAGAAGGTGGGTGTTCCCACTTTCCCCCTTCCTTAAGGGCACACCTCTGAAGGCAGTGGCATCTCTGCATCACTCCAGCTCCTGCTTCCTGGTCCCTCTCCCTTGGTGCATCTCTCACTAGTCTCAAGACACTATTTCCTACCCCTGTTCCATCAGTCCTGGGGCCTCCACTAACCCGAGTCTCTATGTGCTTCTCTGCCCATTCCTCCTTCCTTGTTTGTTTTCTTGACTCTACTCACTCCTCTGTTAGCAGCCCCTTCATTAAAGTCTCTTTGTGCGAATCATCTGGAGACAACTCTGTTTCCTGCTGGGACCCTGACTTACTTTCACTTCCTTTCTCCAGGTGACAGTATGTACTCATGTGCTGCATTTGGTACAATGCTAGGCACCAGTACTGCCTGCCAACAGGCAACATAACTAAAACTGGCCATTTGCAGTTGTCTAGCTCCATATTAGAAACATCCTCTTTATTTCTTTGTAGCACTTTGGCTGTTTGGATTTCTTGGCTCTGTCCATGGAGGGAAAGGCATCTCTTTCCCCTTCTTCTACTCCACATGCATTGACTACACTGTTAACAACCTGATCCCAAACCTAAACTCTCAGTCTAAAGAGAGCTGACTTAGAAATCCCAAACTGACAAGGGCATAGAGAATAGAACCATTAGCAGGTAAGGGTGCTTATTAGACTTACAGTCTGCAAAATTCAGGTCACCCAATTTTTTTGAACTCAATTATTGCACTAGCTGCCTCAGTTCCCTAATTTATTTTGCTGGTGTAGAGCCTGGGTCTTTACCCTTTTTTACCCTCACCCCCTCACCCCTACTCACACACCCACAAAAGTACAGCAAAGTAGAACAGGAGGAGTGCAGGTGTAAGAGATTCTCTCCTGGTTCCAGTCCTATTTTGATGTTATTGGCTAGTTAGATTTTTCTCCCTAGACATATTGAACATGTACCACAAGATCTGTAAAATGTCCAATTAAGAAACCAAATGAAAGTGTCCAGAAACCAATTCAGTAACATAGATGCATCATGGAAGGACTTAAAAAATAGAACACAATAATTTAAGTATGTTTTTAAACTTAAGGAATCATATTTCTCCTGACATTCCCCTGATCCACCCCCCTGCCAGATCCTCAGAGCAGGAAAATACTAAGAATGAGTTTTCTAAATTAGGAATTGAAAAATGACCCATTTACTGAAAATCAAATGCGGCCTCTCTCACGTTTTGCAAGTACCTGAAGGATATAGATATACAGAGGCCTCATTTTAGAATCTGCCAAGGGAAGGGTCAATGCTTGATCTGCAGAGTCCTGTTCACTAAGGAAACTTTTCCTTGCAGGATTGAAGGAGGGAACAGAAGACACAGAGGCCTGGATCGTGTCTTCACTTGGGCTTAATGGGATGGGGCTGGGATGTCACCCTGAACTCAGACCTGAAGAAAAGGAAATATCTTGTTGGGGATTTAAGGTGGAATAAAAACCTGATTGTACTTACTCTAATTTTAGTTTCCTTCAAAAATTCAAAAAATACCACATTACACAACTTGTGCTTTTCTGTAAATAGACTCATTCTCTTTGTTTTGAGGATTTGGTTATTGTTTCTCTCACATTCTGAGTAGGAAATCTTATTCAGAGGCCATTGCTCATAAACCCAAGACTTCAGAGAAGACCTGAAGTGGCCACCTGCTATGCTACCTGAGTACATACCCTCCTGTTTGCTGATTCTATGATGGGGATGAACAAAGATAAATATAAAGCCAGATATGGTGGCATGTGCCTGTAGTCCTAGCTACTTGGGAGGCAGGGGTGGGAGGATCCCTTGAGGCTAAGAGTTTGAGGTTACAGTGAGCTATGATCATGCCTATGAATAGCCATTGCATTCCTGCATTCTAGCCTGGGCAACACAGGTAGATCACGTCTCTAAAAAGCAATGTATATAAATATATCTGGATCATACCTAAGTCAAGCCTTCGGTCATTTTCCTTAGTCAATTTCTCTGTCTATTTTTTCAGGAGGTATATGGCTAAAGAAAAAAAAAATCAGGCTTTTTACTATTGGTCTTGGGGTAATTGCTACATGTAAGGGACTATTTATGGGGCTGATTTATAAGTATGTTGACTATGGTTCACAACAGAAATTCACTTAAGTAGGCATTCCAAGCCTTACTGTGTTGGTACTCTAGGGTGGCTAGACTCCCTTCAAGGAAAGTCAAGAGATGCTCAAAATAAATAATTTTAAATTCAATTTTATTTTAAACATACAAGCCAACTAGTTGTAGTGACCTGAGAGTCAGAAGAATAGCTGCATTTATGCCACAAGCTTGTTGTGGAAATTGAGGGAGTTCCCTTAACTCTTTTTCTCCATGAGATGAGAAGTTTGAACTTGGTGCCTCTGTATTGCCCAACTGCAGGGACACTATCCACACTGCAATCTACATGGTACTCTAGGGAAGCCCCATTTCCATAGACCACAGTGAGAATGGTGTCCCCTGAAGTGGTGCACTGCTAAGGTCCAGGTTCAACCTGTAGATCAGTAAGTATCTGTTGATTACCCATTATGTGCCCCAAAACAGTGAGGCATTTGGAAGGCAAAAGGCCTAGGGCAAGCATTAAGAGGAAGGACACCTAACTGGGAGTGAAAATTATTTCACTTATATATTGAGGAACTTGTTTCATAACCATGTGTTAAGAATCCACTAAGTGCCAAACACTGCACGAGGCTCGTCCATATATTTATCTTCTAAACTCAGTTTAAACCTGACTCCCTTCATGAAGAACCAATCCTCTCTCTCCAGAACTCACAAGCTAGTGGAGAAGATGGATACACGGACAAATAAACAGAAACTCTGATAAGTACCAAGGTAGTGCTGTGAGTCTGAGACATGGTAAAATTTAGCCATGAGATTTTTGGATTATCTGACATTTTATACTAGTCATATTTGTCTTCTCTGTTGATGAGTCATTAAGATGTCAATGCCCTTCAACTAGTATTTATAGAGTAGGGAAAGCACTGTTAAGAATGCAAAGGTGGGTGGTGTGAAGTATGTTGTTGAGGATTAGGAAAGTCAGAGAAAATTTGTAAATAACACAAGTGAACTTTGTTAAGAGCTTAACAATGTGCTATAGGATTCTGAGACAGACAGAGAGAGACGGGGGTCAGTTGGGTGGGGTGGGGAAAGGGGAAGAGGGAGAGAGAGAGAAACACGTGCATATTGGGCTTGGAGAATCAGAAATGTGTCCTTGCAGGAAGTGCCATCAAGCTGACCCATACTTGTTTTTCCAGACTAGGCCTAGTCTTCCTGGTTCACACTTTCATGGTTCCCGGTACTTTGCCTTGATGGCATGTCTCCCAGTTGTAACGATGCATTATTTTATTATTTGATTAACATCTGTGCCACTAGATTATAAGCTCCTTGAGGGTAGAGACTGTGTCGTTTTTGCTCATTATGGTATCCCCAGGGTCTTGAATGGTGCCAGATGAATTTAGAAGGTAGTCAAAAGTACTTAATAAATGAATGAATGAATGAGTGAACATTGAAGAATAAGTAGAAATGGAAAAGAGAAAGAGTCCCCCAGGTGAAGGAAACAGTTTGAACGATTGCCATGCATAAATGGTCCCATGGTAATCCTTAGACCGCTTATGAGCATTAGAAATGGCAAACTGTGTCCAATCCTCTTAACCAAGTGACTAGAGAGCTTCCTGACAGAAATTATGACAGTTGCAAAGAGTACCTCTAAACTTTCCTTAATAACCCAAGAAGAATTTGTTACCCTGATTTGATCTAAACTCTTCTTGAATCTAGTAGGTGCTTATCAAATATTTGAGAATGGAATTAGAGCAGGGATGGATTTACCGATGTTTTCTGTCCTACAACCTTTTGGAATAACAAGCTATCATTGCCTACCCCCTACCCCCTCCTGCTTCTCACTTAAGCCATGTCTTTATGCTGTGAGAAAAATGGCGCAATATGGGGAAAAAAAAGCAGGGCATCTGGTTCACCAGATATGCATATGGCCACAACATATGGCAAACCCAGGGCATTTGACCATCGTGCTCATTAGGATGTGCCGGCAAACCGGATGCCGCGCGCTCACTGCGTCTGTGTCGTTTTTCTCTCAGCATGCCGACCTGGTGTTAATCATCGGGACACACTTTCCTTTCGGAGCAAATCAGTTCCTCCACTCCTTTCACCTTTGATTTTTTTTCTAAAATTCCCTGCGCTTTTGTGTTTACTTTCAATTGGTTGGTTGCTTTTCAAGCTCCCAGTATAGTCTTACTCTACAGGTTTCACTAAAAACGTCAACAAGCCACATTAACGACAAAAAATGACCACAGCAGCTCGTGGGCTTCTCGAGTGGGTGGGAAGAAAATACAAAAATACAAGGTTTGTTTTTCTTAACTGATTAAAGAAAAATCTAAATTTCTCAGGGAGTTCGAGATAATTAACTTTGCACAGAAAAAAGAAAACCCAACCCGCCCTGGATTCCCTGGTACTCAGTCAGGGACTTCACAGCTTCAAGAAGAGGAGGGCCAGGGAGAGTGCACCCCACCCTAACCCTGGCAAACAAAACAAAACAAGCAGCAATTCAAACTATTCAGAGGGGATGAATTTTCAAAAGCCAGGGAGCTGCTCAATCATTTTGTGTATTTGATCGTTACCCCTATAATGTTCTGGCTCCAGCATCTCTAAGCCCATTTTATGTTTATACTCTCCTTTCTCCACAGACCTCACCTCTCACTTCTCTAAGAAAATTCAGGTTTTTAGTTCTCATCGGCAACCATAGCACCATTCATTTAGTACATTTGCATATTCCATATTTGTCCAGGTTGCTCCTCTCCTGTTGCATTTCTGAAAAATAAGAAATGACATCAAAACTCACATTAACCCCAATGTCATCCCCTTTGCTCTCCATTCATTGCTACCCTTTGTTTATCATCTTTCAGCAAATTTTCAATCCATATGACAATACTCCCATCAAAATCAATTAGAACCAGTTTCACAAAATAGACTTCCTGATGCCCTCTGTCAATCTTTTCCTGAATTCCAGCTGTATACCATCTATGCATATTCACTTATTGCTGGATACACATTATTCCTTTCATCTGCTAGCAACAATCAAGAAACAGTAACAAATTTGTCCGGAAGGATTTATTCTCCACGTAGTTCCCTTCTTCTTTTTCTTTTTAAGTATTGCTGATGATTTGATTGAACTTAAAATAGTTACAGGTTTTTCTCATTTAATACCCACTCTATTATTTCAAGGTAGGAGAAATGCAGATATTTTTCTTCTAAATAGTTTTATAGACAAAGTGAAAGATTTTTCATTCTTGCTTCAAATTCATTGTGAAAACAGAAGGCAGTTTTCCCAGATGGAAATCTGTCATATCATTATGGAAATGTCAGATTTCCACCCGGGGCATATTGACAAAAAGCCATGGTTTTTGCCCAGGGGGTGGAATTTCACAAATTTTCCCAAGAAGAGCTGCACTCTCTGGTAGAAGACAGAGGCAATTTCTTTCCCCATTTCAGATTTTCAAGACTGAGTGCTAAGAGATTGGTTTCAGGCAAATACCCAAAGAAGAGAAAAGAAGACTTTAGCATCCCTATTACTGGCTATGGGGACTTGGCTCTTTTTGTGAATCAGTCCTGGCTGTATTTACTTTAGTGTGATGGTTACCCAGAGCTGCGACTCTATTGGCGACATCACATAAAATGACACAATGTGTCATCTTGCCAGACAGAAGAAAGATTTCATTCTTTGGCCACCTGATTCTGCCATATAAATATCACCTCTTTAGTTAATAGATATACTCTTCTTAATTTTAGTAATTGTATTTTTCCCCCTGGGAATGGAGCATTTTAAACCTCTGTTAGTGGAGTATTCATGAGTGCATTAGAAATATTAGCAAATCATGTCCATGTTAATGAATAATAGGACATTTAGAGGAAAATAAAACAATCCCCAAACATTTTCATACATTTATAGTCATCAGAATCTCATGCTTTAAATAGATGAAAGAGATTTGTGAGTGGCATAAGTCATGGTAGAAATAGCCTTGGGACATAAGTTACTCTATTCTGTTGCGTAAAAGTCTTGCTGCTGTGTATAATAGCCCCACAGATTAACAAGTACAATGTAAAAGGATCTAAATATTTTTCTTAAATAAAGATTTGCTGTTCTCAACAAAAAACCCTTCCAATGATTACGCTAGTGTAGGCACTCTGCTCCATTAATATAAATGACTCCAATGTATTTTTTTCCTAGCAGAAATACCTGCATTTTAAAAAAATGCAGCAATAACTTCAAACTTCAAAGGTCTCAACTTCAAAAGGTTTCTTGCATTCTGCTTGATGGGACAGCATCTTATGCACACATGCTTTTTTCCCTGCTAAATGCCTTAATAATGAGCTTGGGTTCAGATTTTGTGAATCGGAGCCAAGTAACTCTATTTTATTATATTTGCTGGGAAATGAACTAGCTCAGGGTAATTAGGAAAGCAATTTTATTAGCTTCTATTTCATAAAGATTGTTTTTTAATCAGAGTCAGAACTTACTAGAAATGACTCTGTGCTCATTGCTTGGGTCTCACGAAATGAAGTGGGGCACCATAGGTCCTAACCCACAGTAAAGCCAATGTGATGAAGACAGAAGCTTTGCTCTTAATCTCTAACAATGCTGTAAAAATAAAACCAATCCGATGGTGTTGTAAATAAAAGGGTCACAGCTAACGATTACCTGTGTCTAGTTTGTTATAAACCCGAGGCTTGATAACAGAGGGAGTTACAGCCTTCTTTTTTAATTGACCAAGGAGTTTTGGATTCCAGTTGTGAACAATCCTGGTTTGGGGACTGGGATGCGTAGTAAGAAAAGAAAAACACCAGATTAGGTGAATGTGTCTTCACGAGACAAATGGGAGAAGGAATTGGGACTGATAGTGTATTTAGATAATGTAGTGCAGCTGTGAAAAAGACAAATGCTCTACAGAGGCCCACAGCATATACGGCAGGGGTGGCGGGGGCTGGGGGTGTTGCTTATAGGAAAATGGAGTTCCTGTAATTATGCCTCTCCTGGCAGCCACTTATGGAGCACGGCATACTGTTTGGGGCACCTCATTATAAAGAGAACATCAATACTGTAAATTAGAGAGAACCCAGAGAAGGGTGACAAAAAAGATAAAAGGATTGGAAGAGATGACCTATACAGAAAGGTTAAAGGAACATAACATTTAAAGCTTTCAGGAAAAGGAGCTGGCGAGATGGAAGGCTATGCTAACTGTCTACAAATATTTGAGCAATAATAATTTTAAGGAAAGGAGAGGATTGCTTGCAGTAGTTGAGAATGGTCTAATAAGAAGTAACGGCTTGAAACTAAGGAAAGGGGAAAATATCGGTTAGGAGACATTAGGAAAAATCTCTTCCCGGTAAGGGCAATTAGGCACTGAAGTGAACTGCCTGGGGAGGTGGTGAGGCCCCATCATGGCCAGTGTTGCAGGTATTTAAGGGGAGGTAGCACACTCAGGGAACTCTCCCGAAAGAGAAGAAAGCCCTCCCTGTTCTGAAGACATCCCTATAGAGGAGAATTGGGTGAGAAAGCCCAGGAGAACTTTCCCAATGGTCTCAACTGTAATTTAAAACTTGTAAAGTTAGCATGTGGATGGTGGGGATGGAGGTGGTAAATGTCCGAGAAAACAGCCCATCATATGAGGATAGAAAATATCTATCTGTAAAGCTGGTTTTTTCTACTATTGGTCATTAGTGTTGGTGTTTCTCATTTTCCTTTCCAGTCATCAAGGCATTTACATAAATCAGCACACAACACCTCCAGAAGTCAGCACTCAATTGGGAATAGAAGGATGCCTCTGACAAGGAGGCACATCTAAAAATGAATGGTGTGAGGTTGTGCACATCAGTTTCTGTTGTGCAAGCAAAGGGAAATAGAGAAAATTGCCATGTTTTATCATGTCGGACGAGCTGGAGCAGGTGACACCGTGATCAGGTGTGCATGCATAATCACTCCCCCAAATAATCGCCATGTGGAATAATTTCCCCCCAAATCTTGCAGCTTCAACTTATTCTCTGCAAGTGACTCGTAAATCTTGGCCTTGAATGTGAATCAAGATTCCAAGCTGCAGGCTCAGGGGTTTGTTGGATTTATTCAACTTTAGTCTTTATTTATAGACATAAAAGTGTATTATTGGTTGTAACATCAAAACAAAAGAAAACAGATTGTAAGCATCCATTAATGTTTTCCCAAAAGGGAAATCACAAGTTTCTCTCGGGTCTTTCATTCTCTCCCTTGTAATATTAAGATGATGTCATAAACTTGTAATTACTTTGTGATGTTCTCGTGCACTTTATATCTGTTGGTTCAGAGACGCAAATTCCCTCTCTGATCGGAATGCGGCAAACAATATGAGCAGGTGGAAGATAAGTCTTCAGTGGCTTGCATAAAGGAACCTGTGAAGTTTTGAATCCATAATGCTTAAATTCTGTTCTCTGGGAGGCGAAAGAGGCATTTTAAATATCTTGGGCTTTGCGTTATGTACATGAGATGAGGTATTAATTTTGTGGAACAATTTACTCTTACTACTAAAAAAGAAAATTATTTTGGTTAACAAATAAATGCAGAGGCTTAATGAAAAATATTGTTTGTATCAGGTAGACACTTTCATTCAGTAATCATATCTAGGAAAGCAAAAAACTGTAATGGAAGGTGTATGTTTGTATGTATATTATTAGATGTTTGGTTTTCAAGTACCTGTGGTATTGGGATAAGTAGGAAACACCAAACATAGAGCTGTGAAAAAAAAAATTGATCCCAAGATGGTGACTTTCTATTTTCTTGGCCAAATCTTTGTTCTTTTATTCCCAGCTCATCTCTTCAATTCTGCAAGAAAGGGGCAATAAAGTATCTATTTCCGAGTCCTCTTTAAGCCTTCCTCAGATTTCTTATTGCTCATTGCTAACCATTTTAATTTCTGACCTCTTCTGCTCCACTAGTTACAGACCCATTCACTGACCCTCTAGGATTTCCAAGTCAATGATTTACGTCCTTGCCATATTCATGCGAAGCGGCACCAGTATCAATCGCAGAGAGCAGGAGAGAGAAAAATGCTTCCCTATCATTCTCCTGCTTGGTGGCAGGAACAACTTTTCTTTATGTTTCTCTTTTCTTATAATCTTAATAATATTGTTGATGCTGGCAGTTTTAGGCATCTCCAGCAATGCTTCCTCCCTCAAAAAAAAAAAAACCCCTTTTGAGTTTTAGTTACTGCAACTATTATAAAATGAGGGGTAAAATTTCTTTGAGTGGTAGAATTTGAGGCAGGATGGGAGGAAAGCCAGTGAACCTACGGTTCCTAATCTGATCAATAAATCTACTGATGTATGGGAGAGTCAGATGGGAGGGTGGGGTCTGAGGATGTGTTTCTGCCTTGACCTTAGTACTGTTTTTGTCCTGTGGGGAAGCAGAGTCCTCATTTCTTTTCATCAAGGTATAGAGGGTTATGGAGCCATTAAGAAGGAACTGAGCCACATTTATCATTTGTGGCTTGCTCTGGTTTTAGAAGCTGACAAGTTGACCAACAAATGTAGATGCCATTTGCCACCCTTGGCTGAGTCATTTGCATTCACAGTTTGGTTAAAGGTAAATTGGATCTAGATTTTTGTTTTGCCAGTTTCTTATATAGTTTCTTATACTTTCTGTATCTTTTTCTCAGCCGTCTGTTTCATTTACAGTTCTTTTCCTCATTCTCTGCATTCTTTACAATCCCAGGCCTCCAGCTACACCATCACCTCTCCTGTGAGCTCTGCATGAGATCAGCTCTGTTTCTCTCTGACCCAGGCATGTGGTGTGTGGTAACACTGTTCAACATGGAGTACGAATGCAGACTAATGAGCCTCTTTGTCAGGATGTGGACGTGCCCCACACGTCGATCCTGTTTAGTTATTAGAATCTGAAAACTTAATCATACACTCTAAGAAAAGGCTTTGATAAAGAATTTTACTCCTGCATGTTCATTTAAGCCTTAGACTTGACATATTAACGCCAAATTTAAAATTGTGTCCTCTTCATTGCAATCCTCTGTAGTTACAAGGTTCTAATAAATATTATGTCCTCCCATCATGCAATTAAAATTTTCCACCTCATTTCACAATGCAAAACATTCACATGTTGTCAATCATTTTGAAACATGATTTTTTGACATCATATAATTTTACTTCATTTTTTTAGACAGACATCGCACCAGGAAATTATTTAAGAAAGAATCCTATTATATCTTTATTTTTCCACCAAATTTCACCTTCAAATGCAGTCATTTGTGTACATTTCAGTAATTTCAACAATAAACTTGCAAGAAGAGGGAATGGCAACTCCTCAGACAGAGATTTACATATGGGTTTTGCAAGTCTTGTGAGGCTGTGGCTCAGTTGCAGGCACCCGGTTAGAAAACACGGTTTTAGCCACAGGAAGTTTACAAGTCTTGCTGCACAAAGTGAAAAGGTTGCTGCTTGAAACAGCTACCACCTGGGAAGCTGGGAGAAAAACATGCGTGGGCTTTTGAACTTTCCTCTGTTTAATAACTAGCAGACACTAATGATTTGCCAAACATCCTGATTTAAAATGGCGGTAGTCAAAAGCAAGGCTGCCTGCTGGTTGTCAGGTAGCCCACCTGTTCTCCATACCAAAGTTCCCTGACCTGTGCCCAACGCAAAGCTGTTATCCTTTAAACCACTGCTATATGTGCGTGCACATCTTGTAGGGTTCTCTTGCTAACATTCTGGTCTGCTGTCGAAGAGAAGCTTCTTACTGGAAACTCCACGTTGCCTTTTTAATGAAGGAAGATCCTTAGGGAATGATCTCATACACAGTCTTTGGAGAGGCTGGAGTAGGAGGTAGGGTAAGAGAGAAGTGACGAGGGCTCATTTTGTCTGTGCACAGCAAGAGAATGCTACTGGGAAAATGTTGACTGAGTTAACTGCTCAATTCAGCATAGAATGAGCATCTTTTCCTAGTTTTAAAAAATATTGGGGTGGATTTTTTAAGAAGGGTCAATCATATTATTTATATCTTGGTGTAGTGTTTTTGAGAGGAAAAGTAGAAAAACAGCTAGTTGTTGAGGGTGGGAAAAATGTGAGAAAGGGGACCTGTGTTGAAATGATATCTATAGTCTACAGTAAGGTGTGAGACGGTGGTTTCTGGTTACAGCAAAGGGGCCTGAGGAAGCAGGAAGACACTATTTTGGTATGACCTAAAGTAGAAAGGTGATTAGAAGAGCTTATTAAGTGCCAGTTGGCATCATTTATTAGCATAATAAAGTTAGTTTGATTAGCACTCATGTGGTATTCAAACCATATGGACTTTGCAATGTTTAGGTATTTCCAGACAATTGCATAATGGCAAGAACGTGGAAGCCATTTACTGTTAGGTAGATGGGTAGGTGGGTAGGTGGGTAGGCAGGTAGGCCTAGGCTCTTTCCTTACATTCTGCTTGTTTAAGGCATTCCAGGTTTTTGTAGATGTTGTAATGTGAATATCAATAAATATATCAGAGTGAAACATTTGATAGCACGGGAAGGAATTCTTTTAAGATGGTTCCATCTAGTATTATATTCAAGTAATTACATTAGGATTTTATTAATAGTTAACCTGTAAAAGTACATGCTATGTAGTAAAATTTCACGGCACATTTTTCAGTACCTACTATGTACCTAAAATTATGTCATTTAAACCTCACACCTACTCAGTGGAGTTGGTATTATTATACCAATTTTACTGATAGGAAACCTTAGCCATACTGCTGATAAAGTGGCAGAGTGCAGAACAAAATCTCCTATACTCTAAATGTTTGTTCAATGAATGTTGACAATTAAATCCATACCATATTCACTTATGGATATTCATGCAGGCATATCCATTCATTTTACCCACACATGTCAGATGTCCATCTGTTTTTTGATGAGATGATTAGGAAATCAGAAGGAGTTCCTTTATGATAGGCAAGAGCATGCTTCCCCCATGCTTCTTCTGTGTAAAGGCCTTTGTAATGTTCTTTCAGTCCCAATCTAGAGCGCTGCCTCCAGGGATCAGTGGATGCTTAACTTTGTTCTTTAAAGCCAATTGTACTAAAAATGAAGATAGCAATTAGCATTCATCATCCTTGGTGATTTTTATCACCCTCTCTGGGTTTACGTAGAGCTTATCACTGTGGTACCTACGTGCATTGACAGGCTTGCCAACTTTTCATGAAATAATACTGGGAAGACAACCCCTTCCCTGAGCTGTTCAATGCCTAGCCCACAGATAGCCATAGAATTTTCTTTGTATTATGAGTCCTTCATCTTCTGAACTCCTATGTTGTCTATACTTACCCAACACTAATGTCATGAAATTCTAATGTGATACCTTTGAACCATCACAAGATATACTGAAGTGTCTGTGCCATGATGTGTCTACATACTGCTTACCATTTGTTTTAGGAATTATTTGGTATAAAGAAGAAAACCTACTTGAATAAGCTAAAAAGAATAGGTGTTATTAGAAGGCTTCACGGGTATTCATGAAATCCACGTATACTGAGCTTTGCCTCACGGAAATGGGGAAATGGGTAACTACTCGTTCCTCTCTCTTATCCCATCATCCCTCCTCTCTGCTGCTTGTTGTTTCTATGGTTTATTCTCCTCTCTCTAAAGGTGAGTTTCTCTGTGTACATACCTGTTTATACATGGCTCATCATGGCTGCTTTCAGATGGTAGGCTTAGCCTGCAAATCTATATGACTTTTCAGCTCACATTCCTTATGCTAAAGGAATGCAGATTCTGCTTTTCCTGTTTTGGACTCCTGGGAGAAAGAATCTGCTGCAGCACCCATGTCTACTCCTCGTCTAAGCAGTGTTATGGGGAAGCGAAGGGGAGAGGAGAGGTCATGTGTGCTGTGCTGCTGCTTTCAGGACACTGGGCTTGTTTCCTAAGAACAGGATTAAGGGCAGAGGGGTTTGTATCTCTAGTATCAGTTGTAGTAAGGATTACATGGGGAGGAAAAAAATGGACTTGACTATGTACAAGGATGAATTTTAAGTCGCTACACTTAAGAGAGAAAAACAAAACTCTCATGTAGAAAACTGTGTACTGGACATATTTAGATAGCGATGCTTCTGCAGAGCACCAGGTAAGCAGAAGTACCTAATCTGAGATCTGAAGTCAAGAATCTTCATTCTTTCTGGGCTGAAATTACAAAGTGTTTCTTGGAAGCTTCTATTTCTGTTGCCACACACAAACCCATTTGATGGAATCCAGAGAAAAGAAAAAGGTGAATTCAGCCAAGTATTCTTCCACTCCTACTTGCTCTAGAAGACACTGAAGAAGCACCTTTCTCCACTGTAATGCATGTGATTTTCATGTGTAGACACGGTCACCACCAGGTATTGTTGGCTTTGTGATTATCACTCTAAAATATTGAAGGCCACTGAATATTCGGTTAACTATATAGATATTTCTATCAGGCTGGTTTTAGATCATAATAGAGACTTCCAATAATGCTGAGTAGATTTCTCTGATTTGCTGAGAAAAGGTTATATTATAATCAATTATTGGGGAAAGACCTATTGGAGGGCACCTTCTCTCAGTACCTGGGGCCCCCTTCTTCTCCTGCTGGGGGCACCATTATGGTCTGCTCGTTCATAACCACTTCACTCAGTTCAATCGCTATTTCGCCAGACTTCAGTTGTACTAAGGCAGTCAATTCACTCTCATGAGATGAAAGCATCTGTATTTAAACAGGCTGAGATATCAAGTTTCTTTCTTTCATTTTAAAGTTCCAAGCAGAATTATTATGCCTATCACAGGATGACCAGCATGGCCTATTAGGTAAGAAATATGATCCCATTTCTAATATCCTATTTGCATATTTTCTTTTCCAAAAGGTGCTTTTCGCACAGGTTGCTGGCCCCTGAAGTATGTGTCTGAGGGCTTATAAGGGGCTGATTTCCCTCTAAAAGTGCTTCACCCTCCAGCTAGAGTCAGGCATGCCTATAGGAGCTTGAAGGCTGTGTTCTAGTTCTGCTGAAAAGACAGTACTAGCAAAAAACACCTTTGAGTTTTCCCCATCTTCTGAAAACTATTTAAAAGCATTATATTTTGTCCCTACTGCTTCAGTCCTTGGTCTCTCTAAGGGACTTAACCTTGGGGTGATGCTGAAAGATTGCCATTTTCTTGCAGACTATCAAATTGCTCCACTAGGTAAAATATAAAAATGTAATGAACCCAAGCTTGACTGTAATCATACGGCAACAAAATCACTTGAAAGAGCCACTGGCTTCCATTTTCTTTTCCTTTGGAGGCTTGTTGTTCTGAGTCCTTTCTCCTTTCAGGGCCATGTAAACCACAACAAAAATAACTCCATTTTAAAGTAAGCATTGACCAGACAGTGTTCTAAATGCTTAACCTGGATTATTCATTTAATTCTTAAAATTAGGTTTTTTTGAGGTAGTATTTTCACCTAATTTTATAGATGAAGAAACTGACGTTCAGAGAGGTTAAGTAACTTGCCTAGAGTCACAGATCATGAAACGTGAATAAAGAGCATGGCCAAATGCCAGGCGCAGTGGCTCACACCTGTAATCCCTGCACTCTGGGAGGCAGGCAGATTGCTTGAGCCCAGAAGTCTGGGACCAGCCTGGGCAACATGGCAAAACCTCTTCTTTACAAAAAATACAAAAATTAGCCAGGCATGGTGGTAGGTGCCTGCAGTCTTAGTTACCCTGGAGGCTGAGACAGGAGGATCATCTGAGCCCAGGAGGTCAAGACTCTGGTGAGCAGTGATTGGTGATTGCACCACTGCACTACAACCTGGGAGACAGAGTGAGACCCTGTCTCAAAAAGAAAAAGAAAAAAAAAAAGTTCACAGCATGGCTCAGGTGGCCTCCCTTTGTGATCATTCCCTTTCAGCCATACCTACATTCTTTTCCTCAGTCCCTTCATCTCAAACCTGATGAGGCATCCCAAACCATCCACTACTATGAGGCTTTGAAGACAAGGAGAAAAAGAGGGGAAACAAGACCAAGGAAGAGAAGAAAGCTCTAAAAGGAGACTGTGGAGAGCATGCTAAGAAGCTTGTGTATAATCTTTTGAAGAAGGGGAGTGGAAGAGAAGAGGCACACTGCTTCCCTGTTTGGAAATGCTCATCTGTGTTTTCAATGGCCTTTTTCTCTGCTAAAGGGGCCCCATAGATGACAATAAGCAGCTCATCAGACAATAGGCACTATGGAAGACCGAGGCAAAAGGCTCTTCTGGAGAAGAGAAACTTGGCATCGGGGTTTCCTGTGATGCTGTGTTCCAGGAATTATCCCCGCGGGAGGATGTGAGAAGCAGAATCTGGTCCTTCAGGGTGCAATCAAGAATCAAAAGACTATGGGTTTATCTTTCTTTCTCCATACAAGACCAGTGGTTTTATGTGAGAGGAGAGGCAAGGCAGGAGGCTGTCATAGGAGAGCTTGTAATGGGGAATGTGGGTAAAAATCTAATAATCAGAAAGTGATTAGATAAGTGGTCTAAGAACAAACCCTCTTCCCCTGCGGGCTGTGTAGTGCCAGACTCTGGTGGCATATGAGGCCCCTGGCTGCACCCATCCAGTCTTAACCCTCTAGCCTTCTTTCCTCCTTTAGTCCTTGTTATCACTTAATGCATCACATAATTTACTTGTTTGGTTATTTTTTATGTTGTTTCTTCCTCTATGGAGTGTAAGCTCTATAAGGGCAAGGATTTTTGAATATTTTGATCACATTTTGGGGATCTTCTCAGGTACTCAGTAAACATGGTTGAATGAATAGATGTTGTTGTGGGACATGCAATGGGACAGTGTGGCCACGGCACCACGCTTTTGCTTTCTTGTTCACAGCAGTTGTTCTGTCTCCCTTTCCCTCCTTGTCTCAAGTTTCAGCCATTTTATGGCCAGGTGCTGGCTGAATGGTCTTTGTGTTTGTTTTTGTCCTTGATCTGGGGTCTCTCCATTTTTTTTTTCCTACCCACCATAACATATTCCATCCAGTGTTTCTCACTGTTATTTGGGAAAAGTTTCTCTGTCCGTTTTTCTCTGCCTCTGTTTCTCTCCAAAAATCTTAATGCTAAGCCATAAACTGGAGTGAAAAAGATGAGGAGGACAATCTAGGGCAGATAAGATGACTAGCTATTTATTCCCAGGACACAGGTAGTTGGAGAGGACTCTGGTGTCAGGGAAGCAGACCCAAGGGGGTGCAACCTTCCTACTCTAGGTCCAAAGAACTAAGTTACTAAGGACCAGGAATCAGCCTACATCCACACTGGGCTGCGGGTTAAGAGTTTACCAGCATGAAACCATTAAGATGACATGTTCTGCTTTTTATAAGAAAGACGATTTCAAAACCTTCCTTCATAATACTCCCTGGACAAATACCATACACATGCATATTTATTTATTTAACAAACACTTCTATCATTCTTATTATGTGCCAGGTGCTGTTATAAGTGGTTCAAAAATAATATTAACTCATCCAGTAATAAGTACGATTGCTATCACCCAGCCCCCTTATTTTATAATGAAAAAACAGAAGCAAGAAGGGGTTAAGTCACTTGGTTGAGACTAAGAGGTTAAATAGTGGCAGAGTTGAAATTTATACCTGGATACCCAGATCTCCAGAATCAATACTTTTACTCACTAGCTAGGACACTTCTCCAATATTTGCTAATATTTTTGAGATATTGGTTATGATCTCATTAAAAATCTCCTTTAATTCTCTAGATCCTTAAAAAGGAGGTAACAAAAATCCACAGTGGAAGATAGGTCGCTATTTTAACTTCAAAAAATAAATTTTCTGATTTGATTTGTTTTAATACATTGATTATCTAGTATACATACGTGTATATGTGTACATATATATTAAATGAATATAAACATACATATATCAGAATATATATATGCATATACATATATATTCAAATGCTGCATGAATATATTTTGCCTAATCCATACAGAGCTTCATCAGTATTTCTTCTTTATTCTCTTTTATGCCAGCAGCTTTCTTTATGCATTTCCATTTTCCACATTCTTCAGAGTGATTGGATTAGGTTGCATACACTTCTCCTGAAATATTAAGTGCATACAATCCGCATTCACACACATTGGGCCTATAGTTATGATCTATCATTTCAAAAATCCACACATTAAAAAAGAGCAGAACAGGCCTTGAGTGCTATGAAGTATTAGGTCCAAAGAACCCCTTGCCATTCATCTTTTCACTAATGCAGGGACTAACAAGATCCCAGAGTTCCTGTCTCATTGGCAAATCCTTTGTCTTAAAACCACTGAAACTACACACACCCACACACACACGCATACACACTCTCACACACATATGCATACTCACACTCATCTGCTCACATCCACTTTGTATATCTAAGAGAACTAATTCATTCCATAATGAGTAAGTTACTGCATAGTCAAGCAGGAGAAGGACACCTGATTAGTGTGCCATTCCTGAAATTTCTAGAGGGGATATGGTGTCAGAACAAATGTCAATCCAGATTGTGGAGCTTTGTCCCCAGGACTATTTTGGGGAAAAAACTAGATATAGAAATGGTTGGGCAAGACATCATTTTTAACACCAAATTGACTCTACCTGATGTTGCCTCTCCCTCAATACTATTTCTCCCTTGTGATCTTTATCATTAAATACTCCCAGTGTCGAAAGTTCCACTACTGGGTCTTCCTTCTTTATTCTTTCCCTCTCACTCTTTGAAAATATAATAAGGCAGGTTTTCTTATGTGGCTTATGAAAATGCTCTAAAGCATTGACTGCTTTAGAGTCAAACCATTTTTGTTTGCAGTATAATTTCCTGGCTGGTAGTGTCTCACTGTGCTAGTGTCCTCAACACCCACTTGCCTTCATTGGGCCCGCAATTTTTTCCACTTCTATCCGAGCAATTCCTGCTATGATGCATGCTCACACCTCTAAGCATACATTTGCTTTACTTCTGTCTTTCCTTGAACTCAACTGTTCAGAACCTCTAAGTCCCTGTCCTCTGTCTTGGGAGAGTTTATGACTAGTCTAAGGGTGAAACTCCAAGGAGAACTAAACCACTAATCCCTTCAATATTTTCATTGATAATTCATGAAAAAAATCAATCTGATTGAATTAGTCAGCTTCCTCCAGATGGAAAAATCTTTTGTTGTGTGTAGACATGACATTATTCACTGAGTATTTCAATCCCTATAGTTATTTATGCATATAAAGTCTAAAAAGTCCAAACACTAAGATTTGGTCAGTCATCTTTGTCTGCACAATTCACCAAATAAAGATACTCTCACATATCCCAATGGTTAACATCATGTACCAAACATCCTGATTATTTTGTGATTTTTTTCATATTACAGCTGGATGTTTTGGCTTTGTATAGACAGATTACAGAGTGCTTCCCAGTATGCATCCCTTTGAATCTGCTTTATTGATGTAGAACAAAGTTTCATTTGCTCACAGATTTTAATTTAAAAAAGAAAAGCTAATGAATGTTGGATTGCATTCTTCAGGGAAGGTAATAAGCCTTGTGTGTTATATAAAAAGCTACCGCCCTCTGATTGTCAAAGTTTACTTCTTTCTTTTCAGATTCTTCTTTGTATTGTTTTACAATCTAGGTATATCTGTTTAACATGAAATGCAGAAAATGACAGGGCTCAGACAGCTACTGCATCCAGTGACAAAGATTACTGTCATCCTGGCTCATCAGTTAATTCATCATTGGCAATGGTCCATTCCATTTCCTGGTAGCCTAGCAACAGCCAATGATGGGGAGGGCTGTTTGCCATGTGACAATGGTATGTGGTACTTTCCAGAATGCTTTTACATAAAAATAGGATGATAATTTATAAATTTACATTTTTATTTTAATAAATGGGAATATTTGGTTTTAGGGGTTGACATTCAAAAGGGAGACAATTTTATTTTGCAGACCATGACTTTAAAGTGCTGGACTGGTGACTTGATAACAGAAATGGAGCTATCAATTTCACACATAAACAGGGTTTAAAGTTGAGCCTGTGAATGCCTTACTTTACCTTAGTGAGAGTGATATTCTCCCACAGATTAACTCTACACAAATAATATAATTAAAGGAGAGCTATTCTCATTTCAGTGAGCATGCATGCACACATACACACGCGTGCTCACACACAAGACATAGAATTTTGAGTCTAGACTTTGGCTCCTAATTTTTTAAAATAACCGTTTAGGAAAAAAAAAGAAATCCATGAGCAAAACAATAATTGTTGTCCTCAATATATATTTTTTTAAATCACAGTTTCCCACAATCCTCCTAACCCTCTATTGATAATTCATGGTTCGGCAACTCATTTGAAAATCTGCTCATTTGTTTTCACTGATTGAATTCCCTGATTGTTAGTGTGTGTAAATGTATCAGCTACTTTTGAAGCTATCTTCTGTTAAAGAAGTGATAGGAAATCCTATTTAAATGTCATAATGCTTTTTCTCTTGTTATGACAGTACATTGAGTAAATAGTTTTATTTTAGTGCTATAGTTAAGAAAATCTATAATCACTTTCTCATAAATCTTTTTTTAAAAAATCTATATTTAGCCCCATCTGCAGAGACAGGAGTGGAAAACAGGCGACTACCTAAGACATGAATTCCGTTAAATATTAAAGAGATCTCATCAATGATTTTATTAGTCTCTGAGCTCAGTAAAGGCCTCACTGACATCTAAAGCCTAATGATTTTTCTTAAATATATTTAAAGCCCTGCACTGCACCTTTAAATATTGAACAATATTGAAAAATATTGAAGCCCTTTTTTTTGTATATTAGCTTTAGGCAGAACTGTTGTATGATTTCCACTCCTTTCATGACATTGTAATGATGTTACCACATACAACTTTATCTTGCATGAAAAGGTGAAGTCATGAGTGATTTCTCCAATTTAAAAGCACTCAACCCTCACAGTGCTAGAAATGAATATTTTGCATATATTCATGCAACAATGATTCAATTTAAGATTTCTATTTTCAAACATTGCTTGAAACCTTCACTATGTTAGTAGTAAAATTGCCAAAATGTGTAATAAGATTTATTATAGATGAGTAGCATTTTATTTAGTATTTCATGTTAACACGCTTTTAGGGTTACCTGGTTTAGCAGGAGAATTCATCTTTCTTTTCTAATCAGAGATAACATTTTATTGTATTTTTAGAAATACTCTTCCCATACACATATAGATTGTTGCACAAACTGAATTTTCTCTTGCTCGCAACACAAACCTAAACATTGCTCATGTCAAAGCTTGGTGTATCCTCACACAAAGGCGCTCTGATTAAAAAAAGAAGGAAGACTTCCACTTCTCCTTTGTAATTTCTGTCCCTTCTCACCAGAATCACTGTAAAATCCTTTTGCTGTGCATCCTTAAAATGGGTTCAGAATTTATCTGCAGACTGGTTATACCCCTGTTTATACTGTGTAGATGCTTGATGCTGTAACAGCATAAAAACGCACATAAGTTTCCTAGAAGCCACATCAAGGCATATGTTACAGGCACAAAAAGTATAGGTTGGCGGAAGCTCTTAATTGCGGGGCTGTGTTTCTGAAAGAGGTTTGCACAGATGGAGGAAGAGATGTATCTAAATGTGGTTACCTATGAGCTTATATGTGAGAGATAGGAAAAGTGTGTAACCATTTAATGACTGCACCTGTTATTGTTACAGGGGAGGCACAAAAAGGTATAAACCTTTACTAGTTCTGTGTTCATTATCCATCTTTAGGCCCTTAGGTCTTTTCATGTCAGATTTTTAATCATTTCAGCAATGGAAGAGGGAAGCTTCCACAGACTGGTTTCACAGGCATTAAAGCAATGCTCTTCCTCCCCAAGTATATTTATAAATTATACACAAATGTACATACAAGGTCACACAAATATACACTCATACACAAAACAAGGCTTTGTATATATGGGGGAAACTTATACCTCATGCCCAAAGGGCAGAAAGGAAATATTAACCTGATTTTGATTTAGAGGAGACCTGTAGTTGCTAGCAACTAACCCCGTTTGCCTGTGCAAAGCTACTCACAGATGACATGTCCATATGAATGCAATTTTTCTTTGATTTTCTTTAATTTTATAGTTAAAAAAAATTACTGGAAACTGGAGAGGCAACATACGAGTTAGTGCAAGATAGTGACTTGTTCTACATTTTTGGGAGGGAAAGAGAGTGGCAATCTTATTAGGCCCCTGTGTGGGCCAAATTTTCCTAATTACATGGAAATCAGAGGCAGCCCCTAGACTGCGGTATCTTACCTGCACAGAGTAAACACTCCCCCGCTGTCACTAATGTCCTATAAATCATGTTAAAGAGAAGCATAATTAACATTCTTGATCAAATCAAGCTCCAAAGCCATGAGGTGCTTGAGTGAAAAAAGCCACATTTCCAAATCATCAGTGAATAGATTCTCCAGGGAAGGGGAATGCTTAGGATGGCTCTACACTTCTCCCTAGCCACCCACCCCTGCCCTGTGCATACCAGCAGAAGGCAATGAAAGTTTGGGCGAGAAAATCCTCAGCAATGTATCAATTACATTCAGTTTCATAGAAGCTCATCATGAGCAAAGGGCGTGGGGTAAGATACAGAGACAGGAAGCAGCCACGTGTCTGAGAAGAATGAGCAACTTCATGTTTTTCAGTCTGCTGAAAACGTACCCTTTCTGTGCATATCAAATTAGTTTTACTTGTCTTTAAAACTATTTAAAGAAGATGGTGTTTCTGGTTAAAGAACAGGTGTATTTGTGCAAATCATTTCTATCTTTGTTTTCTATGTATCTTGAGAAAATATCCACCCAGTTACCAAAGGCTAAACAGATCTCAAGTTCACTTGGAGGTGGGTGCCGAAGTGGAATAGTTGAAATATATTTCAAAGATGTCTATCCCCCAGGACAACATCCATAGAGAATCCTGGAACTCTTGCCATGGGAGACAGTGCTTTTATTTCTTTCAGTCATAGAAAAGAGACTTTAGTTGCAAATTTCCCTGGAAGTTGCTCATTAATTTCCATTCACACCAAGGCATAAGCAGTTGATAGCAAGGCCTTGATGAAAGACATAAACAAAGGTGGCAGAGAGCAGGGGCCCTGGATGTACAAGTAGGACAGTAACAGAGGGGAGAGAGAGGCCAACAGGGGAATCTAGGTATGACATGTAATTCTCTTCCTCAACATGACAATTCTGATCTAAGTCAGGGTCTGGCTGTGAGGAAGTCTCAATAAGCATCATCAACAACAAAAATAGAGGTGGTAATGGAGGATCCCTCTTTCATCCCATATACCTTGTCACTGATTGTTATATCAGTTTGGTCATCTCTGTTCAAAAAGAAGAAAAGAAAAGCTCATTCAAATAGTGGACTGAGTTTTAATCGCAATAGTCTTTACTCAGATATTGCCCTCTGGGAGATGTCTTCACTGACCATCTTACTTAAGGTTGCATAACCTTCCACTCTGCACATACTTTCTGTCTTCTCTTCTGGGCTTTGTTTGTCTTCAAAGTACATACCCATTTGGCCTACTACAGATCTTAACTATTTGCTTGTTGCCTTTCCCTCCAACCCCCAACTGCCCACCACACATATGATGTCAACTCTCTGAAGGCAGAAGTTTTTGTCTGTTTTAGTCACTGAATCTCCAGGGCCTAGAATGGCATAGGATATATAGTAGTCAATCAATCAATACTTATTTAATAAGTACATGGAATGAATGGATTTGATTTATCAAGCTGTTTTTCTTAATGTATAACGTAAATTTAGATGTGAGTAATTAGCCAAAATTATTCTTTTTTGCCCTCTATCTCTTCTTGTCTTAACCTTTTTGGTCACTTTCTTTTCCACATGTTGCTCCTTTAACAATCTATGTGACACCAAAATGTGGAGCAAGACACAAAAAAATTTATCATTTAAGTTATTCTACCTCACATCGACCAAGAAACTGGTTGTATCAGGAAATTTCCACCTTCCAACTGGTTGTTCCAACTCTTTGAGGACATCACTTCTGTTTTCTGCACTGTAATTTAGCCTTTGTGGCTTGCTTGCCTGGGAATCTGATCACAGGACACTTGACACATTCCCCAAAGTAAAAGATCTTAGGTGGGTAGCATCAGGCTGCCATACTGGAGTGTTAAAGCCTGAGGCCTGAAGTGCTGAATTCTGCAAAGCTTGCCATCTGTTGACCCTCTGTGACACAAACACAATTTGTATTATACATAGCTATTGATCATCAATAGGCACTAAAAACCTAGTCACCATGTGTGTCTTATCCATCTTTTGTTTCTGGCAGGGAGAGAAGAAGTGGGAGAATGAAAGAAGACATGATGTGCTGAATAATGCTTGAATCAGTGTAACTGAGTATACTTTGGCTTTTTGCTTTAGGTTTTTTTTTTTTTTTTTTTTTCCCCTGTATGAAGCATCTACCCTTCTTTACTTTCCTTCCCTCTTTGGCTTTCTTTTGGCTGAAGAAACATGCCTTACACCTGCTGGTATGTTTTTATGAAATGTTTGGGATTTTTCTCGGGCCTTCCCCAGAGGTGACTGTGTTTTGGTGGTGAGTGAATAATGTAAAAAGTCTACAGACTGTATGGACTGAGTAATCACTGGGAATTCTTCAAAACGATCTCAGGTTGGTAAAATTTTCCACAGAAAATAATAATAACAGTAACAATAGCAGCAACAGCAATAATAAACAAGATATGCCCTGTATGCTTCCACCCAATTATTAGCTAATAATGCATAATTATGAATAATTCCACTCTTTAAATGCAGATTCTAAATAGCAATAACCATTTATTTTATGTTTTCACGTTATTTTCCTGCACATCCTTTATGTCAATTATGTGTTTTCAGGCACATCTGATTGTGCTGTGCTGTGGGTGCGATGGTTTGGTAATTGTACATTAAAAACAACAACAACAACAACACGTGTTTAGTATAAAAATTAATTACGTTAAGCACTCCTACTAATTTTGCCGGGCAAAAAAAAAAATGGCATCCCACAAATTTTCAGCATAAAGCGGGTGGCCAGCCTACTTAGGAGCTTTATGATCTGTGGCTGGGTTTTGTGAGTGAGCTCTGTCAAGGCAGTTTTCTCCGAGCTGGAGACGGAATGCAGTGGACGGCAGTCTGCCCCTGCTCAGTTCCCTGTGTTCCCTTAAAATTTGTCTCTGGCCTCCATCTAATCAACCACTTCCCAATTACGATTATAATAACAGCACTGAAAATATCATTTTGAAATATTGCTACAATCCAAATTGACAGAGCTCCTGCCAGCAAGCTGGACGGTCAAGGATGTAGCTTCCTTCTTTGGTTTGGTCCTATCTATAAGGGGTTGATCCCTGGTAATAATGAAGAAAAGCATTAGATACGCTACAGAAATCTATCTAGAAAATCCATGGGAGCAGGAAGGGGGCTTGGGGAGGGGAAGAAAGGAGGGGAAAAACCAGGAGGAATTGGATGAAAAAAAAAAAAAAGTCTGCTCAATATTGCAATCTTTCGGGAATATTTTCTTATGATGCATTAAAAATATCTGATTCTTACAACAATTTTCTGCTCCTGTAACTCAAAATAGCATTCAGTAAGGGGGAGGGGAAATGTAGCAATTAGTTGGCTTTATTTCTGAGGTTTTATTACTTTGATTTTTTTATTTAATCAGCCACCAATACAACTACCAGCAGACGGTGACTTTTCCCTGAAATGTGCTTCCTTCCCAGAACAGTGGCTTGTGATTGTAGGTTAATGTTAATGAAACATGAAAAGGCAGACACTTTTTAGGAAATTTGTTATTAACAAATAAAGGCTTGGTAACATTTAGAATCACACCAGGAATCACACCATCGGAAATATGGCCGGAGCAGATCCTAGAGCCAGCCTGCCATGCTCAGTGACAAATTTGTTTACATCTTTTAAAAGTTCTGACTCGGTACAGACAAGGTGACTTCCTACTTTTCTCATTCATGTTCACTTCACAAACATAAAGAGACTCTGAGCCATTAGGGAAGCTTTCATTTTGGCTGGGGAAGGATGAAATGATAGTGATAGTGGCTTTCATAGCAGAAAATAATTGTATACTTTTCTTATTATTATTTTTGGCAAGGCATGCACGTTTCGGCTTTCCGATGTATTACATCATTACATTGTATAATGCATCATAATGATAGAGTGAATAGAGATGAAGAAATGCCAGCGTCTGCTGCAAGTTTAAAGAGAGAGACATTGCATGCATTTTCATCTGGGGAGGCTGCTGTTCAGCGAAGTGTTCTCTGAGATGAAACAAAGCTGCCTTCCCACTTGGCATTCACATTAATTGTGGGCTTGCCAACCGGCCAGTTTCATTGGTGTATAAATTAGTGGGGAATAATTCCACTTGTCTGAAAAACCAGAATATCTGAGGAATGCTTCCTGAGATGGTGACTTATTTGTTTTTCTGTGGTTTGCACTCAGCTCCTAGAAAACCTCCAGGATCTGCTAAACACAAAAAAATCTGTGTTCTGCCCCGGCGTACCTGTGTGAGAGGTAATGGCTATCATTACAACAAATAGAAGTTTTATTATTTTCAACAGCGTATTTTTGAGATGTATTAAAATAAATCATTTTTCAAATCCTCATTATTGTAAAATGAAAGTCCACTGAGGTCCCCTGAGAGAAAATTTAAACTTACGGATTTCTACTAATAACAATAATAGGAAATATTAGTTGAGAGTCAACAATGGTCTAGGAGCTGCCATTTGGGATATATCAGTGGGGTGCTAAGATAGATGACTGCGAAGGAAAAAAATATTTAGTTCATTTTTTGTTATATTTATTTGTTATTGCAGTGTGGGATAAATGCTTTCTCAGTGACTAAAATTTTTTTTAAATAATCCAAATTTAGCCAAACGTAGTTGACACTGCCTTCTAAAATGTCCTGTATTTCTTAGTTCTAGGACAGGCAATTACAAGAACTATAAATATGGAGTCCAGGGCTTTCAATGCCCCTTTAACCTTTTACAATTAAAATTAACTGAATCTTAAACATTCAGTTTTTCATTCCATAATTGTGAGCTGGTTGTGTGCTTTGTATTGTGTTGGCACCAGGGATATAAATGTGAAAAAGCAGACCTGGACTGTCTCTCCTTGCAGCTTATGGTCTAGAGGTGGATACTTCATTATACCAAAACAACAAAAACAAAAACCAAACCAAACCAAACCTTGACAGTTCTTGCCATACCGGGGTTTTCACATTTGCATCAATACTATTCCAATAGTCGCTTTTTGTTGGACCAGTCAGCCTTGAACTTACTGAGAAGGGCCACATCGATCTTAATATTTGTTGTGTAGCTTTAAGCCTTGGCAGAAAAGAAAAGAAAAGAAAAAAACAAACAAAAAACAACAGCAATGTTAAACCAGTTAGTTGGAGACAAAATGCATGGCTGTTTCCACTGTCACTTATTTATTTGGGCATTTATTTTGGCCCAAAGATACCCAGATTTTCTGTCTTTTAGTTAATGAAGTACTTTGGGTTTTCTCCACTCATGCAGTACAAGGTTTACATAACCAAATACAATGGAGATGTATTTAGTTATTGAGACAAATTGGATTCCTTAGTTACCTAGCTAGTTAGTTAGCTAGCTAGCCAGCTAGTCTGTCATCTTGAGTGTTTGACTGTATGTGTCTGTATCTACACACATTATAGCTGCCAAGCACTTTATAATTTATAAAAAATAGTTTTCAAATGCAGTACCTTGTTTGCATAGTGGCTAAAATCATGGGCCTTGGAGTCATATCAATAAATACGCTTGGATTCAAATAGTGGCTCCACCATATATTTACCAAGTGACCTTAAATTCTGTAAGCCTCAGTGTCCTCCTTGTAAAATAAGGGTAATAGCCATTTCACAGGTTTGCAATGGGAGTAGATGAGGTATTCCATTAAAATAGCGTATAGGAAACAATGAATGGTAGCTAATATTTTTGTCATTGTTTTATAAAAATAATTTCTAACCCTTATTAGAATTTAATGAAGCAGGCTACTAATGATCTCATTAGGTCCTCCTATTTATTTTTATCTCTACATGACTGTAAAGGCAGACTCCCTTTCCTAGAATTCCTACTTTTCTTTTCTCCAATTAAGTATTTTCTACCCATTTCTTAGAGCTCAATTAAATACTTCTTTCCTGACTTTAGTACTAAGTTAGATACATTGTTCCATAACAAGTATTTATTTAGCCCCACTGTATGCCAGTGCTGCTTTAAGTGTTGGAAATACAGTGATATTAAGAAGAGACTCTAGTCCCTGTCACCATGCAGCTTACATTGTATCAGAGGTGGCAAACTTTCCACAAATATTGCTAAGATAAGTTTTTACTTCAGGTTGGGGGACACGCTTAGAAAGTGAAATACAGGGTATTAGGAAAGCATATTCCTAGGGACTGCTATGGTCCAGGGTTGGAAAGATTTCCTTGAGGAGGCAGTGTTGAGTTGAGACCTAAAAGATAATGAGGATTAACCCAAGGGAAGAAGGCGGGGCAGGGTGGTGAGAGAATCTAACATGTTCTCCACCTATGCAAAACCCTGAGGAGCATGCAACCTGCTTTCTAGGAGCCTCTGGTTTAGGGGGACACCTTTCCTGACCACTCTTGTGAATAGCAAGTTGCCTTTTCCTTGCCTTCCAGGAATGCTCACTGTCAGAACTATTTATTTGGCTTCTTTCCAAATATGCCTTGTTCATCCATTCATTTATTCAACAAACATTGATAGAACATCTAGAGAAATCTCAAGTAAAGAAAACTTATGTGTTCTACATGCCATTTATATAACCATTTTTTTTTCTTTTTTTGAGACAGAGTCTCACTCTATTACCCAGGCTGGAGTGCAGTGGTGCAATCTCGGTTCACTGCAACTGCTGCCTCCTGGGTTCAAGTGATTCTCCTTCCTTAGCCTCCCGAGGAGCTGGGACTACAGGTGTGCTCCACCTCACCCAGCTGATTTTTGTTTTTTCAGTAGAGAGCAGGTTTCACCATGTTGGCCAGGCAGGTCTCGAACTCCTGACCTCAGGTGATCCACCCGTCTTGGCCTCCCAAAGTGCTGGGATTACAAGCATGAGCCACTGTGCCCAGCAATATCCAAATATTTTTAGGTATATTTTTATAACTCTAGATCTGGTGGTGTTTACTACATTACAGCCCTGATAGCAGGAGACACGTCTGTCATCATTGCAGCCCCCTTCGGTGACTCACACATACTTGGCACTCAATAGATGTCAGTGACCCCCAGTGACCCCTGTGCTGATCTCTGACATGGCCATTATCTGCTGCACTTTTAAAAATCCCTGGCAACATCCTGCAATGTTGAATGTTTCTAGCCTAACAAAAAACATAATTAGGAAGGTAAATCTGCTGAAGCTGAAACAAATCATTTAATGCATTCCACAAGCCAAATGGAAAATGATTTTGAGATTATCCACCGTATTGGGTTATCTGCTCTACTGCTCTGTACCATTAGCTCAGGCAGTTGGGAATTGCTTGCAATTCACAAAGAAGCAGATTGTGTTTGGTTTGCGTTGGCTGTGTACCCTCTTCTGAAGTGGCAGCAAGTCCTCTCCAATTTAGCGAAGGCAGCCAGTCAGGGTGGCCACTAAGCCAAGTCTCTTTCTCTCATGTTGGTGCTTCTGTGTGGTGTGCAGCACATGTGTACATGTGTGTGCCTGCCTTCTTCTACCTAGTTCCCCATCAGCTGAAGGTGGTACCTGGTAGATACTTACTCATTTAACGTTTGGGGTGAAACAGGGTTTCTTATTAACTTTTCACCTTTCTTAGAGGTAAAAGTGACTTGATACTGGCCTATCTAAGGTCATGTTCCTTTCATAAGAGGTAAATAATGCCTTTGTTTTTCAGAGATTTTGATGAGGCTTCCCAGCCATTCAGAAGCTCCCTTGCCCACAGGAGAGGTTGGGGTGCTGAGCATTTTAGCAGTTGCATTTACTCAGCTGCTTTCATGGAGTTCAAACATCTGTTCTAAGACCTCTTTCAGCTTCCCTGGCTTTTGAGAGACCATATGTCTAATATGACAGAATAGGGTAATCCCATCATGAGACACTTCTCTCAAGGTTTGGGGAAACCTACCCTTAGACCACCTTACCTTAATTCAATGATCACATTGAAAGGGAACAACTGATAAAAGCCATGTTTGTGAAAGGTGCAGTTCTAAGGTAACTGGGGCACAAAATGGCAGTTTTAAAGAGGGTTCAGATTTCTATTTGCAAAACCTGGGAATGAGTCCTTTGGATTTACAGCAAAGAAGATGGGAAACATATTGATGGGTGAGTAGATAGGAAGAGAGATGATTATTAGGTACATAAGAAATTGCTTTTCGTTTATGGACTTGCTTCCAGTATAGCTAACAAATTAGTCTTAAAGGATTTTCTTTACCACATTTTGTCCGTGAGTCTGAGGCTCCTTTCTGTCCTTTAGAGTCTGAGTCCTCTTTCTGTCCTTTAAAGTGGTAGTATCACTGGTGATTTGCAGGCCTGGCTGCACCTGCGAGGCCAGTATGGGCTATTCTGGCAAGGCTCCTGTTAGACCAAGAGAGGCAGACCCAGGCATTGGCAGGTGTCATGCTTTATTAGGAAGGGTAATCATGTAGTTGGCTGCATGTTCTCAAAATGTAGGAAGGCTGAAGTCTTCAGGAGAAACAAGTCAATAAAAAGAAAACACCTGACTCAAAGCAGGTTATTTAAATTGTGTGGGCAATTTGCTAATATCACAGTACAAATGATGCTTTTCTTATGCTAACCCAGATAGAATAAAAGACAACTTAGAGTGTCTCATTAAAAGCACCATAACTTTTATATAAAAAATATTGCTGCAATCTAAATGCAAGATGATTCCATCTACATTAGCGTACTTTTATAAAAGCAGGAGAAAAGGCTTGAACCTATAAATCTAGCATGATGATAGGGTGGCATCCCATAATGTAAACTATCACCTAGACTTTCTGCTCAGGGAGAAATCTCAAGCTGTTTTTTTAAGTGGTCTTTAATAATCTCTAATAGCACTGAAGAATACTATCTACATGAACTGTGATAGCAATTCCCCTCCATGCATCTTTTCTCCATCCCTATGCTGCTACTTAAAAGTTGGCTAAAAAGGTAAGGGCATGTGGTAACAGCCAGTAAGAAGCCAGGACTCTCAGTCATACAGCCACAAGGAAGTGAATTCTGCCAACGACCAGGTGAACTTTGAAAGAGGACCCCAATCTCACACCCTCACTGACCCCGTGATTGCAGCTCCATGAAACCCTAAGTAGAGAACTGAGCTAATGTGCTCAGACCCCTGACCTGCAGAAACTGTCAAATAATTAATGTATACTATTTTAAGGCACTTAATTTGTGGTAATTTGTTAGACAGCAACAAAAACTAAGGCAACTGTACTCTTTATAAAATATTCCATCATAAAACTTTTAAATGGAAAAGTCCCTGGGCACTGCTGTAGGATTCAAAGTACCTGTATAAAGTTGCAGCTTACACACAATTTCTGACCTATAATCATGACAGCATCAAGCAAAGTGTGACTGTACTTCTGTTGCCACCTGATTGCCTCTACCTCCAAGGGAGTCCTTCGATGGTGGAACTGTATTGTGTCTATCCCATAGCATCACTGCTGTTTCTGACCCCCTTTTCAGTTGTCTTAGCACAGAGACATTTGATCCAAGTAGGAATTATTAGCTCTGAGGGGCCTAGGAGGAGGTGTAGATAATAACAATCCCCTTTCCTTACTAACAGCCCTAACCCTCCCAGAATTTCAACTAAAGCTGCACATTGAGAATCTACAGGGTTATCCAGGCAGACTTTCATGCTGGCCCTTTCCTGTTTCGCCTGAGGGAGAATCTGGCCAACTATATATTCATTGCTATTTTCCCCATTATTTATTACCTAGACAGAATAGCATGATTAATTATTGATCATAGACCAGTAACTGATTAAAGTGTGGTTCTGATCAGCAGTCAAAAGTCATTTGTTTCCAGGCATTCATAGTTCCTGCATAGAGAGTGGCAGAACAATACTCTCTTTTCAGTGCATAAAATATGACACCTGTAGATGGGCTGTAGTTATAAGCCAGCAACAGAGCCCTTCAACCATACTTTGTCTTAATAAATGTGAAATAATGATTCGCCAAAAGAGAGAAACTTTGGAAGATTTACATGTACAGAATACGATGTGAAATATAATAGGAGGATTCTAATTAGATTTGTTTCTCATGGACTAAATGCTTTGCTGAAGAGAAACTCACTAGGAATAGCTTTTACCATCTGGGAAGCATATCGCATTTTGTCTCATTCTTGCTTTATTTCTGGATTTATTCTTGCTCTCCACCTTTTCCTCAATCTCTCCTTCCCTTCCTTCTTCCCCTGTTCCCTGCTTCTTTCCCTCTTTCCCTGCCTCCCTTTTTTTTTTGTTTTTTTGTTGGATGACGTATGTCAGAAGTTGGCAAACTATAGCCCAAGGTCAAATCTGGTCCACCACATGGTTTTGTAAATAAAGTTTTGGAATCCAACCAGGCTCATTCATTTTCATATTGTCTATAGGTGTTTTGTACTACAACAGAAGCTGAGTAGTTATGACAAGACCATAGTGTCCACATAGCCTAAAAGGTGTACTAGCTGGCCCTTTATGGAAACACGCTTGCTGACGCCTATTCTATGTACCAGGTACTAGGGACACAGTAAATAAGACACAATCCCTGTCCTCAGTGGCTTCAGAGTTTTATACGAGTATCTAGTTATACTGTGCTGTGAAGGGTAAGATGATGGTCATCTGAAGTAATGTGGGAACCAGGAAACAAACATTGTTATGTATTTAGGATATGGAATTAGAGGACACCATCTCAGTGAAGGTAATGTTTGAGTTGGGAGTTTCCAGGCAGTTTGGAAGTGGATAAAAATAATCAGGACTTGAATCTTGTAGCACAAATATCTTCTTTCAGCCTAGACAAAATACTAAATCAAAAGTGACAATTCCTTCTTTGGAGGTTTACTTTTTTTTTTTCCCTGGCCAGTACCAAAGTTATTTCTGAGTCTTCTACTGCAGTGACCTTAGAGTTTTAAGCCATATGTGCTTCAAGAGAGGTGTCCCTGCAGTTCTGGTGGTGAGCCCCCACCTCTATCTGAACTTGGCTGGAAGCTAAGTTCATTTGAAACTTGCAAACATTTTGGTTTCTTCTTCTCTCTTATAAAATACTGTTCAAGCTCAAAGTCAGCAGTTCATTTCAAGAGCCTGGTTCTTGAAACCTGGGATGCATTCGAGACCAAGCAAAAACAAAAACCCAATTATGAAAATCAAATAAAGACCAGAAGCCACCATGTCTGATTTATGAGCTCTTTCTCTCAGAGGAGAAAGTGAAACTGGTACCAGAAGAATGTGCAAATCATTTGAAAATCAGTTCAAAAAAATGGGCAGCAAGTCTTTGCCCCAGAAATAATAAAGTCCAACAGAATGAGTCAAACCATCAGACTTAATCTTTCAATTATCAAGATGCCAATTCTTATGTGAGAAGAGTTTAATCCAAAATTCTACGGCAAAAGAAAGTTCCCTTTATGGAATGTGAGGTGAATGATGGCTGAGTGAGGGACTCATTTTGACTTTTGAACTTGTGCATCAAACTCTGGAATCACCTCCCTGGAGTTGTTAGTTTCTCTAAGCAGAAACTGTAGAAGCTTTGGCACAGCTAGGAAAAGTGATGGTGTCAGGTAACAAGACAGGACTTGAGTCAGCCAAGCCTGTGTTTGAATTCCCCAGTTGCCATTTCTGTGGCCTTGATCAAGTCATCTAACTTCTCCCTACCCTGAGGTATTCATCTGCTAAATGGGGAGAGTAATAGTGATATCATGTGGCAGTTGTAAGATTGCCATGAAGTAATATAAATAAATCAATTAGTACCATTCCCAACACAAAGCAGGTAATTACTAAATTAACTATTTTTATTTTTAGGTTAACGTTATAGTCATTTGATTTCCCAGGAGATATTGGGGATGGTAGAGAATGACTTGGAGTTTAAAGCTCATACTTTTGCCCATGCATACTTAGAAATGTGCTCACCGAATCCATTGAAGTTGGAATGGTGCTTACTGAGCAATTTGTGAGTGCAAATTTCTGAATGTCTGCTTGAAGAATGACAACAGAAAGGATAACAGAATCTTTAGAAGACAAGTCTATTTACTCAGCCTCCATTGGATAAGCATTAATGTATTAGATATCAGTCAATGGCTTGGGAGACAAAGATAAATAAAATATTGTTCTTGGCTCAAGATTTTATAGTCTAGTTCCTCTGTGGACATGCTACCAGAAGACAAATTCTGTGTGAAAGTACTATAGTGGAGTCAATTGTTCAGATGGCAGCAAGGGGACAAGGAGGGACTCATGGAAGAAGAAACTTCTGAGCTGAAATTCAAAGAACGAGTAGGTTTTTCAGGTAGGCAGGCAAGGGGAAGACATGCCAGGCAGAAAGACCCATGCAGAAAGACACCAAACATGAAAGACCATAATTTAGTGCATGTAGGAAATAGTGGAGGGAGATGCAGCTGAATAGGTTGGCTGAGCCTTACATACCCCACAAGGCATTTGGTTTGAATACTGTAGATTAGGGGAGCCATTAAGAAATTTTGAGTAGATGATTCACCTGGCCCTGGGTGCTTGTTAGAAAGATAATCTGGCTGGCAGTGTGCAGGATTAATTGGAGGCAGGGAAGCAGGGAGACAGATCAGTTATGAGCCTCTTGCAAATACCCAGGCAAGAGAGAATGAGGTTCTGACAGGGTTGTGGTAGTAAAGAGGAAGAGAAGAAAAAGCATGAGTGATGCTGAAAAGGTAGAAACTGATACAAATTGATAGGAGCTGATTATTATTTGAGTTTAGGTGTGCAGATCATGCACAGCATTGACAGAAATTTTATGTGTGCATCTGAGAACTCCTGTGATTTGAGGTGGGATATAGACCACAGCATGAACTCTTGTTGGTTTCATCTGGGAGACCAATGTTTTCCCACCCATATTAGCTACTTGAGATTCTAAATGGACCAGAGACTCCCTTCAAGGTCAAACCTTATTGATTGATGTGTGGTTGCATCACCTGCAATGTGGGCCAGTCTAAGTTAAGGTGAAGGAGCACACACTGTTTGTGGGCCTTAGTTTGTCATCAAAAAGGAATAGCCTGATCATCAAAAATGAATGTGTCACACATTTCCTACAAATTCTGGCTTCTTAGAAACTCTAAATAAAAATTTCAATCTCTTAGAGATCATATTTCAATATCATACTAATCACAATTATTCAACCATTCATCTACCCATCTATCCATCTGTCCATCCATCATTGATTACCTCTGGCTAGCCACAAAAGCCACCAGTGAGTTTTAACAGATCCAAATCAATTTATCCAGCATTGCCTTCATGAAAGAGTCAGGAAAACTCAGGATTTAGATTAGAAAATATCTTTTGTCAAATATAAAATCTACAAATATTTGTTTGACACTTGCTCTTATAATGCAAATCTTATGTTTGTTAATATCCAGTATGCAATTTTGTAAATGTAACATGAGCATTTTGTATATAAAAGTTTAGTGTGTGTGTGCGCATAATAATAGAGTACTTTTTTAAAGGGTACTTCCTAATGAGGTAATTACTGTGAACATATATTTTTGGTATATGTGTGTATATGTGTAAGTATATATAAATATATGTTTATGTGTGTGTGTATATATATGTACATATATTAAATCTAATTCTTAACATATGCTAATCTCCATAGCACGTGTAACATTAAAAGAAAATTTGGTAATACTTTAAATGTCCTATCATTGTGAATTCATTTTATATTCATTGTAATAGCATTGATCAAAATGAATTCATTTGGTATTCATGTAGATGTCACATGTACTTCCATAGGTGTTTCACTGTAAATTAGCATTTCTCAGAGGACACTTAAAATAAGTGTTACTGAAAGTCCTTATTACACATATTGCCGAGATTAGTACATTAAGGATCATGTGCTTACATAGCACTAATGCATTTCTGCCACTTAAAATACTACATTACCCATTTCTGATATCTAGCAAATATCTAAGGCAATTTTGAGAATTACTAATATGCTAAAGGAAGTTGTACTTTTCTGATTAAGCAGGTTGCCTATATTTTGCTCTGATTTTCTTTTTAAGCTAAAGATCTGTTGGATACAAAAAAAGAAGGTTAGAAGTGAAACGTATATGATGACAACAATGGCATTTAAATGACATTGGTATAGTCAGGCACCCAATGAAAGCAGAACTTTATCTAATTTTATTTTTGACAAATCACCTCATTTAAAAAATCAAGCGAAGTTAGGAATTTGTGGACTAGAAAATAAATTTGCCAAAAAACATTGATATACCATTTTTGGGCTTGACTTATCTCAGAAGCGAAAAACAAACACATGAGCGAACGAAGGACCATTTATCTTTGCTGTGTATAACCTCCTTATAGGTTTCTTATTATTGTTTTGGGCAGAAATTTTGTTGAGATTATCATGGATGTTGGGAAGGAATGGCAATGACTCATACAGGTGGCATCTGGCTGCAGGAGAATCGAGTAGGTGGAGAGATTGTTCTTAGTCCTCAACTGCCTGAGAATTCTGATAGGGAAAGGTGTGATGAGGGGCGTGTAGGTGGCAACAGGCTTGCACATCAACCAGGTAAAGCTTTGGGATTTACCAGGATACTCTGAGTGCTTGCTAGGATGTCTGTCATACAGTGAGAGCCATGCTTTAAAAAGATACAAAATATGCTTTGAAGAATAGGGTTTCCAAGTTCACTGTTGGTGAGAATGCAAAATGGTACAGCCACTGTGGAAAACAGTATGGTGGTTCCTCAAAAACTTAAAAATACAGCTGCCACATGATCTAGCAGTTCTACTTTTGGGTATTTATTCAAAAGAGCTGAAATCAGGATCTCTGCATGCCTGTGTTCATTGCAGCACTATTCACAATAGCCAGGATGTAGGAACAACCTAAATGTCCATGAACAGATAATGGATAAAGAAACTGTGGCATATACATACAATGGAATATTATTCAGCTTTAAAAAAGACATTCTGCAATATGCTACAACATGGGTGGATCTTGAGGACATTATGCTGAGTGAAATAAGCCAGTGACAGATGGACAAACACTGAGGAATATGAGGAATCGAACACAATTAAATTCATAGAATCGAAAAGTCAAATGATGGTTTCCAGGGGCTCTGGGTAAGGGAAAATGGGGACTTGTTAATCAAAGGGCCTAAATTTCAGTTTGAGATGAAGAAGTTTTAGAGATCTACTGTATAACATTGTACCTATAGTTAACAATATAGTATTCCACAATTAAAAATTTATTAAAAGGGTAGATCTCACATTGTGTTCTTATGACAACACTAACTTTTTAAAAAGAATAGGGGTTCTCATTTAAAAGTTGGGCACTAAGGGCTTTAGAGTCACACATGGGAAAACCCTTAGTGCTTCTAGGACACACTGATCATCATCAATTGTAGCTCTGAAGTTCTTTTACTTTTAGATTCGTTTATTTTTACCTTCCTCTCTGCAAGGATAGTCTGTTTGCTGTCTACACCTGTTACCACGTTGAAGGGCTTCCCTGAAATGGACTTTCTCCCTTCAGCCACACTGTCAGGAGACATCACCGTATTTGGTGCTGACTCAGTGGGAGCCAAATTTTCAGCAGGCTACCAACTCACACCTGCAGAATTTGCCCAGCACATCCGTTTTGCAAACACACAAAATGGGTAATTGGGCACACAAATGCCCATTTGCGTTGCAATTTGGCATTTGTATACACAGTGATGGATTTTTTCATGTGCAAATGTAAGGGACACAAGTACAAAATGGACGTTCTCAAGCAGGAAGTGTGCCTTTAAAAACATATATCTTTTCAAAAACCTTCTAGAAATTTGAGGAGTGCCAGGAAAATGGTTAGGTACATGGATATATTTCAGATCCCACTCCTCACCCCGCCCCCATTCAGGCAAAGTCCTGATAAAACACATTCCATTAGTTACTTTTTGAAGATGGGCTACCTTTTTCTCAAATAGGCAGACAGACATCCCAAGTTTTTACCCCTATAACAAAGGACTTACCTAAAGTGTCATGGAGTCAACTAATAAATGTTAATACTTTAGCTCTAATGAAATATAAGGAGTATTTATATTCTTAGTGTTTGGTGTTTTGTAACAAGTGCCATATACTGGTTTTGAGGTGCATTGTCCTATTTGGTATTAAAGTTACACACACGCAGAAACATTTGGAACCATAGATTTTTGTAACTAACTGGAGTGGTGCAGAACAAAATAATGATGGCACTTGTACAGGGAATGGCTGCAGAGCTTTGAGGTGTTCCACATGTTCAGTTCATTCTCTGGTTTCTTTGTCCCTTCTGTCTGACCTTGGCCCTTTAAGCCACAGTGCTGCTCACTCAAATCTCATCTTGTTTAGCAGGGCACAGGAAAGGAAGCCAGGAGTACTTAAGGTGTCCTAGGCTATGGCCCAGGACTCTGCCTTCCTTTGCAAGCCACTCACCTGTGTCTGCCTGTTGTCCCCGGCTGTGGCCCTGGTTTCACACATTTGAGTCCTTATCATCTCCTGTGGAACCCCTCTGGGCTCTGTGTACTGGCTTTCCTGTTCTCTTGTAGCTCCACCTCCTTCCTTTGGCAGCATCCGTGATGCTCCTTAGAATCTGCTTCTAGGATGACTGACCCATGACCAAGAGATGATTTACACATGAACTTCTTCTGCCCAAAAACTATGGGTCTCAACCAAGGCTTTGTCCCTGTCTCCCCACTCCTTCCTCTGAACATTCTTACCATTTCTGAACTCAGGTGCACTTATGACTTCCAGTGTTGCCCATAGTCTGATCTATACCACCAACCTATGTTTGTACAGTTTCAGTGTGTTGTAATCTCTAATTTAGCATGCCTACAACTAGCTCTGGTTTTATTTTGTTTTCTTCTCCCAGGGTTTAACTTTCCATCCCAGTCTCTCCTCTCCAGTCTTTTTATCCTCACCAGTGCCTTGCTTGTCTCTTCAATGCTCATCCCAAGGGCCATCACGTCATGTTGAGACATCTTTTGCAATGTCTCTTGGGTTCTAAGCCTTTCACTTTATTACGGATACAGCTGTCTGGTCCTCTTATGTCTGGATGATGGTATTTACTCTCTGAGATGTCTCTTGCTTGGCTACTGTTTCATTGAATGCCCTGCTTACCGTGGCATTCGTCTAATTATGAGCTAGAATGTTTCCGTGTTGACAGATCAAGCTCCAACTTCCCATCATGACCTTCAAGGTGGATATTAGATGTGATTTGGCTGTGTCCCCACCCAAATCTCATCTCGAATTGCAGTTTTCATAATTCCCACGTGACCTGGTGGGAGGCACTTGAATCATGGGGTGGTTACCCCCATGCTGTTTTTGTGATAGTGTGTTAGTTCTCACGAGGTCTGATGGTTTTTTAAGAGGCCTTTCCCCCTTTACTCAGCACTCACTCTCTTTCCTCCTGCCATGTGAAGAAAGACATGTTTGTATCCCCTTCTGCCATGATTGTAAGTTTCCTGAGGCCTCCCCAGCCATGTACAACTATGTCAATTAAATCTCTTTCCTTTACAAATTATCCAGTCTCAGGTATTTCTTTATAGCAGCATGAGAATGGACTAATACATTTTCAACATTATATCCCACAGTAACCGTGGAAACTTCTCAGGACAAGTTTTTCACTCCAGGCAGACTTTTCTGTTCATTTGCCCCTGTATGCTCCTCTCTTACCTGCCTCTGTGACTTTTTCCATTTGGATTTCCCAACCTGGAATGTTTTCAGCCTCCTATTTATTTAAATTTTCAAACAGCTGTGAAGGCTCCCACAAACTCTAGCACTTTAAAGCAACTATTTAAAGTTACCCCAGCCAATACAAATTTTGCTTATTCTAAATTCTACAGATTGTGGAAGCCCTACACCGGCAGCTCTACATGAATTGGGCAGTTCCTGGAATTGGTTTTTTTGGGTCTCACACTAGACTGGAAGTTCCTCAAGGATAGTCACTGTGTTTTACAACACATACAATGTTACATCTTTTGCAATGCTTAGCACAGTGCTAGTCATATAGAAAATGTGTGCTTAATACTTATTGGCTTTGTCTTCACATCATGGAGGGGTGGAGGTTAGAAGAGAAGGTTGAAGAGTTAGTGGCTGGGGGAAAGTCATGAAGCTCCATTAAATATTCTTTATTTACAAAGCTGCCAGCACACCGGGTTAGTATTATTATTTTATGTAACTCCAGATCCTCCCCTTTCCTCCTCCTCCAGAGTAACAAGGGCCTAATAGGCTTCATGTGTAAGTGCCTATTTTTATTAAAGACAAGTGTAATCTTTTGTAGACCAAATGTCCCTACCATAAATGCTAACGGAGAAAAATATTAGGACTCATTTATTTATGAACCTGTTAATAATGAGGTGCAGTTATGAAAAAAAGGCTTCCTCAGCAAAAGCTCCTGAACAAACAATGCACACTGGGGAAAAAGGAGCTAGTTAGCCTTCTTGACTTAGATAAAGCTATGGAGAAATGACAAGTGCCAGTAATTAGCGCAGCCTCTTCAACAAGATAACCCTATACATCTTTGTCTATTTCAATAACCAAAGACTCCGATTCAGTGTAAAATTAAACCTTGGATGCCATCAATTTCTGTTAACCTCTTTATATTGTTCTGTGTTCATGCCTATGTGATAGATAGATTTTGTCATTTTATTAAACGGTGACATCTCTACAGACACGTGACCTAAAAATCTGTTTGCTCCTTTGCAAAGTATTCTTAATCATCGCCTGCTATGTTTCCCAACCAGGGGACGAGATTTATTCCCGCATCCCATTGGCGAATTCCTAGTCTGTAAGAACTTGATGCTTCTGTTTGTTAGAGCTACCTTGCATTTAGCAGCTTACTTAAAACCTGCATTCCCCCAAATAATCTAGGTAGAAAACTAGTCAAGACTAAATATAAGATTGTAGTTCAAGCTGTTTATTATATTCATGTACCCATTTTTAAAAGTGTGATTTAAAGCATATTGCCCTATGTGTATATTTATTTCCTCCTCATACCCAGTACAACCTACTATTTTAGAGGGTCCTGACTACCCACGGCTTTAGCAGTTAGTTTTTATCTGGGCTCTTTTGAAATTTTATTGCTTAATATTCTTTGCGGCCAATGGCTTTTTAAAAATTAATTAATTCATGATTGCAAGGAATAACAATAAAAGTTATCCAAATTGGGAAATAATTGGAAATTATAGGATATCACAGTTTGACCTTGAGGTCCAGGTTTATACACAGTAGTCTTGTGCAGACTCGTGACAGAGCCAGCAGAACCAATGGGTATGGAGGTTTTTCAGCTGTCCTGCCAGGCTCATGTGTGAGAGAAGCCTCTGACCAGGGCACAGGGAAACATCATTTAACTTAGAAGAAAAATGTATAGAGCTATTTCTACCCTAACATGCTCTAAATTCTTACTTCTCTTCAAGACCTTTCTTCCAAATTTTATTTCTTTAAGAATAACTACCATTTAATTTTGCCCAGGTCTGCATTTCTTTTTCTCCTCTTGCTAGAAACTTCACTCCCATGGTTGAGTAACATTTCTGTTTTCATGTTTTTTTCTCTCACCTTTTCCTACCTACATTGCCCTTGCTCTCGCAAGCACTCTTTTTCTGTCTTTTATTCAAGAGACAACGTAACTAACATGCTTAGTCCCTTTTGGCAAGAAATGTGCCAAAATTCAGCTTCTGTAAACTTCTCCTCACTTTGAGCCCTAATTGCAATGAGTCCCTGGGAAGTATTACAAGATATCATTTAAATATGTATTTACACAACATTTTAAAGCACACATTATTTAGCCAGTAGAGCAAAACAGCTCACAACAAGTAAATGGAATAAAGCACATTTAGAGGCTGCTTAAAAGCACAGGTTTGCTCTGTGGCAAATGGTGAGGGAGCCTTTGAGACAGGTGCTGTTTATCAAGGGGACTCTGCTCCAGGCCTTCTACCTTGTTGTGGTGATTGTCTTTCGTGACCTGGGGCTTCCCCTCTGTGGGTTAGACAGGAAAGACCATTGAGTGAAAATCACTCTGATCTTTAAATCTGCGAAGGTTTCAGTAGCTGAAGACAGAAGTAGTGACATAGGGGAAGGAAAGACAGAAAGAAAATTAGAAAGTAGGCAAGAAGAAAGAAAAATTAGAAGAAAAGGACACTGACATTTTGGAAACAAAGACAGTCTACCTAGGTAGCTAATCTGAGCTAAAAAGAGGTATAGATCTCCCCGGGAAAGACATACAAAAATGTGCTCTTTGCCTCTAAGTGGTTATGACCGGGGCTGTTTGGGTTATTAGGCAGCCCCCGGAAAGGCTGGCTGATCATGAGCAAAAACACAGAGGCAGCACAAGTACAAATTCTATTTGAAAGCTCCATCAACCAACCAACCAACCAACCAACCAAAGAACAACAAAAGGAGAGATTTGATTTTTAGAGAGTGTTACTGTCCAAATTGCACCCCTAGATATTGAAGAGTTTACAGAATTCCATGTACCTAGTCATATTCCAGTTTTCCTTTGCTCGGGTCTGGCTCTTCCCATTTCCTGTTATTTTTCATGTTCCCTGGCTAGAACCCCCCCGAGCCCTGGGCAAAGTCTCCGAGATGTGCCTGTCATTTCTGCCCCATCTTCCTGCGTTTACTTTACCTCCCACTTTTCCTCCACTGTGGCTTAAGCTTTTTATACTCTTCCCCAGGCTCATTCCAACTTTTCAGGTGTGTTCTGAGCACCACCCTTTCCCTATTAGAGAGGGAGAGAGAGAGAGAGAGAGAGAGAACGCTAGAGAGAGCTCATGTGGTTTAATTTTCATTATTTTTAGGTGTTAAGTTTTAGATTAGCGTACTATGTCTTAAACTACTGTATTAGAATGCTGCTTGACTCATTTCCAAATTGAAGACCTTTTAAAAAAATTGAAGCAGTCCAATAATTTTAAATCACTCTACACTGTGCATTGCAATTTAAAATTATTGGAGTGCTTCAAATTTTTATAAGCCCTTGAATTTGGAAGTGATCAAGGTTCTAGGCATACTCAGTGTAGAGCAATTTAAAATTATAAGAGCTGTCAAATTTTTATATAAGCACTTCAGTTAGAAAAGGGATTCGGGTTCCGGGCATGTGCAGAGAAGAGCCATTTAAATTATTAAAAGTACTTCAATTTTTTTTCCCCAAGCACCTGATTTTGGAAGAGTTTTGGTTTGCACAGCCCAAAGTGACGACTTCCTTTGAGAGAGTCTGTGTAAAGAGACTTTCAATCTTTCAAACAGGGCCAGCACTGTGGGGATATGAAGTAGGTGGCTGGCTTTCTGGTGTGTGATCTGTAGGACACACCAGAAGAGTGTGTCCCCCCTCCACCCCAGAGTCTTCTCAATGGCTTGACATCTTGTCATGTTATGGTTCTTCTTTGGATAAAGGCATTTCCAGAAGGCCCTTGTTAAAATGCTAATCTGTTACATTAAATCACAGATACATTAATGGGATGAATTTATCAGTGAAGGGGCTGGCCCTGGGGGACTGAAGACACACAAACATTTTGGTGGTGAGGAGGGGAGAGATGGGTCTCTGACACCCACCGAGTCTCTAGGGGGCATTCAGCTGTGGGCCTGGGCAGGCCGTAGGGGGTCTCTTGTTTCCTAAGGCTGTGGCTGAGAACATTCTTGGTGGCATGATAGTAGGAAGTGGCCAAAAATGTAAAACTTTATCTGTGTCAAGATTTTACTGAGTGCAGATCCCCTCCCTGACTAAAACTAATCATTAAAAGAGGTGGCTTCTCTGTTACTTTTAATGCTCATTTGCATTATGGCTTGCCAAAGATATCAATTTTCTCTTTTCTGAGAAGTGAAATATTATTCATCTGAAGCATTTTAAGGGGAGAATCGAAAGGAAGGTAGAATCGATAGGTTCAGCTTTAAGGTTGATTTTCCTTATTTCATCCTTTAGTTGGGAGTTTCAGTAATGTGAAAGAAAAAGAAGGGGACAAATCTAACACAATGAAAATAATGTTTCCTTTTCAAAGCTTTATTTACAACAAAGTGAAAGGAAGATAAATGTTGTAAAATATAGACACTTTACAATTGTAATTTCTATTAATTTCTCACCTCAGTGAGGCTTGGGTGCCAAGAATATGACAATCATGTTGTCATACATGACCTTGCCATTGGGAAAATGTTTGTGGGTCTTCAAATTTCTTAAAGGGGGATGCCCTTAAATCAGGAAACTTTAACATTAAGAAATGACTCACTCATCTGAACTTCTTCAGAGGGATGTTGATTTTCTTTGAGAGTTGAAACCCTGGTTGTTGTAGCATGTGAAACATTTAATTTATCCAATGCCTCTGTGAATGTGTGGATGAAATTTCCCGGAGGGCTCCCCGTACTTATCGTTTTTCCCTCTCAAGCACACACGGCCAAGGAAGTGGGCCAGCAGACACCCTGAACTTCCGCAGAACCAAGCTGCTCTGAGCCTCCCTCTCCTGGCCTGAGAACAAAAAACAAGCCCTCCTCCTTGCCTTTCCTTTAGAAGTGGAGGTGGGGTGTAGGAGTGAGAGGTGCTGCACAAGTGTTTAAAGGGTGGAGATCATTTGACTTGGTAAACTGTAGTTCCTTAAAGAGCATCAAGAGGTTAGTATATGTCTGTGCCTTTGTCAAAAGCCAGTGAACTCATCTAGGGCCCACCAGAGGTTTGGTCAGGGGTCAGGAGGCTCGGTTGGGGGTCAGGAGGATCTCCTCTGTCCAGGCAGTGGGCACAGGACAGCATCAGGTCTTGGCCCATTCTTATCTCTCAGATGAGGGTGTGTGACCAGTTTCACAGTCAGCAATGCAAGGACAACTTCCTGTTTCTTTCAGGCCAGATGAGTTTGAAGTTAAAATGTCATTCCTTCACATTAATCCAAAAGTTAACACATTAATAAATATATTAATTAATGAAATCACCATCTGTTTATTGAATATGAGTCATTGTGTTAGGTGCTAAAAGATGCAAAGGTAAATGAGAAACAGTTATTGTCAACGAACAGCAGTAGAAAGACAAGTACAAATAGCTAGAATATGAGGTATCATTTTGTTATAAAACATGATAAAATGTATAATACACATTGCATGTTATTATTACTTTTTATATTGGGCCTGATTTATTTCAGCATCTCCACATACAGCACAATTGCTTCACTTGGCGTATTTGCTCAATAAATAAATACTGATTAAACGTGAAAAATAGAAAAGATATAAACCAAATGCTTGGGTAGGACTTTTCAAACTTGGACCATATGAAAAGAACTGGGGAGCCCTTAAGAAATGCTGTTCCAGGCCAGGTGCAGTGGCTCATGCCTGTAATGCCACCACTTTGGGAGCCTGAAGTGGGTGGATCACCTGAGGCCAGGAGTTTGAGACCAGCCTGGGCAACACGGTGAAACCTTGTCTCTACTAAAATTACAAAAATTAGCCCATCATGGTGGTGCATGCCTGTAATCCCAGCTACTCGAGAGGCTGAGGTAGGAGAATTGCTTGAACTCAGGAGGTGGAGGTTTCAGTGAGCCGAGATTGCACCACTGAACTCCAACCTGGGCAATAGAGCAACACTCTGTCTCTAAAAAAAAAAAATGCTGACTCCCCGAGGTCTCCTTCCCAGGCGTTCTGATTTAATTGGAATAGAAAATCAGCACTGGGAGGTGCTGCACCAGGGGACCTCAGGAGGGACCTGTGAACTGTGCTTGGAGAGAAAATGGAGGTTGCTTCATAGAGGAGGTCATGTTTGAGCCTGAAGGTTGGGTATGAGGTAGGCAGATTTTGATGGGGCTGGGGGCCAAGAAAATGGCATCCTTAGTAGAGGAAACAACACAGGGAAGGGCACAGGCTGGAAAGTGCATTGTATGTTCTGGATGAGTCAAAGCCTGGAGTGGCCCTACCATCTGCTGTCTGAGAAGGTGTATTGAGAAAAAAGAAGAGGCTGAAGCAATAGGTTGGGGTTAGATTGTGGAGGGACTAGTATGCTTCTCCAAAAACTTTGAATTTATTTTACACATCCTGGGGAACGACTGGGGGTTTGGAAGTTGGCAAGTGGTATGGTCAGATCTTTGTTTTAGGAAAGCACTGTGAAAAATGAACTGGATATAGGGAGAACTGGAAAAAAGGAGTCCAATTTGGAAGCTATGGCTTGTGATAGAATAGATGAGGGAGGAGGCAAATTTGAGCTAAACCAATTTGGATGGGAGTGTAGAGGAAAGAGTGGATTTGGGAGACATTTATGAGAGATCACCTTCAATAGATGTGTTGGATGATTGTATAGTGAGGTTAAAGTCCAGGGTGCAGGGAGTGAACCCAGAAAGAATACAAGATGGGGAGCAAGTTCTGAAAGAGGCAATAGTGTGGGCAGGAGAACAATATAGAGAGGCCTAGAGGAACTTTGGTAATACTCCTTCTGAAGCCATGAACCCTATCTCTCATTGCTTAGGCCCTTGTTTTTGGTTTTCCTTTCATCCCCATCATAAAACAAGTACACATTTTGTTTAACAGCATATATTAAATGCTAGCTCTCTAGTTTTGATCACCAGAGCTGCTGTTTAACTCACAGCTTCTAGAAGCAGGCCATTTGCAGCTCTTACACCTTCCTGAAAAAATGAAGGTTTTGAATAAAAGCCAGTCATAGAATTAAGTCAGGGCAAAGTGGTGTCGGGGTGAAATTCAAAAGACAATACATAATAATTGGTTTTAGAACAGGAGCCAGATGAATCATAAGGTCAGACATATGAAAGGAAAAAGCTTTCTCCAGAAGACTTGGGGGCTAAGGCTGCAAAAGGCTGTTTGAAAACAAAGCGGCAGCGATTGTGGTAGGGCCTCCAAGTGAGACCTGCTCTCGGGAACCTGCTCTCCGGAACCTGCTCCCCATTCCAATATGTCTGAAAACACTCGGTGAGAAGAATAGATCTGTCTCTTCCAACTTTTTATAGCTTCTGTAGAAAACTATTTCCACTGTGTCTGTAGTCATTGCTTTGTTTCCTCCAGACCATCCACTGGTCAGAGAGAAGGAAGACAGGGTCAGAATGTCAATGTGTCTACTGGAAACCACTGGTCACTGTGGGACCTAAGTGTGGGGTCTCAGAGCTGAGAGGGAATGAGCCCTTGTCTAGCACTCCAGCTCCACAGTTGGGCACAGAGCCAGAATGTGTAAGGGCTTGCTCGGAATCTGGTGGCTCGGTAGCAGTGTGGTCAGAAGGAGAACCAAGGCCTCCTGGCTTTCAGAGCTGCTCCACCCATAGGCTGCCCCAGGACTCTGCATGACCCTGGGGTTGTGCCGCATGCGTACCAGTGACAGCGAGTGCAGGATGAGGAGTAAGATGAATCCTACCCACTCAAAAACCTTTTTTTGTTGATTCACTCTTGTTTTCACAAACTGCTAGCATTCACTGTTTTTTACTGTTGGCCTGAAGTGCAGATTTCAGATGGCCTTTTGAAACTGGTGTGAATTTCCCACACCAGTTTCAAAATGTGATTTTCCCACAAGAAACATACGTACAGTTACTGCTCTGTCTTGAGTTTCCCCTAGTACTGTGGCAACCCAAACTCTCCTCATTGAGACCTTTTGTTATATTGGTGGAATCATTTTTGAAAGATTTGTTTCAAAATCGAGATGTTTGCATTCATGATTATTGCCTCTAAGAAGGTCCTCTTTGTCATGCTCCCTTGTGGGGAGGCTGCAGCACTGCATACTATCAGACCTGCCGCCCAGACCATGGCTTATGGAATTAGGGATGGAACCCTGACCTCAAACTGGCCTGTTTATTTCCTCTCTGAAATGTGGAATTGGGACACAGTGGTTTCTCCTTAGCTGGATCTGCAAGGGCATGGAAACTGGTGGGTTCTGGTCAGTCTAATTTAGTTGCTGAGAGCACAGCCCCTGGGGCTAACCAGCCAGGACACACATGCTGGCTACCCATCTCCCTGAGTGTGGCCATGGGCATGTCACCTCTCTGTCTCAATCCACAGTTGTAAAGTGGGGATAATAATAATCATAAAGCAAGAAATAATATAAACAAATAATAAAATAAATGATAAAAATTCAAGTGAGGTTATTGTGTTAAACGACTTAATATATATTGTGCACTTAGTAAAGTGCTAGTACCTATTCAAGTGCTTGCTAATATTATTATTATTATTATGAGGTATAGTAATGGTACCAACATTAGGGTGCCTTGAAGATGGGCTGTCACTAAGGTCAGCAAAAGAAACAGGTTTTCCGAGAGAGTTGGGGAATAAACAGATGTATATCACAGTCACCATCTCCTGTGTTACTTGAGTAAGAGAGAACTAGGGAGAGAATAAGTGTATGGGGTTTGCCCCTTCTTCAGGCCACAGTTCCATTATCTTATGAGGCCCAAATATACTTGTCTCTCTTGAGTCCTCTGAGCTCCTTCTGAATTAAAACTTCTCCCTTGAGTATCTTTGAAGGAGAATTTGTTGCATGTGGTCAAAGGATTCTTAAAATAAGAACAAAATTATGTCCAGCAGGGCTGATAGAAGACAGATGTCTTTTCTCCATGTCCTTTGCCTTCCTGAGGAAGGTTCCTGACTTAGCCCACTCTTCATGCCCAGGTGGGTCTCTGGCTAAGCCTGATTTTGACTAATTCAATGTCAATCAGAAAAGACTGATCCCACAGCGGCACATACTGCCCTTACCATTGAGGAGAATGCTATGAGCTATAAGGCATAGCCGCAAGGAGCCTGTTGTCTCCTTGAAAGCAATACAAATTCAAGCAGAGAAAGTATGTCTCGTTCAGGCTTGTTCAATGGCTGAATCCATCACTTGGCAGAGTTTCTGACAAATAGTATGTAAAGGAAGCAGTGTGTGATTGTGGCTAACTGGCCAGGCAGTAAGAACATATGAAGTCAGAGGAAGATAGGACCAGAGGAAGATGGGGGTGAGGGAGGAGGGTGAGGACTATTATATCAGGCTTTAGTGTCCCTGCTGGAAGTAGGGGAAATGTCTTGTGAAACAACTTTTGGATTATAAATGAATCCCCTTTTTACCCCTATTCCTAGACCTTCTGCACTCTCCCAATTATTTGCTATTTCAAAAATATCCAATATAATCAAAATGGGAAAAATCAGGACTTGTGCTTAAGCACATTTGCTTTAGCTTTTTTTCATCAAATTTTAAAATTAATTATTTGCACTGTGAATTTCATGGTGGGTCATAGTTTTTCCATAATCTTTATAGTGCTTGGGGGCCTTCCAAGCTTTTAATGAATGGAGATTTGTTTTATTTCCTTCACCCTTCTTCCAGGCTGAGGATGGAGGACAGGTGTGGGGAAAATCTCTACTTACACATTAGCCTTCATCTCTCTGGACTTGTCAAAGGGCTATGATTTAAAATATGTAGCCACTAGTAGCACATAGGCCCGACAAATGGGACAGATGTTGCTCCAGTCAGCAGGGGCCTTGCTATAAACAAACGGACCTGTCCAGTGAGTTCTTGCTGAATACTTGTCTAGTGAGTTCTTGCTGAATACCAATCTTGTTATCTCCAGATTTAGTTTCTAAGAATCTGGAAGGAGTTTATTTTTTTTTTTTTAGAACCTATGGATTCCAGTGCTGCGCTTCTAAGCATGAGATATTTGAACACTGTCAGTGTGCCTCATATACGCACCTGCCAGAGCTGCAGACCAGCTGGCCTGCAAGGATCACTGCAGCAAAGCCCATTCCCATAATTGAATATAATCCTACAGTTACTTTGCATGTCTTCCGATCAGGAAAATGGAGGCAATTTTCAACACTTGTCTTCATTTCATTTCATTACTTAGAAAGTAAATGTAGCCCCCCGCCAAAAAAAAAAAAAAAAAAAAAAAGGAGCAGAGAATTTTGTAGCATGGCTCCTGGCCCCTGGCCTTTTGAGTCCTTCTCCACCCACCTTTGTTTAGTGGTCAAACCATACACAGGACACAAGTATGTAGTTAGATCCAGATACTTAGTGAACAGACACAGGGCCTCGTGGAGCCCATTTCTAGCACGAAGAATGAGAGTGGCTGGATGTTTGGCCCCGTGTCCTGTGATGTGCTTCACACAGAGACAAATGCAGTCCCCAGCAGGCTCTTTCTTTCTCTTTAACCGAAACTTCCCTCCTTGATGATTTCACTTCAGACACTGCTTCCCCTAAACCTTTCCTTGACTGTAATCATGCTAATGTTGACAGTTCTTCCCCACCCCCACCCCCTTTGCCGCACTGTGCAACCCAGAGAGAATGTGAGGTGAGCTTGTCGGAGGAGATGAAAGATGGCAAGAAATAGGTGTTTGGGGACCAGTTCTTTGGTGACATCGACTATGCAATCCTTTTTTCACTCTCAGTACCACACTCTCTCGCCTTCTCCCTCTCCCTCTCTCCCCCTTCCCGCTCTCCCTCTCATTCTCTCTGAAATGGCATGTGCCTCCAGTAATTTACATAATACTCTTCTGACACCGTTACTTTAGTCATCAATCACGGTACCTTCTCCCAGTCTATCTTTTGTCTGAGCATGTCTCTTCTTTATCAGGCCATGCGCAAAAGATTAATTTCACAGTTTTTCTCCCTTCTTTCTTTCCTTGCAAGATACAAAGCTCATGAAATGACAGAAGCAAGATAATGAAAACAACAATGCAAGCAATTTTTTTTTGTTCTTGCAGGTTGGATCTCAAGATACTTTTTCTAACCTCATTGTGTGCCATCTGTCTTAGAAAAGGTCTGTTCTGTATTTTTTAAATACCTTTCTGATGCTGCTCAGTAGACTACCTGGTGGGGGTGGGGGAAGGATTACATATTTAAATCAGGTCAGAGGCTTTGGTTTTCAAAACCTTTAGAACAATTAAAGCAAAAGGCCCATCTCTAATGGCATCATGGGCTACTGCACAATGCCCACGCCCCAATTAATATTAATGAGGTCTTATGCATAGCCAATTTATGACATTTGATTGACTCACCCAACCACCCTTCAGCCTGTCTTATAAAGTGAAATATATGGCAAAGAGGATCTTATTTGCATATGCATATGTTCTTAATATTAATTAGGCTAATGAATCTAAGGACTCGGTGATAATATGGGCACTGGCAAAGAGGGGAAAAAAATCTACCACCCACAAAACAGAAAAGTGTTCCATGTCCCATCCATGCACTCGAACAAAAGAAGTTGAGCTGGATGATAAGAACAACACATGCCAATATTTCCTCCTGCTTTTCTTGTGTTATACAGAATTCTTCTTTTTTAAAAATAAGAATACTTGCCACAGGCATTCGTATTATTTATCTTTTTTTCAATTAAATTGGGAAAGGCTAAATAGATAATAAAATAACTTGTAAAAATAAAAGCCTAGTTCAACGGCGCGCCTGTGGCCATAGGTCGGAGCTCTCCCATCAGCTAGGGAGATGCTGTGGCTTCCGGAGGATACAGTGTCTCTCAGGAATACATGTCGGATCCAGGACAAGGGGTTATGTCAGGAGGAAGTGTTCCCAAGAACATCTGTTTTAGCAGGGTCACTAATGGAATTTATCTGCACTGCCGAGTGGCTGGAAGAACCCCTTTGATGTAGCCTAATTAAGCCTGGAGGAAAGAGTTGAAACTCCATGGATTTCATTGCGGTGTGGGGAAATACACACTCTGAATTTTTTTTCTCTCTGAACTATCCTGTAAAGCCCAACCCTGATGGTCTTTGACTCCAGTGATATGAGAAAATACATTTCTATACATTTCTATATCAGCTCACCCTCTATATGTTAAAAGGACATCAAGAATAGCTAGCTAACTAGCAGGCTTTGGACAACAGAATAGTGCCTGGTTATATGACCTTGCTTCATGGCACCATCAATAATAATAGTGACTATTATTTGAGTGCTTATTCTGTACCAAATATAATGGGAAGCACGTTGCATATACTATCTTATGCCAGCTCTGTGAAGTATGGAATTAGAACCTTGGTCCAGACATCCTTAATTTGGTGAATTGAACACTAAAGAGATTATGGGACATGCCCAAGGTCACATAGCTAAGAATGATGGGGTCAGTATTCACACCTAGGGGGATCGTGACTCCAAAGTGTAATCTCTTTCCCTTGGTCTTCCAAGGTCAGGGCCACTCAAGGATATTATGGACTGAAAGTAGAGTCAATTAAAAAAACAGATATGGAGAAAGAAGGACGTCCTGTGCTTTCTTTTAAGATAGGCAATGTCTTGGCTAACCCCAGATGCCCATGTAAATAGTTACATTCAACAGTAGAAATGATTATTCACTGCCACACAGTTAAAAGAATGTGAGACAAGGAAAGAAACCTGGATTGATGGGCAGGTCAGTGAAGTGCCTTAGAACAACAAATATTTGTTTAAATTTAAGGGTTTTGAGTGAAGACTCTATAGAATAAAGTCACATTGGAGAAGAACCTTTCAGAGCTTGGTAAGATGGTCCCTGGCACAGAATGAAGAGTGGGATGAAGAAATGGCACTAGTTGAGGCCTGCATGGTGGGGGAGGAAATGGCAATGCAAGGTGGTAACATCAGAAACAGGGAAGGAACGGAGGCCTCTGGAGCCAGGGAGGGCCCTCTCCACCCTTCTTATCTCAAATCCCTGTCCCGTCTCTCAAATCTGGTGGCTGGGCACAGTTGCATTCCAAAACTCTGCTGCGGATTTTACTTTCTAATACCATCCTAGTGAGTCTTGTGAGATGGGCTGCCACATGCCTCCCCTGGCTCTTCAGGCCACACCAAGTCGAGTGTGGCTGTGTGTGTGTCTCTTGTGAACACGCACTGTTTGGGGAGGGAAGGGGGAGAGGCAGGGAATAGTGAGGAGACACTTGCAAGGAGAAAAGGAGGAGATGCCTCTTCTCAGAGGTCCCAGGCTTGAGTCCAGCACTCCCAGGACTGATGGGGACCAATATGGTGAGCCCTCTTCTGATAACCATTTATTCTGCCCAAACTTGCTACTGCATTTTTTTTAATAGTCTGTGCTGCCAAGAATGCTTTGACTACATTGTAAAGATGTGACAGATAGTGAAAAAGAGTGTGTATGAAGCAATCATGGAGCTGATAGGCTTTATTCTCTTCTCACATTAAATATATGTTCATTAAACAAGGGCTTGTTTGCAGAGCGACCGTGGAAGACGGAGGTGGAAGCAGAAAAGGACCAAGTGTGCCTAATGCCTACTCTCCTCATTTGCAGCTGGCTCGGCAAGAGTCAGCCTTGCCAAGTGGTTGAGTGTGGGGTAAAGTTGGATCCAACTGCCTGGAACTGTATTCTGCCCCTCCCTGCACCTCAGTTTGTCCTTCTGTAAAAGAGGTACAAAAAGAGCACTTATCTCCTATTGGATGTGGTGAAACATAAGTAAAGGTACAGTGCTGGGCACATAGTAAGTGCTTATACCTATTAGTTCTATTAGTTATTACTACTATCCGAGTTTCTCCACCTAGTTGATACATTAAACTGCCTACTTTTTCTACTAAGGATCCTTGGAATTCATTCAAGAATATTGTCTTCCAATTAATATCTGTTACCATTGCCAATCACTTTACTAGCTGCTAAAGATTACTTTACTAGATGCCAATCACTTTGCTAGTTGCTAGGAGTGAGAAGGACTGCTGCCCTCACAGAGCTTATGGTCTAGCCAAGCAGAACCATATTTAGCAGCTGAACACAATAGAGAATGATGAGGGTTAAGAACGAAGATTTATGGAAGTCCCTGGAGGAGGAACCACAGCGAACTGCCCTGGTCCAGATGCAAGGGGAGGTCCCTGAGCTGGGATCTGAAGGACAGGTCAGAGAGCCCCAAAGAGAGATCAGGGAGGTGTGAGGCAGAGAAGGTGGCAAGAATAGCACAAATACACTCCCAGAGGTGGGATAGGGCACGGTGTAGGGTCAAGGGATGGAAGGAAGGCAAGAGTGGCTGCACCTTTAAAACAAACAAAAAACACATGAAAGAAAATGGCTGAGGAAAGGAAGGAGGTGTGGCAGAGCCCAGGCCACATGAGGCACTGAAGGCCACTCAAGGAAGTGGGATCTATGCCGTGAGGTCATGGGAACCCCTGGTACGATTCAAGTAGGGCAGCTATCTGTGATCCGATGCACATTTTAAACAGATTACTAGACTGGAAGCATGAGAAGTAGAGAGAGAGGCATACCTGGATGAAGTGAGGAGCTGCAGCTGCTACAGTGATTAAAGACCAGGGCAAGGAGGGAAGAAGCTTGATGGATAAGTCATCCTTCAGTGTTCATCAACCAAACAGCCGTCTCTTAGACAATTGCTGGGGCCCATCTGATGAAGCCAGTCCAAGGAGGGCAGGTCCTGCTCTACTGCAGGAGGGATCTTTCTAAAACTGGAAACCCATCTGTGAGCTCTAGGAGATGGCTCCAAAATCATTTTCACTTCAATCCTCCAGCTTTAGGTTCCTGCCCCCCACCTGCCAACAAGCATGTGTCTCAAGAGCACTTCTGGAGAAAACACACCAGCAAATTCTCCCCTTTCACCTCCTTTGCCTCTGCCTCTTCTGAAAGTGAAAAGGCTGAGCTGCAAAACTGGAGTAGGAGGAAGTGTGCACTGGAAGCTTTCCTTCTCCTTCCAGCCGTGCCAGCCTCAGGGCTAATGCACGGTAGGTGCTCACTCAAGGCAGGTGGACTGACCAGTCCACTGTTTGTTCTCCTCCTGAAGAGGAGCCAAGGTCTGGGGACAATGAGGTTTCTGCAATTGCCAAATTCTCTTTTTCAATCTGCTCAGCATTTATCAAGGTACTAGTGGTCGGGCTACAGTGGAGGAGAGGACATTGCAGGAGCCCAGGCTTGGCTGATGAGCCCAGGCTCTGCTGCAGTCAGAGGATAAAAGTGTGAAGTTTCATCCCAAGCCTGTCATTCAGCTCAACTGCCTGTCAGGCCCCTAGGGTTCCCTGCCATTTGGACCAACATTTGGGAAGCAGGATGCTTATGGAATCCATTTTGGGTTTGGCAGCCAGAACAAAGAATCTAGGCTGGAATGGAGCAAAGAGGTGTAAATGTAGCCCAGAGCTGGGGGCTATCTGGTGTCTCATAGCTGACCCTTCTGCAGCAGGCAAGAGGGCGGGGTGTTTGCATTTGCAGTAAGGGTGTTTGTAAGGAGGTCGTTGAAATTCTTACAACAAGCCAAAAGAAAAGGGGGAGCCAAATTGCCAGTGAGGTCTCTCAGGCAGCTGCCTCTCAGAGATGAGCGGACCCAACCATTGCCTGTTCATCTGTAAGTCAAAGGGGTTTTTTGCTCTGTGCTGTACAGTTATGCCATGCAGGAGGTGAGGCTGGGATCTTGCATATCTATGAGAGTCAGCACCATCCCCTTAGCCCCTACTAACAGAGCACACCACTTCCTGGATGGGCTAAAGCAAGCTTGGCTACTAGTGATCCCTGTAGCCCTGCATCCTAAAGATATGAGCACTTGCATCCAAATCTCTGGGTACAATCTTCCTAGCTCCCCAACTCCGTATATACACACACACACACCCCAGTGAGCCCTGTTCTGCTTGAAAACACTCTAAAATATTCTCCGTCCTTCATATAAGGGGGAAAACCCTTTAGGCATTAGATACTGCAGTAATTACTATATAATGGAGTAAATACTATACTATAATAATTAACTTGTAAACCTTGAAATAACATTTACTGTAATTTAGACCGAATATGAACTGTGAGTAATGAAGCCCGATCCAACATGAAATCATTTGCAGGGCACTTTAAACATATGCCTGGGAAAGAGAACGCAGCAGTTTCACATCGTTACCAAAATGGGCTCAAACGAGGCCCTCACATACTGTAAGTGCACGCAGCTGCCATTATTTTGAAATATCTTGTTAGCATTTTTTTTCCTTTTTAATAAATTGCTTCCCTCTTGCCTTTTCCTAAACTGTCCTTTCAGGCTGTCAAAAGAGCCGGGGGTTTTGTTTTGAATTTAGTTTTCACCCAAATGATTGCAAATGCTCTATGCAAAACTAACATTTAAAGCCCAGGCAAGTGTTGGAATTGGGCAGAGGGCAAGAAGGTTCTGGATTGCCTACATCAGCAGTAAACTGTGGATGCTTCCAGAAGGCAGAACTGTGGGACGCAGCTGCTTCTGACCACAGTGATGCCAGGGTCCTGGGACATCCAGAAATTAACAAGGGCATTTGTTTACTCAACACATCTTGCCACAGTTTCCAGATCTCTTTTCTATAGGCTTGTTCAACCTCTGAGCAATTCTGAGTGCTGGATGGATGCAAAAGGTAGATTTTTTTCCCCCTTACCCTCTCAACAAAAGTAAGGAAGGGGCCTACATTATGTTAAACCAAATGAAATTGCTGTTCCTCTAGGTCAAAAACAACATAATATCAGCAACATCATGTGGTTCTACCTAATACAGAGTGCACAATATGCACCTTCTGACATTAGACACCTGTGCCTTCCTCCAACCACTCCTTAGTGGTTACCTTAAAGTGGTACCTTACCTTAAACTTAAAAGGTACCTCTAGGCTGAGGCAGGGGAATCGCTTGAACCTGGGAGGCGGAGGATGCAGTGAGCTGAGATCACATCACTGCACTCCAGCCTGGGCAACAGAGTCAGATTCCGTCTCAAAAAAAAAAAAAAAAAAGAGGTACCTCTGTTGGTCTCATACTGTCCAGCTCCCAATCCTCCCTCCTCAGAGTCCTGCTTTTGGAAAACATCACCTGTCCTTATTTTCCAGCTTTGTCTCTCACTGGCCTGCAAACCTCTTGTTCTAGTCTAACTGGCCCCTGTACTGTGTCCTATTTCCAACTTTTCTAACTTGGAGACTTGGTGCTTTCAGGTCTGCTGTCCTCCAGAATCCCCTTTTGACTGATTTGAGTTCTGTCCACCCTCTTAAAGAGACAAGATAACCACTACCCTTTTCCTGATTCCTTCTGTGAACAAAGAACATTTGAGTTGGGAATAATAACAGCTGGCCTTCACTGAGCATTTATTATGTGTCAAATGCTGACTAGGGGTATCATATGGATTACTGTATTTGATCTTCACAAATCCATCTCACATAGGCCCTATTCCTCCTTCCATTTTAGAAATAAGAAAACTGACACATAAGCTGAGGTTCAGTGATGTACCTAAGGTCACACAGCCAACCAAAGGATTTCTTTTTGGTGGTCTTGGCCTGGAGCTGACAACCATTCTTTGCAAAGGATGTCCAGTCTAAGAGCAATCTTGAGAGGCATCTCCAGGTACCTGAAGGATCGAACGCAGAAAAGGGATAACATGTTTGCAATTGTTGCGGAGAGATCCAGGGACCTGCCAGTCTGCATTTCTGACACGTTCCCTGGTGATGCTGAGATGCTCTGGTACAGGGACCCACTGTGAATGGCAAGGCCTTATGTTCTGTGTCCAAACTCTACCTCCACAAAGCTGTATTATTAACTATCTTCCTTAGTAGGTTGCAGGTAAATAGTATGATTGATTGCTTGGATATATTGTCCAATCCAATAAGGCCAAGTTTTAATAATAAGAAAAACCTAAAAGCACCCATTCTCCAATAGCCCCTACAACCCATATCACTCTTTCTCTTCATGCCATCTAGTACATTGAAACAATTCTGTGTGATTTCCTTCTTTTACTCGTTTATGAAAATTGCTCTGACGTATCTCATCACGTTTGCCAGCAGAGATTTTAATTGGGACATGGGTAGGTTTTGAGGAAATGGCAAACAGTGAGGATTTAGATCAGTTAGGCCGGCAGTTTCAATGAAGGGTATCTCTGCAGAGATAAATTGTTTTAGGAAAAAACACATTTAAATCTGTCAAATTCTTCCAATGTGTTTCACTGGTTTCTATTTTCAAATAACATCACACCTATGCATCAGATCTTCTTTCACTTTACGTGTTTAGAGTAAGTGACCATTGGGCTCTCACTTCTCGAGTGACCTGAAAGTGTTAATGCTCTTCTTTCTGCCTATTGTAAGTTGTTGGCATCGCAGATGGGTTTTTACTCAATGCTGGATCGCAGAGACTGTGTGTGTGCATCCTGATATTTAACACAATGGATTGAAATCATATTTATTGTTTTCTTTTTCAGAGAAGGATCAGAGATGGGGGAGTTGAATGCTTTTAGCAGTTTTTCAAGAAACAAAAGACTACATTTTTGAAATGCCAGCTATTACCAGTCCACAGTTCAGACTCTACGAACACTCGTTAGCACTTGCATGGATCCCTCCCTCCCTGGAAACAGTGCAGGAATTACACTCTGAGATCTGACCGTTGAAACAGACTCAAAGTCAATGTGCATAATTACTTACCACAACAGTGGTTAATGTGCCCTGAAATATTCCCAGCTCTCCTTGGCCTAGGGCTTGATGGTTGATATTCAGATTTTCTTGATAAATGTCTTGGATGCTTTGCTTATACCATTTCCCAAAATACATCTGGATTATAATGTGTGAGTTTTTCCTCTCCATCTAGATGTTGGACCAAATGAGGAAGGAAAGCCTCAGAAAGCTGTCACATCACAGCTGTGATGGGGAATAAATAATGTCCTACAGCCTTAGGGCTAAAAAGGGCCATAGTAATCATCTTCCTCTAGTTCAACCTACTCATTTTATAAATGAGGAAATGGAGGCCCAGAGAGGTAGAGCGAGTTGCCCAAGGTCACACAGCTAATTAGTGGCTGAGTCAAAATAGAAGCCCAATTCCCCTGAATCATAGTCTTGTGTTGTTTCCAGATCTAAGTGGACTGCTTCAGGGCTGATTTCCTCTTTGGAGTTATCTGAAGGACTGGTTCTCCTTGAATTACCCCGGGCCATGTCCTCCTGCTCCTCTGATCCTCTGACTTGAGGAGAAGATGTTCTGCATCTAGGAATTATCTTGCCCTCATCCCCTATGAGTCTGTCAATGGGAAGAGTGAATTCAAAGAAATGTCTGTTGTCCTTTCCTTTCATTTTTTTGTTTGCTGTGCGGCCTCTTTCTCTTCTGACACTCTGAGCTCTGAAGGGTCCAGTGTGGTGATCAGCTGCCCTCATACTCCGAGTTCTATATCTTAAAGTTTGGTTGTTTTTTCCTCCCTTCTATGTTAGAACTTACACCTCCTCTATTTCGTTCCCTCTGGGTCCTGCTCTGTGTTATGATGCTAGAGACAATGGATGAATGCGTTATTTCCCAAGCCAGGTTGGGTTCTGGCCTTCCAGCAGCACTTCCAGCATTAGCCCAGAGGAGTGACCAGCATGCTGGGCTCGGGTGCACCATGGGCAGAGTTGGCAGGGTGAGGACGAGGGACATGAGATGCTCACAACATATCCTGACATTTCCCAACCAGGGTTGACAGGCCAACCCCGTCCTACCCCAGCTGTGCAACCATCACCCAAAGAGTATTAGCACCCTGGTACCAGGTACCAGGAGGACACAAATGTGAAAAAGACATGGTTCCTGCCATCAAGAAGTTTACAGCAGAAGAGGGCAAGATGAAAACATCCTAGATCACCCTCCAGCAGACGGTTGCCTGAGCACAGGGGGAGGAGGGGACCGGTTTCTCAAACGGGTCAGGGCAAACTTTGCATAGGAGGTGGTGATTGGATTAAGCCTTGAATAACAGTGAGGGGCTTTTTGGGGGTATGGAGGAGGGTGCTGAGGAGGGATTGGGTAGGTACAAAGGGAAGGGGTTTTATAAGAGAGGAAACAGAATGGACACAGCCAAGAGGTAAGCCCAGACCCCCCTGGCCTGGTGTTCAAGGCTGGCCGGGCCTGGAGACACAGACTTATCTCCCAACAGGCCTCCACTTCCCATTCCAGTCCAGCTGCTCTTGGGCTCTGCTCAAATCTTGTGCCTTCTGTCCTCATGGACCCTGATCTTGCACCTGCCTGGACGTTCTCTACTTCCATTTGCCTCTCCAGCCTTGACTGTTCTTTCAGTCACTCAAGTTTCTCCTTCCTCCTATCTGAAACCTTCTCTACACATTTTGTAATGGGAAGAAGACTCTCACACCACAAGCTCAGGTCTTCAAAACTTTCTTTAAATCAAACAGGTTCTGACTGCAATCCCCTGTCTCCCCAGAATGACAGTGAATTCAATGTCAGTGATTATTACATCTTTATCCTCCTTTCTGGAAGTCGCTAGCCTCCCTATGGCTGAAAAATGGAAACAGGGCGTCTGGCTTTCTGTCCAATGTGGTGCTTCAGATCTCCTCTCTCTCCAACCCCGTGTCCTCCTTGAAGAAGGATAACTCTCTCACTCTCAGGCTTTGCTGAGCATGTGAAATATTGACCTGAGGCCACATTGCCCCAGGGCCAAACCTTCCTGAGGGCACCACAGGAAGGACAGCTCTGTTTTCTTCTGAGGTCTTGCACTGCCGGGGAGGGGAGCATGGGTCTCTGCCCTCCCAGGCTCTGCTCATCTCCTCCTTGTCCCAGTCTTGGAGCCTTCTTTCCTCTCTCTGGCTGCCTCCAAGCTACTCATTTCTCCCTGTGCCCCTAGGGTTTCAGCGCAACCTCTTTAGTGAATTTAGGCTTTCATGGAAAGCAGGAAAGGGGGCATTTATGAATTGTCAGCTTCCACGCTGCTATACAAACCTTCTAGGGCCAAGAAAGCACCAAGGGCTTGGCCCCTTTCTTAGGATACATAGGACTTCCAGCAAAAAGGAGGAGAGTATACAAGGAATGAAACTCGAATTAATATGTCAGTAAATTATCCAAATCAGAATTCCATCCATCCTTCAAATTTCAGATTTATACAAGCTGCTTGCCTAGACAATCTCTCTGCCCTGGTTACATTATGTATAAAATGGTGATAATAATAACAATAATTATTTTCAAGGACTGTTATAAGAATTAAATTATTTAATACCTGCAAGTTACATAGAACAGTACCTGGATCATAGTTAAGCTCTTAAAAATGGTGAACTGCTTCATTGGTTATTATCCATCTGACCGTTAACATACCACAGAGGACTGTAATGATTTTATTATGAGTATGGCGCTAAGCATGCATACATGATTAAAATCTTTTGCCCATTCCAGTGCTCAACACATTCTTGGTGATTTTGACTTGACAGAAGGAGCAAGATTTGTCACATAGAGAGGAGAGCCTGCACCCTGAATAACTGTTGCAACTATTGCTCACCATATGTCCAGAACCAGAAAAATAATTTTGGAGGGCAGGAAATCAGCACACATGTGTACATCTGCAGAGAGTAGCCTGCTGAAATTGACACATAAGACATATTTACCACCGAGGCAAATGCATTCATGTGTTTGTAAGTGGCTATTTCTGAACACCCAAAAGGGAAGAAGAGAGAAGCCAAATTCAAATGGCATCATGTGTTTGTTATTTTGGAGCAAGGTTATGTGGAAGGAGAGTTTCCCTTATGCCTGGAAAACTTTAAGGGGGAGAAATGAAGTATTTAAAGGTATTTTAATGATCATGAAAGGCACTGGCTTAATAGGGCAGGAAACTACAGTTCTCCTTTTAGTCCCAGAAGGAAAATAACAAGGCTGTAGCTTAGCCTTCCCTGAAGAGTCATAAACTGGACTGCAAAGAGGCAGCCCCTTGAGACACCCACTCTGGGTCTCCATGGCCCCTTAACTGTGGGTCTCTCTGCCTAGGTTTCCAATGTGCTTATTAATTAATGATCACATTTCTGTACTTAGGTAGAGGCAACCTGCACAGGGTTCTGGGAGCAGCTTTTGCCTTCTTGAATGCGGGGTTAGAGACCTTCCTGAATGAGCTGACCTATTTAGTCCTGTGTTTTCTGTTGACTTTCCAATCCTTTATGGTCAGGACTCAGTGTACCTATCCAACCCTGTCTTCTATTCTTTCCTTACTTAAAAACAAAGTCCCCCATGCTATTCCCTACTTCCTGCATCAGCATCAAACACGGCTGAATCTCAGCATTTGCAGGAGTTATGATGCTGAGGACACCGTGAATATGGAATTAGTGAATACTGAACCATTGCCCCTAGGGGAAATACAGGGTTAGGTTCCTGCAGCCCTGGGACATAATGTTTTCAGCAACTGATCAATACATACCCTCATTGTATGTGTGTTTCTATTTCAAGGGACTTAAAAGCTGGCTGACTTGGCACTCTGAAGTAATCAATGATCTAGGGGTTAATACAATAGATGCCTCTGGGTATGCAGGCCCTGAGGAACTCCTTCCGCTGCTCTTCCTCTCTGCTCCAGCTTTTGGGCTTGAATGTGAGCCAAGAAGATCTTCCTGCACTTCTGGCCTGAAGCCTACTACAGTGAACCCCTGAGTGTTATTTATTGTCTCCATGGAAAGACTCTAAACTCTTCTTTTCAACATCTCCTACTCCAAAGTGCAAAGAATGTATTTTTCATCTTCTGATTTCCTGTCATCTCCAGAATGACTTGACTCTCTCCATTAAACAGATGTATACCTTGAAACTGTGGTGGGGGCCTTAGGCCAGCATGTGAAGGACACAGGCTGCAGAGGTCACATGGAGGTCATCAGCAGGCTGTGAGCCTGGCCTGGATCAGCCCAGTTCTGACAGCTCCTCCAATGGCCATTCCATGGAACTCATCATGAGAGAGAGGAAGGGTACAAATAGTACAGCTCCAAATGAGATGACATAACTGAAAGGCTAAGTTGGGCTTATAGAAGACTGGGCATCTCAAAGAAACCAGGACAGGAGCTATAATCAAGGGAGTATTTGGCAGAAGACCAGAAGGCTATCAATGAATGGATGTTATGTTTTAATAGCCTCAATAGCAGCACATCATCTCCAAGTTCTTAAAAATGATCACCCTTGACTCAGTGGTGTCTTCTCCAGGAGAAATCTTGGTGTGTTTTCAAGCGAGTTCTCACTGGTTTTATGAGTTTAATCCCATTTATGTTTCAGCTGCCTCAGCTCCAACTGGCTTTTTTCTGTTTCCATTTCCCCCAGCCTCATCCTCTGCCTTTTAGGGCCTTCCTCTTTCGTTCCTCTGTACCCTATTCCTCATCACCCCCAAACAGGAACATGTACAAGTATTAAATTAGAATCCAAAGCCAATCATCCTCCAAATGTGTGAGAAATCAATTGTCCACAATGGCCTTGGGGGGTGCTTTATTTAGGGCCATGTTTTGAATGCACATGGCCTGACCTTAAGCTGGAAAGGAAATATGGTCGTGCACCCCATGATGACATTTTGTTCAAGGATGGACCACATATATGACGCTGGTCCCATAAGATTATTAAACTCCTATCGCCTGCTGATGTCTTGATGATTCTGACCCTGTCTAGGCTTAGGCTAATGTGTGTGTTTTTGTCTTCATTTTTAATCAAAAAGTTTAAAAGTTAGAAAAAAATGCTTAATAGAAAAATGTTTATAGAATAAGGATATGAAGAAAGAACGTATTTGTATACAACTGTACAATGTGTTTTAAGCTAAGTGTTCTTAACAAAAGAATCAAAAAGTTAAAAATATTAAAAGTTTATAAGCTTTATGAAGCTGCAGAAAACAAGTTACAGTGAGGTTAATTTATTATTGAAGAAAGAAAAAAATTCATACACTTCATATAACCTAATTGTCCAGTGTTTCTAAGGCCTACAATGTATAGCAATATCCTAGGCCTTCATGTTCATTCACCACTCACTTAGTGATTCATCCAGAGGAACTTCCAGTCTTGCAATCTCTATTCGTGGTAAGTGCCCTAAACAGATGTACCATTTTAAAAATCAATCTACTGTATTTTGGCTCTACCTTTTCTATTCTTAGGTATGTTTAGATACACAAATAAAGTTGTGCTATGATTGCCTAAGCAGCTGTGTCCAACCCTCTGAATGTGATGACTTTTTTGCTTCTCTGTGGTGGTGGATATTATGAAAATTATGAATGGACCTTTTTTTAAATTTTTTTTTTAGCTCATCAGCTATTGTTAGTGTTAGTGTATTTTATATGTGGCCCGAGACCATTCTTCTTCCAGCGTGGCCCAGGGAAGCCAAAAAGTTGGACCCCATGGCCTACAGTATTCCATACAGCAGCATCCTGTAAGGCTTGCAGCTTAGGAGCAATAGGTCATACCATATAGCCTAGGCGTGTAGTAGGCTGTACCATCTAGGTTTGTGTAGGTCTACTCTATGATGTTCACACAATGACAAAATTGCCTAAGGACACATTTCTCAGAACATATACCCATTGGTAAGTGACACATGACTGTACTAACAGGGAAAGGTTTATTTAGCTCAGAAAGAAAATCTCCAGTAAGAATGATGCCACCTTCACAGAGCAGGCCAAAGAATATCCTCAGAAATATTTCCAGGAGAGGAATTTGGGGTGGGGGAGAATTCCTGTCTGTGATTGCACTGAGATAGAAATGGGAGCAAAGGGACATCCAGTGACTTCTCAGACACACATAGATGACAGAATGAGGATAGGATCCATGACTGCTTTCTGGAAACCACAGCCAACCACACACAGCTTAGCCTGCATGTGTCCCTGTGCCAATGACCAGATTCCTGACTGGATGAAGCTTCCTTTGCCCTTTGCCAAACCCAGACAGCTAACCCTGGCCTGCTCAGAGTTCCTCATGTGCTTCCTTTTTAGGTGGCTCAGGGGCCCCATCATTCTGTGACAAGGAACACACCTATATCCACAGCTAGAGTACCCAGATAGATGCAGCCCCTGCGCGACTCTGCGAACCAAGCCTTGCACGTGCAGTGCTTTCTAGGAAGCCTGCCCGTGGAAGGGCTCATGCAATTGGATTAGAGTGTGTGCATCTCTTTAAGGTATATTATTGTAAATACAGTTTCATGCCACAGGAAACCTTTTCTCTGACAAAGTGCTTGCCTCATTTCCCCCGGCCTCTGTTTTCTTAATTTTACGCTGAAGTATCATTGTGCCCAGGACACATCCATCTCCCTTTGCCTCTCTTCGACTCATCTTCTCAAAGGCAAGGACTCCCTGTTTCCCACAGGGGCGGGGAGAGGGAAGGAAGTACACAAACTGATTTATCTCAGCCTGTCAGTTGTTTTGAGGACATCAGCAATGGAGGGTGCCCGCTCCTCCTCAGTCATCAGCAGGCTCTGAGGAACAGCTCTTCCCTTTGTTAAATGACTGCCAAGTGTGTATTCCCTGCTTTCTAAGGCAGCCTCAGGGTAGGGTCTGGAGCCTCTGCTCTCAGGTAGCCTCCTATCAGAGCTGAGCAGAGAGGTGGTGAAAGCGAATCCTTCTCTTCGGGAAGGGTACTTGATGGTATTGGTGCCATGCTGGAGAGTTTCATTTTGTGTATAAATGAGAAGCAGGTATTGCAAGTGGCATTTGTAGCAAATCAGAGTACAGTGGATGGTTCCGATCTTTACTCACATCATGTGTCATAATAAACATCTCTTTAAGAAAGACAGAGTGTGCAGCATCAGACTACCCCATCAGAATACCCCAGGCTGCAGATGTGGAAGGAGTAGGAGAAATCACCGTTTTAAAAGCAGGGTGTGGTCAGAGGATGAGATCATACTTCCTGCTGCACCACTCAAATTCTTCTCCTCTGTCTTCTCCACAACATTGCTTGACCCTGTGTCTATTATTTCTTAACATTAAGGAAGATCTAGTTGCATGTTGATTGAAACTTTGGAATAGAGCTGGTTGGCAAAGATATTGCTGGCCTTGGTTTGGTTTTTAGCATCTCTAGGGTGAGAAGCTCAAGGCTTATACAAATTATGGGCTGGAATCTTTTAATGGCCAAGAGGAAAGCTGGTCATATGCTGTATTTAAGCTTTGAGGAAGCCAAATACACAAGGTTCCATGACATACCTCGGGTTCTTAGCTAAGTGACCAGCAAAAACTGGCCTCGGAATCTTGGTCTACTCAGAAGAAAAACGTGGTTTTCCCAATAGTAGAGGATGTGCTCTACATTAATTTATACCTGCTCACCATCCCAAATATTTTGTCTTCTGATTCCTCTTAGTCATAAGCCAGTGAGAGCTTATAAACATTAGGACCAAGTATACCTGTATTTGTCTCTCTGGGTTAACTTAACTCCAAAGGCTGTGGTGATTGGAGAGGTCTATCAGCATCACAGACAAAAACTGGTGCAAAGAATCATAGTCATGATGCTCTATGTATTTAAACTAATCCTCCAGGGTTACTTTATGAAACTAAAACAATGATCTCCAGGATTCTAAATGGTACTCAGTTGTGTCTTCAAGACAGATGGGAAAGGGAGGATTATTTACATTGATCCAAAGGAAGCATATTCTTAGAAAAAGCATATCCTTAGAAACAGAATTCACCTCACCTTCTCCAGGAGAAGCAGTGACTGCAAGAACTGGCAATTATTAATCAAATCAACAGGCCCATAGATGTTAAGTAATGGGTTCAGAGTTTCATGGTTAGCTAAAGTCTGTGCCTCCTCTGGAAGTCAATGTCCTACCTGTGGCATTTCCACTAGTTGAAGGAGGAAGCCACAGCTCCTCCACTAAAACACGGGCCACAGAAGAAAGGACACCCTGGCAGCTTTTAGGGAACTTCTGCTGTTGAACTTAGGTTCTAAGTCAAAAAGATGGGCACACAGGACTCTGCTCCATTGTGTCAATTTCAGCCATAGTGAGATGACTAGTGGAGCATGGGGTGGATACTGAAAGAACAAGGCCAATAGCAGGGTGCACAAACTTCAGCAAGGAGCCAGTTAGAGTGGTCTCTATAGTCTCTATCATAGCTACTCAACTCTGCCATTGTTGGGAGAAAAGAGTAGGCTGGATTTGGCACATAGGTCTTAGTTTTCTGACCTCTGATTTATATGATAATGCTCTGATTTCTTTATAAAAGCCATACTCCCCCACCATTGAATGGTGTTTCTTTTTTTTTTTTTTTCCCCAAGCTGAATATAAAGGAACAGGAAAGAGAAGGTGGGATATTTCTGGCTGAAGAATAGTACTAGTACTATTGTTTGGTACAAATACTGCTATTGCTTTGTACAAAACTATTTTCTTCTCTCACTATATGAGTTGAACATATACAAATAGGCACTGACATCAATTCCTTAAAAAATTCAAGTGCAAATGCAAATATGCATACAGATATACAAAGACTTGTGCAACACCAGATGTGTGTTCTTGAACATGTCTGGGCACACATTAGCACATGCATGGAACACCTCTCAGGAATCCATTTGACTCGATTCCCACATTGGATATTTCACCCGACTTTCTGAAATCACAGCAATTCTTAGAAAGTCCTCAGGTATCCATGCTCTTTACATGGTTCTTTGCTTCACATGTGGAGGAACATGAGTGTTGACACCAGCAGGAGCAACATTCTATATGAAAGGTAAAATTTTTTCCATCCCTGCTCTGTTTTTACCCATCTTGTCTGTGGGCTTCCTTGAGCAATGGCTGAGAAACAGCAGCTTTCCACTTCCCCTCTGATATAGTTTGCTTGTGCCACCACTGAAATCTCACCTTGAATTGTAGTTCCCATAATCCCCACGTGTCATGGAAGGGACCTGGTGTGAGGTAATTGAATCATGCTATTCTCATGATAGTAAATTCTCACCAGATCTGATGGTTTTGTAAGGGGCTTCCCCCTTTTCTCGGCTTCCGTTCTTCTCTGTCCTGCTGCCCTGTGAAGAAGAACATGTTTGCTTCCCCTTCTGCCATGATTGTAAGTTTCCTGAGGACCTCCCCTAGTCCTGCAGAACTGTGAGTCAATTAAACTTCTTTCCTTTATAAATTACCCAGTCTCAGGTATTTCTTCATAGCAGAATGGGAACAGTCTAATACAGTAAATTGGTATCACAGAGAGTGGGGCACTGCTGTAAAGATACCTAAAAATGTGGAAGCAACTTTGGAACTGGGTAACAGGCAGAGATTGAAACCATCTGGAGGGCTCAGAAGAGGACAGGAAAATGTGAGAAAGTTTGGAACTTCCTAGAGACTTGTTGAATGGCTTTGACCAAAATGCCGATAGTGATGTGGACAATGAAGTCCAGGCTGAGGTGGTCTCAGATGGAGATGAGGAACTTCTTGGGAACTGGAATAAAGGTGATTCTTGCTATGCTTTTGCAAAGAGACTGGTGGCATTTTGCCCCTGCACTAGAGACCTGTGGAACTTTGAACTTAAGAGAGATGATTAGGATATCTGGTGGAAGAAATTTCTAAGTGGCAAAGCATTCAAGAGGAAGCAGACCATAAAAGTTTGGAAAATTTGCAGCCTGATGATGATGAAAAGAAAAACCCATTTTCTGGAGAGAAATTTAAGTCTGCTTAGAAATTTACATAAGTAATAAGGAGTTGAATGTTAATCAACAAGACAATGCGGAAAATGTCTCCAGAGCATGTCAGAGACCTTAGCGGGCAGCCACTCCCATCACAAGCCCAGAGTCCTAGAAGGAAAAAGTGGTTTCATGGGCTAGGCCCAGGGCCCCTTGCTGTGTGCAGCCTAGGGACTTGGTGCCCTGTGTCTCAGCTGCTCCAGCTGTGACTAAAAGGGGTCAAGGTCCATCTTGGGCCACGGATTCAGAAGGTACAAGCCCCAAGCCTTGTCAGCTTTCATGTGGTGTTGAGCTTAGGGGGCACAGAAGTAAAAAATTGATGTTGGAGAACCTCTGCCTAGATTTCAGAGAAAGTATGGAAATGCCTGGATGTCCAGGCAGAATTTTGCTGCAGGGGAAGAGCCCTCATGGAGAACCTCTGCTAAGGCAGTAAAGAAGGGAAATGTGGGGTTGGAGCCCCCACAAAGAGTCCCCAATGGGGCACTGCCTAGTGGAGTTATGAGAAGAGGGCTGCCATCCTGCAACCCCAAGATAGTAGATCCACTGACAGCTTGCTCCATGCATCTGGAAAAGTTGCAGACACTCAATGCCAGCCTGTGAAAGCAGCTGGGAGGGAGGTTGTAACCTGCAGAGCCACAGGGTTGGAGCTGCCCAAGGCCTTGGGAGCCTACCTCTGGCATCAGCGTTACCTGGATATGAGACATGGAGTCAAAGGATATCATTTTGGAGCTTTAAGATTTAATTACTGTCTCATTGGATTTTGGATGTGTATGAGGCCTATACCCCCTTTATTTTGGCCAATTTATCCCATTTGGAACAGGTGTATTTACCCAGTGCCTATACCTCCCTGTATCTAGGAACTAACTAACTTGCTTTTGATTTTACAGACTCATAGGTGGAAGGGACTTGCCTCATCTCAGACGAGACTTTGGACTTGTACTTTTGGGTTAATGCTGGAATGAGTTAAGACTTTGGGAGAGTGTTGGAAGGGTATGATTGTGTTTTGAAATGTGAGAACATGAAATTGGAGGGATCAGACGTGGAATGATATGGTTTGGCTGTGTCCCCACCCAAATCTCATCTTGAATTGTAGTTTCCATAATCCCTATGTGTCATGGGAGGGGCCGGGTGGGAAGTAATTGAATCATGGGGATGGTTTCCCCCATGCTATTCTTGTGAATAGTAGGTAAGTTCTCACAAGAACTGATGGTTTTATAAGGGGCTTCCCCCTTCATTTGGTTCTTATTTTTCTCTCTCCTGCCACTATGTGAAGACAGATGTGTTTGCTTCCTCTTCCACCATGATTGTAAGTTTTCTGAGGCCTCCCTAGCCCTGTGGAACTGTGAGTCAATTAAACCTCTTTCCTTTATAAATTACCAGGTCTCAGTATGCTTTATTAGCAGCATGAGAACAGACTAATACATCCTCTATGTGCAGGGCTGAGATCCTGGTATGGAGAGCCTTCCTTATGTGGGCTCAGAGCTGCAGAGAAAATTGATGTTCAGGCTTCAGCGCAAGATTTTCTACTTCTGTGGGCTACCTACTGTGTCCTTTTCAGATGGGAAAAAAAAACTGTGGGAAGCTGCAGAGTCCAAAATGCTCATTTTTTTTTTTTTTTTTTTTTTCCCAAACACACATTACTTGGGGAAACTTGCTGTGAGTACCCAACTGATTTCTTTTCTGGGCTCTGTAGGTGAGGAGAAAGCACAGAAGATAGGGTTTCAGTGGTTTTTACTCCAGAACTCATTCAAAGATTTTCCCCTAATCTCCTGGCCATCCCAGGAAGGGAGAATTTAATAATCTACAAGGATGTGGTAATGCCCTTGAAGGGTGTAGTGCTCTTGAATTGAGGCTGGGGCTGGACTGGGGTGGAGATATGGTAGTTTCTTAGTAGAACTCTCTCCTTCCCTTCATTGAGTAGGAAAAAAAGGAGCCATCTTAGCATGGGTGGACACATTAGCAGTGTCACCTGTGAGTCTCCGGTGACTCGGGAATGCTGGCAGTTGAGTGGCATGAACCAGCAAAGTCCTGCTTGAGGTGCCAGTCATAGTTTTGTGATCACAGAAAGGAGACGTTTTTGATTCACCAATGGGCAATGAGAGCCCCTGTCCATCCTGGGTTAGGGAGGGGTGGCAGAGTAAAACTGAGGGCAATTCTCTACTCGTTGTTTTCATTCTTATCCTTATAAGATAATCTGCAACATTCAATGTCCACTTCTTTGCTTATTGTAAAAAAAAATTCTCAAAAATACTTGCTATTTAAGAAAACTGTCAAATTTAGTTACATAGCTATGTATTCAATGCATTGACCTTAAACCAAGCTCAATTGAATTGGCAAGATTTTAGACAGTCTCTGAATGCTTGAAACTGTACACCACGTTATAAAGGGATTCACGTATATGCGTATTTGAATTTGTGTGTGCGTATGTGTGAAGGGGTGTTGGTGGCTCCATAGCTTTGTTCAAATTCTCCAGAAGATCTGCAATGTCCAAAGGTTAAGGACTATATTCTGAAGCCAGAGGGATCTTGTCCTAGTGGTTGAATTTCAGGTTTCATGTCAGGTGGGTGTAGAGATGCCTTTAGGTGCCGTGGGCTTGGTGCTGCTTGCTGCCCTGCACAAACAGTCTCACCTTCTCATCTCCAGGTAAGGCAATAATGTGTGGTAGAAGTGTCCAGTGTCAAGGAGTATGATGCTTTGTAGCAAAGAAGGGGCTGATCCTGCTCTCTGGGTTTTTGATGTGTGATGGCAAAGCTAAAACCAAATACATGATCAAGCTGAGTATGGACTATCCTCATCATTTTACAAGATACAGGAACAGTCACGATAGTTTTAGCTCTAAGCATCCTGCACGTATTACATTAACTCATGTCATGCTCCCAACCACTTTATGAAGTCAATACTGTAGTACGTTAGCTCCATTCTGCAGCTGAAGGAACTGAGGCACAAGGAGGTATGTAACCTGCTCTAGTTCAGTCTACCAGGGTAAAATGTTCCTTTTCACACGGTTGGAAGGGAAGGGGAATGTCGGCATAAAAGGATTTTTTTTTTTTTTTTTTAAGCAGGTCTTGGGCAGGTTCTTGCAGGGAAGCCAGCTCGTGCCTCTGCCTTGATGGTGCCAGGCTGGGCACACATTCCCATATGCAGCAACAGCCCATTCTGACAAGTGAATATGCCTTTCCAGAGCACATAGCTCCTCTTTTTCTGACCTTCCCAACCCATGGCCGTATCCCCGGTGGCCGGGCCTGCCAGGTCCCTGCCGCCCAAATAATCTTGCAAGAACACTTTGTGTGTTTATTGCCAGAGTCCCTGCTTGGCCCTGCCGACTCTCCATTTGGAACGTCATGCCAAAGCTGGGACCTGGTTTGCCCAGTCCTCCACGTTGGCTGAGACTCAGCCCGACTGTGATTTCTTCCCTTTATATGACTATGGCATAATAGGGCATCTTTCTGATAGAGTCTCCATTTTGTATTATTTTCTTTTCCTCTTTCAGAACTCATAAGAAACTGTCAATTAGCAGAACTTCAGAAGACCCTGGGGCCATGTGTCTGAGGGGCAGCCTGCGTGTGTTGGGAGGGCATGTGCTACCCATTGTGTGATGACAGTGAGTTACTTTACCTCTCTGAGCCTCCATTTCCAAAGAAAAAGTAGGATATAGGACAATAATACTTACTCTGTACGTTGTTGTAAAGATTAAGTGAGATCATGCAGACGAGAAATGATTGGCATATACATGCTAAGCACAAGTTCCTGAGATGTTTTAATCACTTAGTCCATGATTGCTGTTTGTTATTCAGGTTCAGAGAAGAAGAAGTCACTGAGGGCTGGGGAGTTAAGGGTGGGGATTTATGGGTTCTGATATTCATAGAAGTAGAGGAAAGAATTCCGGAATAGGGAAAAGTCAGAAACAAAGATACAGAATAGTATGCAGGAGGCAGCGTGGAGAGATGGAGGCTTCTGCAGTGACGGGGTTAGGGCACCAGGGGCAGGTGTGGTGGAAAAAGATAGGTTTTTGTTTTGTTTTGTTTTAATTGGAGATACAATTTGGGCCTTTAATAGGTAGACAATTGGGACTCATTTTAAAAGTTTCCAAACAGAATGGTAATGTGGTACAAATGTTATTAAATAATGGCATTTGAGAAAGATTAATCAGACAGGAATGTGCAGAAAAGATATGTAGCAGAGACTGTCATGAATTCACCAAAGTCAATGTGTTTTCCCTCCTGAGTATACAATTAGACTACCTTTTCCAGTATCTCTTGCAGCAAGGGAAGGCCATGTGACTGAGTCCTGGCCAATTAAATGCTGGTGGAAGGGCTTTGTGCCACATCCAGAGGTAACCTACCAAATGTGATCCTACACATCCCCTTCCATGTCTGCCAGCCAGAAGCAGAAGATCTGAGAGAGAACTTCAAAATCCTGTGGGATGGTAGGATCACAATTTGCAAGGAGCTTGGGTCCCTGAATGACTGTATGGACCAGAACCTTATCTGTCTTGGCACCTATTAGACTTTACGTGAGTAAGAAATAAACATCTATTGTGTTAAGTTACTGAGACTTTGGGATTGTTTGTTACAACAGTTAGCTTACCCTGACCAATACAGGTTAGAATAAAGAGAGACCAAAAGGAGAAATAGGAGGCTGTGACAATGATTCAGGTATAACATGGGAAGTTCTGACTGATTTGGTAGAGATTGAAGTGAGAATAAGAGAAAAGTATATTTTGGGAAGATTCATATGACTTTATGAATAATTAGATGGGGAAGTGTGTATGGTGAGGGGAGTAAAGGAAAGAAATAAGTTTTAAAAAACCCATGATTTTTTAACCTAGTGACTAAGAAAATAGTGGTACTATTGACATCAGTTAAGGTATCAGAAGGTGAGACAGGTCTGGAAAAAGATGATGAAATGTATTCTATTGGTGGTGAATTTGAGGTGATAGTATAAGAGGAAGTATCTACACAAGAGTTTCTCAGCCTGGGCACTGTTACTCTTTGGGGTCCATAACTCTTGGTGTGGGTGTCTGTCCTGTGGAATGCGGGATGTTTAGCAACAGTACTGCCTCCACCTATGAGATGGTCCTGTCCATTCTTGCCATTGGAAACAACCCAAGATTTCTCCATATGTTGCTGAAGGTCCCCTGAGGTGGGACAGAATCATCCCTGGTTGAGAACCACAGGTCTAGAGTGAATTGGAGATGTGAGTGAGTCAGAACAGCCTCCCTTCTGTGAAGAATCATATATAATTAAGGCACTTCTAGTTCTGCAAGTCTCAGATTTCTGCCAATGGTCAGTGGTTAGCAGCTCGGTACAGGCTCTACTGGAAGGTGTATCCAGGATCTCAGGCCTCTCTCAAGCCCAAGAGGGGCCCAGGATCTCTGAGGCATGTGTGTTTGCTTCAACATATTATCAGCTGAGCCTGTAACAAAGCTTTCCAAATGGCACGAGCAAATCTCCCGCATGGCAACTGGCAGCATGGTTTGGGAGGATTCCCTTTTCATTTCCTATGCTTTATGATTTTTTTTCTTCTGCTTTTCAAAGAGCATTTTTACAAGCTAGTATTCTATATTGCTCTGCCTGTACTCTGAGAAAAGATAAATATTTTCAATGTGTTTTCTGAGGCATATGCTCTCCATTGAGAAAATGTATCCCTTATGGACATAGCTATTTTGACCTCATTAGCTGGATAGATCAGAGGGAATTTGACAAACAGGGCCCTGTATGCCCAGGATGCCTCTGTTAATTTCCAGGGGAGCTGAGGGGTTTGTACCACTGGGGGTACACCTTTGGGTTTCCCAGAGGACTGCCTTAGGAATCTAAGGGGAGCCCAGTGAACAGGTCCCTCAATGAAAGAGGCCTGGGAGAGTGACCTTGCTCTTGGTTCCCAACTCCAGGGTCCCATTTAGTGGGAGTAGTGAGGAGAGACTAAAGAGCTGGTTCAGAATTCTACAGAGGCTCTGGGACCACCCCAGGGAAGCTCACACAGAATGCAAAACCTGCGACAGGTAACTATGGCTGCTTTCTCCCTGAACAGCCTTTCGAAGGAGGTTTCACTGGATGAAGGGTGACCACTCATCAGCAGTTTGACTGAGACTTCCCCAATTTTAGCACTGAAAGCCTTGCAATCACAAGACAGTCCTTTGGTCTTTTGCTAACCAAAGATGTCTCGTCACCCAACCTGGGTGAATTGGCCCAGGTGGCAGCTGTTTGTGCCCTCAGGAAAGTGGGCAAAGCCTGCTGCTTCCAATCCCCTTCACAACACCCCAAATGTTAGACATTTAGCCTTTCAGTTTTTGGCAACTCTGCATTTTATTTTGGATTTAGCATCCCAGTTTCAGACATTTTAGCTGGGTGACTTCAGATAAGTCACTTAATCTCTCTGCACCTAAATTTTCTCATTTAAGAGTTTGGGCAATTCTACCTCCTCCCACACTTGTTGTATAGACCAAATCAGATTAGTGTATATAAAACACTTGGCACATACAGGCTCTCACAGTGTAGATAGTAAGTAGGATATAGGACAATAATAGGATAGCTATTATTATTATAATTAATATGTGGTTCCCAAGACCCTTTATTAATAGGTGATAACTTCTGAGAAGGGTGATTTTCTTTAAGCCAACATTGGCTAGCACAGCCAGATCAGTTTCTCTCGTGTTGCACTTGAATTACCAGCAGCCTTTGCACAGTTGATAACTTGTCCTGAAAGTTTCATGGAAAACTGAGACCCCACTCTCTTTGGTTTCTTCCTTTTTCAGTCTTCCTTAATAGATACTCCTCAAATTCCCAACTTCTACATGTTGGAGGTCCAAGGTTTAGACCCTGGAGTTTCTTGTTTCTGTCTACACTCACTCCCTAGATTATCTTAACCCATCTCATGGCTTTAAATACCATCTTTACATTGAAACTTCTGAATTTACATCTCAACCCCCAACTTACCCCCTTACATGAGACATAATATACTCAGTTCATTCTTACCAGCAGGTATGAGAGTCCCCTTTGTTTCATATATTTGGCAAAGCTGATATTGTCAGACTTAACATTTTTCTTCTCTTTGATGAAAGTGAAATGAAACTACATTATTTGCTTCTTGTGCATCATTCTATCACCTAACCCTGTCTTGTTCCTTGAAGTTATTCTCACTCATAAGCCTCCTTACTATGAGACTATATTGTAGATTGATTTGTCTAAGGTCTAAGATCTGTGGGGGACAACTTTGCAGTCTTTCCTTGAAACACAAAAGACCGAGGCAAGAAGCAACCAGCTTCCTCTTGTCAAGTAGCCATGACCAGAAATATTATGGTTATGCCAATGTCCAGGAACATCACCTATCTTGATTGATTTATATTTAACTTATCTTTTTAAAATTAAGATGGGTTAATAGGATAATATAACTGACTTTTAAACTAATACACAAGGATTTAATCTAAGTAATATGACATTGCACAACATTTTATCTTCTTCATTTTGCAGTTCTTTTGCAATTGTCTTTCTGATTATCTTAAGTTATTTATGGGATAAGGTGGAGATATAAATAATAAATAAATACCTTTTGGTACTTGCGATCTATTTTTTTGAATAGCATTAGAAATAGTAAATAGTGCTTCTTTGAGGGTAAACATAATATTTGGAAATAATTAAATGGTGACACGTTATTCATCTAGCTTGAGGTGTGACCATGGCAACTTAACCTCTTGAACCATATTTTACTGATTTATAAAATAAAGGAGCATGCTTTCTAATCAAAAAGCATTGTTCTAATTCTTAAATTCTATACTATGGTGGATCATTTAGTTATCTGACAGTTTAGCACTGTATATTGATCTTCACGTTATAACTTAAGTATTTCTTTTGTCAGTGAATATACATGTGCATGATGTCTGTGTGTGGTATATGAGGGTATATGTATGTATGAGGGGTGGAGGTTACAAGTTTGCAGAATCAAAGACTGAATATAACTTTTAGATACCATCTGGTTCAGTCTCTGTCTTCAGACCACACCATATCCAAAATTATCTAAACAGATGAAGGACTAATCTACTTTGAAATTCACAACTCTTAGAGTTTCTTGTTTTGAAGAAGTTTCTTCTCAAGGTTAAATGAAATCTTTCATGTAGTCCTCCAGTCATAGTCTGTCTTGTTCTCTTCGGAAATGAGTGGATACACAAGATGTGACATATAAAACTTGAAAATGTGAATTTGCATTCAATCTATAAAAGAGGCCAATATGAAGAAATGATAGACATGCGAGAACAACAAAACCTTCCCTGCACAGAAAAAAAGTAAAAAAAGAAAAAAAAGTGTCTACATACTCACGTATCTATCTATCTATCTATCTATCTATCTATCTATCTATCTATCTATCTAATCTAGCTACCCACCTATCTATCTATCTATCTATCTATCTATCTATCTATCTATCTATCTATCTATCTATCTATCTTATCTATCTATCTATCTATCTATCTATCTATCTATCTATCTATCTATCTAATCTAGCTACCCACCTGTCTATCTATCTATCTATGTATCTATCTATGTATCTACATATGTATCTATGTATGTATGTATGTATGTATGTATGTATGTATCTATCTATCTATCTATCTATGCATCTATCTTAGCCTAAAGAATAAATAGTAGCATTGTCCTCTGGTGTGCCTGTCCTATTTTTATGTTAGTGGTTTTTTGTCTTCAGAGGCAAAGAGATGTCAGAGGCAATCATCCATGCTAATACTAGACACACCACCAAACAAAAACTCACACAGAAGTGTGAATTTGAGGGCCATTTAACACTGTAAATTTCCCCCTTGTATAACAATTATGGAAACACGCATGCTAATTGACAATGCAGCGGAGCGCCCTGTGAATGTGAGCAGTGTTCAGTCATCCTCATAATTCCTCTTTTTATAGCTGGTGGTGAGCCTGTCCAGAGGATGTCATACCCAGCCCTCTCACAGAGGAAGATTTCTCCTAACTGAATATTGTCTAATACTCCCCATAGGTAAAACATACCTCATAGGCATACTCGTGCTGTTTGAACTCATATTTGGCTTATTGTGCCTAGAACTTGAGTTTTAGTCTCCACATGCACACTGCTTTGTTTCATGGTTTGGGGGCTGCTTGTTATTTTATTTTATTTTACTTTCCTCATTTAGTTATTTCCACCTGGGGTAATTGAGGAATATTATTATACCCAAGAGAGCAGCCTTAAACTATTTGGCTCCCTAAAATGGTGGGAGTGGACTACATTTCTGTGCAAAAATCACACTTACTAGGGGCCAGAGAGGTATTTAAAAAAACAGATTTTCTAAAACTTAAATTAATTCTAGTTATATTAATACCTAGTGAAGGGCCTGCTGTCTCTCTGGGGGAGTCCAAAGAGAGATAAGGCTGAAGGTGGCCTACCACAGGCTGATAGCTAGGTTTGAATCCTGGCTCTGCCCTAATGGCAAGATGTGTGACCTCGAGGAATGGACTCAATTACTCTCAACATCACTTTCTTCATCTGTAAAATGGGGGTACTAGTAGAGTTGTTAAAAGGTTAATGAGATAATTCTTGCATAGAACTTTTCAGGCTGTCTAAAGTATGCTGAGAACTATTATAAGAAACATGAGGTTGTCTTGGAAGGAAACTGGAACATGAAATGAAGACTTGCTCTGGGGTCAGCCAGGTGGTGCTAAAATCCCAGTTTAAAATCACAGCTGACATGTTATCTCATTTGACCCTCATTCACATGGACCCTATGAGGATGAACCTTAAGTCTGTGCCACAGAAGGCTCTCATCCTTCCTTCTGGGTGGTCCCAGCTGAGCCCATTTGTCCTATGGCACCCACATTGCCTGTATCATGCAGCTGTTCTGAGGATAAGTGAGTAAAAACAGAAAAATGTATTTCAGAAGTTTTAAGTGCCATACACATGCTAGTCACGCTTTAATCTAGGCATTAGGCATTTCACTTTATTTCCTCAAGGAGCTTCAGGTTACACAGTGTGGGCACTGAGATTATGAGTGTGAACAGAGGTGCACAGCACGTTGAACTTGAGCTGGTGCCTGTGCTGATAGGAAGGGAAGTGGTCAAGATACTGGCTGGTGATTGGAGTTCACACTCTGTAGGTAGGTCCTCCACCTTTGCCCCAGGATTGCCTCCAACACAATGACCTTGCAGCAAATAACACCTTCTTGTTGTTTTTTAAGGCTGATTTCAAGCAGAAGAGAAACATAAAAGAGGGTTGGGCATGTGATGGAGAAGAAAGGGGAAAAGAAACACTGAGACTGCTCAAACTGATTTTAGTTACTGTTAAGTTAAAATTACAACTAGATTTGCACTGACATTTTCTTCCCTTTAAAGTGTTCTGGTACACATGATAAATACTTAATTTAGTGGATTTAGAAATTCTTGGTGACATGTCATTAGCAGGCATATCTTCACAGTCATGTGCTCACAGGTGTATATGAGGGTACGGAGGCATCTCTATTGCATTTGGGTTTTTTCCTCCCCTGTTTTATTTTGTGCTGTTGTTTATTTATTTGTTTTGTTTGTAAAATCTCTCAAATCCGGCCAAAGCCTGTTCTTTTTAACATCAATCTTGTTTCCCCTCTATCTATATCCCCAATTCTCTTTTTGCAAGATGAGGTCTCAGAGGGTTTAAAGGGTGGGGTACAGCAAGAAAAAACTATTAGATTATTACATTTTATGGGTTGTCAAAGCTCTAATGCCATTAGCCACCTAACTGCGAGGTAAAAACCTTTGTGATGTCATATAACAGGTCGCCATGGGTTTGACAAACCTTTGTGAAATAAACAAGGAAAAGAAGCTGAAAATGCCCATAACACCTCTCTGTCCCCCACCCCCGCAGTGCCTACTGCCACCCACGGACATTCCCTTCTTCCTTATTAGCCCCTGAAGGGCATTTTTAATATAAAATATATATATGAAGTCTTCCCAAATCAGAAAGGTCTCCAAGTCTCCAATTTAATTGGAATGGAAAATGCTAACTAATTGGCATCAAAATTTGATTTGTGGGAGAAACCTCCTTTTTTGTTGGAAACACAACAGTGTGTCTGGGAATACAAGCCCAGTCCTTCAAAAATCATCTGTGAGCGCCGCCGAGGAATCAATTAAAGTTGATTTGGCATATCAGCTTTTGACAAATATAAAGAAATCTCTGATTAGGCGGAGAAGAAAAGAAGCTTTCTCTTTCTTGCTCTCTCTTCCTCTCTCTTTCCTCTGCCTCTTCCTCTCTTCTTCTCATTTCCCTTTAAAGGCAGTAGGTGTCAGAAGGGGGTGGGTAGTGATATGCAAAACACGGCCTCCATAACCAAAGTAGCCTGCAAAATTAGGTGTCAGCATGCAAAGCTTATTGATGTATGAATGCGGAAAATGAAAGGCGGCAGTAGACAGCCGGGGCTAAAGGTGAGACAGGCACAGTGAGAGCAGCTGTAGATCCACGTCAAGGTGTTGCTATATGAGCTCGGGTTTTTTTCTGGAGGGCCACAGCCTAACAAGGTAAGCCTGGCCATGAAATGATGGAACAATACAATGTAGGCACACACAGTGTGAATACCAAATAAATTGACATGGTGTCTCACCCCCCACAACTTCTCCTGCACCGCCACCCCCCCTTCAAAGTATGCCTGTGTATTCATTAATAAATTCATATTCTGAGTTTTCAATAAAAGAAGAAAATGCAGTGTAAACTGGAGTTACTTAGTGACACCCAGCTCATTGCTTTTTATTGTTGCTTGCAGCTACGAAGCCTTCACAGTGCACTAGTAGAATTTATTACTGTCTGTCTCTGTGGCAAGTTGGCGAAGTGCGCCTTTTGAAGAAAATTGACCCACACTTCATGAATATGATGAAAAATGCCAATAACACTACAAAGACGAAGCTCTTGACATTACTCTGCAAAGAGCTAAAAGACAGTAATGAAAGTATTGCAATTACAAATCATTACCTTCTCTCCAGCCAATCGCCAGCTTCTCTCCTCTTTTTTTTTGGACCACTCTCAAGCTCTGCAGGCCGCCCCAGGTGCTGTTTTGCACAGCATGATGGGAAATAGAGGGTGTGTGAATACTCCAATGGACTTATCAAAGAAGGAAAAAGGAGACAAGAGGGGAAGAACGGAAGGGTTGGAGGGACTGGGATGAAAGTGCCCCTTCTATTGCACCTGGATAAAGAAGGTAAAATGAAAAATTCTTACCGTCAGTGGTCAGGAGGTCATGACCTTATTGAGTGGCGTCTTCCATCTGAAAAGTGGGATTAAGAACACCCACCTACTTCTTTTCTAAAACTGTTCCCTTTCGGCTGAGTGCATTTTAGTTTGGCTTAAGGGAGAGCACCTTTAATCTTTTATCTTTTATTATTTGTTAGAAATCCAATTCAGACATTGGCAAATAAATTATCAAGAAAATGTATTAATTGTTTTCAACATAAGGGACTGGCCTATTTTCTTACAGTAAAGGTAACACTGAAAAAGGCAAAACATGAAGAGGGAGAGAGACAGAGAGAGAAAGACACTAACTTTAGAGAATCACTTTCTACTACAACATATTTTAATGATGAAGACCCTCCCTTTTATTGTTTCAACAATTTTCTGACATGTGCCTTCTGTTGACCGTGCTTACACTGTTGATTTTCAGAGTCTTGGCTTGGTTTGTTTTTCATTTATCTGGGGGGTGTGTGTGGAGCGGGTGTATGAATACATGCATTTCTTGACTTACAAACAAAGCTATTTATAAATAGTTCCTGTGCTTAAAGGATCGTGGCTCATCTCATCTAGAAAGACAACAGAATGATCTTCTGCTTCTGCTGTGATAGAGGCTAATAAAAATCTTGGAAGTTTACAGAGAGTATATGAAGTCAGAAATAGAAGCAGAGAAGACATTATGAAGAAAAGAAAGTAACAGCTTCAGGGAGTTGCCTTGGAGAAAGGAGAAACAGAACAAGGACAGATACAGGGCCATAGTTATTTCATCCTAAGGTGGTCCTCCTCCCTACAGATTCCTTCTCTTACCTCCTCTGGAAAGGTTCATTTTGCTGTGATGCTGCTGGAAAGTCAACTAATTATAGATTCCTCATTAAAAAGGAAAATTCCTCTGGAGAGGATAGGAGGCTATAAGTCATTTACACATTAGTATGAAATTGCTACATCCAATTTGCTTTCTTTCTAAAATCTGGGTAAACTTTTTTTTTTTTTGAGACAAAGTCTCGCTCAGGCTAGAGTGCAGAGGCATGATCTCAGCTCACTGCGGCCTCTACCTCCCAGGTTTAAGCGATTCTCCAGTCTCAGCCTTCTGAGTAGCTGGGATTACAGGTGTGCGCCACCACACCCGGCTAATTTTTTTTGTATTTTTAGTAGAGACAGGCTTTCACTATGTTGGCCAGGCTGGTCTTGAGCGCCTAGCCTCTAGTGATTTTCCCACCTTGGCCTCCCAAAGTGCTGGAATTACAGGTGTGAGTCACCATACTAGGTCCTAGCCAAGCTTTTGATTGATTATAGGACACAGGGTATTTTGCATCATGAAACACTGAAGGAGGGAGAGGTTAGAAACCAAGTCCAGGTGGACCTGGGCAGTGTGGGGTTTAGAATGCTCTGGAGGAACTGAGTTTTGAGAAGAGCAACAGAAGGCAGAAGAGATATTGAGGAGATAAGGTGGAAATGAGGCTAAAATAATTTATCCCATTTCAAAATTTTGCTCAAGGCCAGCCCTTTGACTAGAAAATGGAGAGAAAGCACATTTCTCTTCCTCTTCCTCCTTTCTTCTATATTACATGTTCCTTTGCCCTTTGCATAGACCCAAAATTTAGGTTAATTAAAATATTATCATAAATCAACTTTTATGGGCTAGCCTGGGGGCCTAGAGTTCAAAGTCACCACAAAATCATAGTTTTTATGTCAAAATGCATTATGGATTCCAAAAGCCTAACATATTAATTGCAACTCACCCTCTCAGCCTGGGGTGGGTACTGTGAGCTGCGGGCACTGACTGGTTATGAGTAGGTGATAGGTAGCCATGCTTGCTGGATGCTCCTGGAATGGAGGAACAACCATGGCCGTTTGATCCATTGTCTTTCCTGTAGGCAAGAAATACTTACATACCAAGAACATTGAACTTTTTAAAGTTTATTTGATCTTTTCGGTAATCTCTTTTATCTGTTAACTCATTTGCTTATATTATAGCTGAGAACACCCAGGTCCCACAATCCCTCCTCATGGACCATGTTGTCAGCTAAGGACCTTCTGCAGGGATGATACTACCTGGCATGCTCATTATCACACTTCTCTACCATATATATGTATGGTGTGCATTACCAATACACTAAGTAGTCATCTTCCACCGAGTTTCAGAATCCTCCCACAGTGTTTCAGGGAACTCCTATTGATTGATCAAAGTTGGCATGAAAGAGTAGACTGATTTGTCATTCTCAGACCTCACCAGTAAATTAATTAAATCTCAATATCCCTAGCAAACTCTCTCCCTAGGAGTAGCAATTGGCCAATGTATCTCACAAAAGGGAAAACAAATCTCTGAGTGGTCAAATTAATAAGGTACCCATCTTTCATTTATTTATTCCACAAAAATACAGCGAGTGCCTGTCATTTGTCTCGAACTCTACTGGGCCATGTAGACACATCAGTTTGATGTTTGATCTCCAAGTTTTGATCACAAAGCAGGGCTCACAGGCTAAGCTGCCTGATTCCACAGCTGGAAATTGGCCTACCAAAGGTCAGGGTCATCCCAGTGGAAGACAGAGTTAGAAGGACCCACCTTTTTCTGTAGGGCAGCAGCACAATAGAAGAAGCCTGCAGAAGTATATAAGCTAATACTTGGGCTCCTGACTAGAACCTGGGTTAGTACTGCATGCAACCTTTATTTTACATTCTAAAAACTAGATTTGCAATAAATTATTAGCTATAAAAGGACATAAATGAATATGAGAGTAGCAACCACTAAGCAACAGAGCCTGCGACGCATACATAAATAGGAATATGACACAAATTGTGTATCTGCAAATATCCATGCTGCTAAATTTGTCCAACCATCAGAAGATTTTGCATGTGCTCTTCTACCTTCTGTGTGAGTCAGAACATGCCAAATCCTCTTTTTCTTGTAGAAAGGGTGGTAGAATGAGGCTGGAAATGGAATATGAATGGGCTTCTGAAGGAAGAGGACTGTGTTTGTATCACTGGTCTAGTCCAGTGTCTGGCATAAAATTGGTGCTTAATAGATGATAGCTGAATCAAATTGTTCAAAGGACAAAAGGAAATGGGAGTTTCTTGAGGGGTTGATTTTCAGATATCATCAATTTTTCCCCCAAAACACAGCATAGACCCTGGCAAAAGGGGAGTATTCAGCAGAAGTTTGATAAATGGAATTGAATTTGATATGACACTAGAAAACTTGCATGAAAGGGCAAGGACAGAATAACTACATATTATAAATCCACTCTCAATAAATATTGGTAGATACTCATAAATATAGGTTTATTTCCCATTATTTCATACACTGTTGGCCTGGTGTATGAGTTAGGCTAACATCTGGTTAAGCTATTTTAACAAAGACTCATGAGATTTCAGTGGTTGAACACACCAAAAGTTTATTTCTCGTTCATATAAATATCCTGTGTGGGCATTCCTGGTTGTCAGGAAGATCTCCTCTACATAGGATTAGACTTCTTCCATTTTATGGTTTTGCCATCCTTTAAGGCCTTGGAATCCCTATAACAGGCCAGCAGACAGAGGAAGAAAGCATTTCAAAGGCTCAAAACTGAGCTGCTCACATTCCATTGCTAAGAACCTCTTCAGACCCCATCTAATGAAGGTAGGGAGTGCGCTGGAGGTGGGGCTGGGGCTGGGCGCATTCTGCCTAGTGATATTGACCAATATACCAGTGTATGAAAAACGAGCACTGTGGAAGTGGAACAGGGATTTTTGGTAGACAGTAAGCATCTTGTACACACAGGTTGGTGGGCCTCAAGCAGTGATCCACTGTGGCAGTTTCAAGTATGATGTGGTTAAAGTAGTCAGATCATCCCTACCCTCTGCCACAGACAAAACTTCATCATTAGTTATCCTTTCAGGCTATTCTTCTTATAGCTTCTCACTCAAAATTTAAAAATGTGAAGAAGCAATAACACATCTAGATAGTTCAGATTAAGGAAGGCAGTGAAATGATGCAGATCCCTTGGCTGGATCCTGCAGGAAAATGAAGAGTGAGGTGGCAGACTTTAGAATCTGATCAGGGTAATTCTCAGTGTCCAGGCCCCAGGTAGAATGAAAATCAAAAAGAACAGCACGTCCTAAGGATTGATGAAACTCTTCATGAGAAGACATTCCTCCCAGGATTAGGCCTACTAGGTAGATGCTATTGATAAAGTAATAGAGCATGGCCTGTAGGCACTCATGACATTACCAGCCTGTCTTGCTCTAGCTCCAGTGGGAGAAACCTCCTGAGTACTTCTCAAGGTCTGTTTGACCTGGAGGCAGCAATGTTTTCCAGATTGTGTTCATCCTTTGTACCTCCTCTTCTGAGTGTTTAAGGTCTGTCTTAGTAGGAAACAGGCGGGAATATCTGAGAAGTGTAATCACTGAACTCTGTTCTGAGGAGCTCCTCTATGTGGCTAAAACAACAGTGTTGGAAGTAAAAGGTCATTGGCAAGGGTGTCACAAAGACTGGGGCTCATTTTGGCTTAAAACAATTATTTCCATCCTTCCTCATACTCTTCTTGCCAGCTTAACCTGTGGTGGAAAATGTTCACATTTTCAAAAGTTATGGAAACAGTATGATTCTAGCTTTGGGGTGCTTTTGATATGTTCATCAGCCTTACATACTTTTTGAACTTGAATTTGCTGTAAGTGATCTGATTGGTTTCCACCAAGGTTGGCAACCTTTTTAGGAGTGGGTGAGGAGGGCTGCACTGCTTCTAAGGGGGGAGGGTGGATCCAGAGTTCAGGAGGGGGCCTGGTTCATTGTGCTACAAACATCACACTTCTTGGTGGAAATAAACATCCAGATTATTGCAAGAATGTAGAGATTTGCTGGCAGTTCCGGATCAATGTAAGTCAGTATATATAAAATATATAATATAATAATATTATATATTATATATATTATATATAAATAATATATAATATTATATGTTTATATATTATATATCTATAATATATACATATATAATATATGTATATATGTGTATATATGTATATGTATAATATATGTATATATAATATATGTATAATATATGTATATATAATATAATATCTGTTTATATATTATATATAATATAACATGTTTATCTATATTATATATTATATATGTTTATATAATATATAATATATGTTTATATATTATATATAGTATATATATGTTTATATATTATATATTGTATACATACTATATAATATATATAATATATAGTATATATATAGTATATATAGTATATAATGTATAATATATAGTATATATAATATATAATATATAATATAATATATAATATAAAATATGTAATATATATATTCTATTCAGAATTACACTGGGGAGAGGCTGGCCTCAGATGCTCAGGAAACTGGCTACACCTCCTTGTTACTTGGCCATAGAAATTTGAATAGGTTTGTATACTCAGCTTCTAATATTTCAGGCTGTTTACTTGTTTTGTGAGTAATGCAGCCTCCCCCTCAAGTTTTGCATTTGTGCTAAACTGGATGGCCAGGATGCCTTGGCTAATGCCTTTTAATATCTAAGCTTTGTACATCTAGTGCTTGGTTAATAACAGGGAAAAAGCTCCAGTGACTCACCTTAACCTCAAAAGGGAAAAAAATATCCTTTTAATAATCTGGGAATTTATTTGGATCAAAGGCATGCTGCATGTTACACAATCTTCTTGTAGGGCCGAGCAGGTCACAAAGCAGCACCCTTGTTTTTTATGAAGTCAGCCAAGACGTATAGGGGCCAGGCTTGCCGCTTCTCTGAGAGCCTTCAAATTCATCTTCAATATGTTAGCCACTAGCAGAGCAGAAAGCTGCACCAAGTTTAATAGGCTTTTATTTGAGAACTTTTCAAAATGCATAACCTTGTTTCAATTAAAGTTAAAGGCATATTTTCTAAATATCCTCAAAAAGGAATGCCCAATTACTTTCTAAGAGTCAAGCTACATACTATTGTGTCTTATCACTTTAAATATGCTCTCTGACCCTTGACTGGGAACCACTTGAGGGTAGGGACCAGTATATCAATCAGTGCTGGACACATAAAAGTCAGATTTGTCAAATAGATGAATGGATGAAGCCTTGCCATGCACCAGAGGTTCTCAGCAAGATTTTGCCCCCAGGGTACAGGGTACATTAAGCGATGTCTGAAGACATTTTAGATTGATCACAACTGGGCGGGGGCGGGGGTGCTACTGGAATTGAGTGAATAGAGGCCAGGGTGCTGCTAACATCCTACAGTCCCCAACAAAGAATTATCTGGCCCCAAATTATACTATTGCGGAGGTTGAGAAACTCTGCCATGCTCATCCCACGATATCACGTGCATTCAAAATATCTGGCAGATGGCCATTGGTCTTTAGAAGATTCATCCAGCAAATATTTATTAAACAATTTTCATGTGTAAATCCAATCAAATATTCTACTCAGAAAGCCCTCTGACCTGTTCTTTTTCCCTGTTCCAACTTCCTTTTGCCTGTTACTCCCTCCCTCCCTTTACCATTTTTCAATATCCATGGGAAAAACAAAGAGCATACTGCAAGAGGGAATGTCTAGAGTCCAAAGTACGGCTTTCTAGTTACTAATTTAATTGTAGTGTGTCTTTTCTGAGCCATTCCTTCTGATGAGAAACATGTTTATACTGCAAAAGCTGCCCTGCCCAGCTTGGAAAGCCCTTTGGAGATGGGCATTGAAGGTAAAGAAACACATTCACAGGATGTTTACTCTAACGATGCTCTCAAAAGCATTTGGGATTTTTAAACATATGCTTCCAACATTTCTCTCTATCGTCACATTTCTGCTAAATTGTGGAAAAGCTGTAAATAGAAATAATGGACTCAGTTTATTTTTAATTAGAAGGCTGCCGCTTATAGCTGCAATCGTGACACTACCAAGTGTGTCTTCTTTTCACTTGGAAGGAAGGAACAGAGAGTTCCTAGGGTTTTGAACTTGAGCCAGGTTCCCCAAGTCTGTTGGTCTCTGAGCCCTTGCAAATCCGATGCCTTTTAGTGGCAATGGGGTCACAGGAGGATTCTCTGCATTACTTTTAATGTTGTCAGATGTAGCTAATGCTATTATTTCTACAGAGTTAGAAATAAGAAACATTTTGAGGTGCTGTTTTTCTTTTCCTTTTTCTTCGTATTTAATCATTAGCATCTATTCCTCAATTCAATACAATTTGTAGAGTCATATTTAAATTATTTTTTTTTCAGAGAAGTTTCTGTTAAATTTTTAGGCATGTGGATCAGAGTAATGTTACCATGTTGCTCACCATCTCCCAAATAAACTTTATTCTGGGGATATTATATTTATCCACAGACAATACATCTGAAGCTCAGTGTTTTTTCCCCTCTAATTGTAAATTGACGTGGATAAACAGATCTAGCCTGGTAGTCCATCATATTATGACTGCCTGGATTGTCAGAGTCTTCACTACTGTTGTCTCAACAATCTAAACTAAAGTGTGGAGAAAATGCTCAGGTAGGCAATGCCCAATTTGGAATTCCCTGTAGTGGGACAGAGAACAGCTGCGTGAGGATCTTACTCTAGGGCCATGTGTTCCCCAAAATGCTGTAATTTATAAAACACCACCTGTTTTGAAAGAGATATTTTTCTTTTTCCCTGATATTTGAATTTTTTCTATTCCCTATTTTTTCTTCTTCCCTGATATTTGATTTTTCCCCCCACTAGATTAACATTTCCCACTCTGCAATGGGATGCCAAGCACAAAATAAAATGGCCTAGGGAGAGAAAACTTACTATTGTGCATTCATAACATAGTGAGAATATCTAAGAAGAGAGTTTGATGGAACATGGGAATCAGCAGGTGTAGTGTGGCCTAATTAGGTTTAAGTGAATATGGGAGGAGGAAAATGGGTTTAGAGAAAATGATATTAAGAAAGATGATTCAGAATGGTGCTGTCCAATATGGTAGCCCCTAGCCACATGTGGCTGTTGAGCCCTTGAAATGTGACTAGTTTGAATTGAGACGCAATGTAAGTATAAAATACACATCACATTTCAAAGTATAAAATACACATCACATTTCATTTTAGAATGAAAAAATATTGTACAATATCTGATTAAAAACATTTCATACTGATTACATATTGAAATGATTATATATATTCGGTTAGGTAAATATTGTATTAAAATTAATTTTATCTATTTCTTTTTACTTTTTTATGTGATTACCAGAAACCTTATACTTAACATATGTGGCTCACATTTGTGACTTGCTTTGTATTTCTATTGAACAGCACTGCTTTAAAATGCCGTCCAGGAATGGCTTGGCCTTATAGAGTGCATTTCCATGGCCTTAAGATAGAAATTTTAAATTTGCAATAGTTTGGTTTAACCCTAACCATATGGTAGTTTGAAGTTCCATGAGTAGTAAATTCCAGTGTTGCATAAAAGCCCCAGAACAGGGGTTCAGAATCTTGAGTAACTGAGCCTTTAAAGGGTTAGTGGGTGGGTTTTATTGTATCTCTGAAAACTCGACGTTAAATGCGAAGGTTTTTTTGTGTAAACTCCACTGGAATTTATTGACTTTCTTTAGACTCTCCAAAGGAGACCAACACTTGCATTGTACAACTCTAGGGACCACTCTTCCTATAGAATTGAATGATGACTGGAGTTTCCACCTAGAACTGGGCAACATAGTGGTTTTGTCTTGATTCTAAACAGTTTAAGAACACTGACCCACAATAAGGACTCATAGTGTGGTCCTGTCACTCTTTTTCTCTTTAGTCCTTGGTGGCTTCCTCTGGCCTTCATAATAAAGCTCACATTTCCTAGGATGGCACTCAAGGTTGATTATATGTAAATACTTTTCTCGTTTTATATCTATGTACATTTCAGCCACAAAATTCTACTCAATGTTTTGGAGTCTAGCTTCCACTAAGAAGCTATGTGTCTTTGTAGATGCTGTTCCCTCTTCTTGAAATTCCTTCCTTGAAATTCCTTACCAACTTTCACCCATCTAAATTCTACTCAACATTAAACTGAGTTATAAGAAAGGACAAGAAGAACACATTTGCTTGTTTCTTATAGGATTAATATGTCAAACATATAAAGACCTCCATAAATCAGTAAGAAAATGAAATAAAATGGAAATAAAGGCAAAGATAAGAATAAGAATTTCAAGGAATACTGAGCCATGACCAGTAAACATGAAAAGATGTCCCATCAGTTAGAATATTTTATTTAAATTTTGATGTGCCAGATACCATTTAAAATCCTTCACACAGGCTAATCATTTAATCTCAGTATTCATTCCCATAAATACTTAAATATATGCAAATAAAAACTATTTTTGAAAAGTCACTGTTGGTGATGGCAAGGGGAAATGGGTTCTGTCATACAGAATCAGTAAGATTTTAAATTCTGCAAACTTACTAAAAGTGAATTTGTTAATCTCTAATGAAAATTTAAAACACACATACCTTATGACTGAGAAATCACACTTCCAGGTGTCCTGCGCAAATCTGTCTGTCTTAGTCTGTTCTCATACTGCTGTGAAGAAATACCCGAGACTGGTTAATTTATAAAGAAAAAGAGGTTTAATGAACTCACAGTTCCACATGGCTGTGGAGGCCTCACAATCATGGTGGAAGGCACAGGAGGAGCAAAGTCATGCCTTACATGGCAGCAGGCAAGAGAGCATGTGCAAGGGAATTTCACTTTATAAAACCATCTGATCTTGTGAGACTTATTCACTATCACGAGACTATCACAGGGAAAATTGCCCCCATGATTCAGTGACCTCCCACCAGGTCCCTCCCAGGGGGATTATGGGAGCTACAATTCAAGATGAAATGTGGGTGGGGACACAGCCAAACCATATCACTGTCCTACACAAATATTACGAGAAATGCAAGAAAGTGTAGGTAAAACATTTTTATGGTGATAATCTGCATTGGTTAAATAAATTCTGGAATAATCTTACAGTATAGTAATTGAAAAGAGAATCAAATTGACCAATATGGACTATTTAGTGAAAATTTGTATAAGTGTTATTAATTGTAAAACATACACAATATAATATATATTGTTTGACTTTACTTTTTTGTTGTTGTTGTTGTTGTTTTGAGATGGAGTCTTGCACTGTTGCCTGGGCTGGAGTGCAATGGCTCGATCTCAGCTCACTGCAACTTCTGCCTCCTGGGTTCAAGTGATTCTCCTGCCTTAGCCTCCCAAGTAGCTGGGATTACAGGCACCCGCCACAATGCTCAGCTAATTTTGTATTATTAGTAGAGACAGGGTTTCTCCATGTTGGTCAGGCTCGTCTCGAACTCCCAACCTCAGGTGATCCACTCACCTCAGCCTCCCAAAGTGCTGGAATTACAGGCATGAGCCACTGCACCTGGCCATTTTACTTTTTAAAACAAAGTATATATGTCTATATTTATGTGTACTACTATTACTATATTTATTGAGAGCTTACCATGTTCCAGGAACTGTTCATATTCATTTTTGCATTTAATTCTTAACATAGACCTAAAATATGCACTATTGTTAACTTTGCATGTTAGAAAAATAAGACACAGAGAGGTTAAATAACTAGCATAAGATTGCACAGTTAGTTGGTAGTTGAGCTGAGATGAGAAGCCAGCCAGTTAGATTCCAGAGCTAGTTGTTTTAAACTCTGTGTATGTGTTGGAGGAGAGCGTAAAGTGAGACCTTTATATAAGAGCAAATTATAAGTCTGAAATCAGATGGATTGCACTGTTAACCCTTTTGGAGGCTGGGATTAGAAGCATGGAGGAAGAGACTTAGACTTTTTGTGTAATACACTTCAGTAGGAGATGAAATGATGGTCAAACTATAAAGGACTTTTATTTTTGTGCTTTTTTGTATTTTCAAATATTGTCTGTTTTTATATATTCAAATACTGTCTATTGGATGTTGAACATGTGATGCTTTTTTTCATTTGGAGCACATCAATAACTGTTTTTCTGGAGTTTTAAGACTCTGCCTAGTCTTTGTGAAAACATTCCTAGTCTCCTCAGTAAGAATCAACCGTTCCTTAATCTGTTCTCCCTCATGTAACTTTTCCTTACTGTGCCTTATGTTGTGTTAGTTTTAATCATGTTTTCCTCCTGCCCTAGACGGGAAGATTATTGAAGGCAGAGATGGCATATAGTAGGCATTCAACTGTTGTTTGTCAGGTGGATGGACGGATGGGTGGGTAGGGGAGAGAGAAAGAAAGTATGAATGGAGGACTTTTACCTCAAGCTTTAGCTTCATTGTTGTGTTATCATCTTAATACTCTCACAGGTAGAGCTGCTGGCAACTCTTGAAATCATTGTGTGGTGCATCTAGCTTGATGCCAGGATGAAGCAGGGCCAATGATGACAAGTGCTATTTAATGGGATTTTCTTCACACAGCTATGAGCTTAATAATGGGAAGAAATACAGCAAATAAATTCTTTGAAACTTTATCAGCCTTGGGTGGAGATGATAAGACATGGCCTAATTGTAGCAGAAAAATAAAAGTTAGGAACAGCATTAAAGGGCCAACTCTTCTACTTTAGCCTCCTATGAAGATGAAACAATCCATGAAAAAATGAGAGAATATGTTGAAAGCCTTCAGCAGAATACTTCTCACTTAGTAAGTATTCAAGAAAGGTATCTGTGTGCATATATATCAAAGGAATATGGCACCCATCAATTCTTATAGTAATCCTGTATAGGAAAAGAAAAAAGCTTATATGAATCATTCATATTTGATATAATTTGAAAATTTGCTGAAAAAAGATGTATAATCTGTAAGAAGGAGAGAAAAAAGAAGTGAAACTCACTTAATTATTGATCTGCTCATATATTCTTTATGTGTCTCCACCCTTAAAGATAAGAGATTGGATTAGTTAACTGAGGAAGCAATCACATTTTCAAATTATCAGTTTGATGCCACTGTATACTTGGAGTGATTATTTGTTTACAAATGATTGTGCTGAGTTGAAAGTACAAGCTGTCTAAAGCCCTCAGCAACAGACTTGACTGGTGGTAGCCACAGGGGCAGAAATGGCCTCCTTGGTTGGCTGATCCTGGCTTAACCCCTTGAATGCCAAACTGGCTTTCAGTAGATGTGGAAAGGGATAATACATGCTGTGACTTTCATTGCATGTATGCTTTGTAATTGCCTTGCCATAGAGAGTATGGCCTCCAGCAGACTAGGAGGTGTGGCCCTTCAGGGATTTTCTTTCAAACGTTAGGTTACTGAGGGCAAGTCAATCAACGGGCTCTCTTCCTCAATATCTAATCAGAGAGAGGCACTTCCATGTCCCAGGATCTAACTCTTCACCAAAGAGACACTGAGTTTTTGTGTCCTCCAACAAAATGAAGAAAAGCAGGCTGTGCTTACAGACCAAGAATAAGCAGGGTTGATATTTCCACACTGTCAAAGACCTGCGCCTACTCTAGCAAGGGCCAGGATATTTTTCAGGACTATTTTGAATGTGCTAATTCCTCAAACTCAGAAGTAGGACACCTGTTTGTAGCCCATGCTTTGGTGTAAGTCCTTTGTTGAAGAAGAATACTGATGAAGGAGATAAAGAAGGAGTAGCAGAAGGAGGACTAGGAGGAAGAGGAGCCGGAGGAGGAGGGGAAAGAGAAAGAGGGGAAGGAAGAAAAGGAGAAGATTAAGTAGATGATAATGATGATGACAACTATGATGATGACCACTTTAATCAGAGCCAACTCTAGAGATTTTGAACTATCCCTTGAGCAGGTACAGGACTCAAGGCAAAAAATACATTGCCACCCTTCCTGACTCACCCCCATATCTCTAACACTTAATGAGGAAAGTAGTGCTCAATATCAGGGACATCCTTGAAGAAGGCAAGTCCTCAAAGAGTGGAACATGTATGTGTGTTGGGGATAGAGGAAAGTTCCTCATGGTGATGAGGAAACAGATTTCTGAACTGCTTGTTTATAAGCATATGGGCCTTGGGTCACTTTAAAATAAACAGTTGGAGAGCCACTTTCTTTCTACAGTCTTTCCAAGAACCATTTAAAAGGATGGTCCTTGTCTCTTAGGCCTTAGGAGCAGTTCTAGCTCTGTGATTTCGTGAAGATCATTCTTTTGTACTTGAGATGTCCAGAAGAATTTCATTGTAAATGCAGATATAAAGTTTGTAATACAAGGACCAACATGTAGTTTTAAGTACCCACTACATTTGTACCCAGTGCTAAATGTTGTACAGAATATTTAAAAAGTGCAGAATTCTTTGCCTCAACGGTTCTACTATCCAGTTAGCTGGAATTTTCTTATAAGCTAAACATTTCAGTAATTTAATCTCTCAAGTTTTTAGGAGCTTTTTATGAAACACTTATAAACTTCTAGGTACTGGGCTAGGAAGCTATTAAGACTCTAATATTAAATCAAAGTTATTGTTTTGATAAAGCTGGTGGAAAAAATAAATATTAAATTGTAGTACATGTACGGTGAGACCATAAAACTTTGGAAGATTGAGAGACTAAGATAGACTATATGAAGTCATGGGGAGCAGGGCAGACTCCCAGTAAATCCTGTTTGAGTGGTCCAATCTCAATGTGCATTTATCCATTTACTTGGTAAACATTTGGCAAGTAGTACAATGCTACAATTTGTACTAAATTTTGTATTAAATTTTGAGCTCGCATTTAATCCTGGGATGGGGTGTTGATGGCCAGAGAGGTGGGGAAATTTCAGAATGGACTGCATGAGTAGGCAGGTGAGAGCTCTCCAAGAAGCCTTAGTCTGTTGGAACCATAGAAGAACCTGACTCACCCCCTCACTCTTCAGATGAAGAGCTCGGGCAAGCAAGAGAGAAAGAACTTGGATTCAGGACCACCTAGGGCCTGGCAAACAGCAACCCCTGGCCAGGTCCTAAGGCTTCCCACTGTCTTTATTTCTTTATTAAGAGACTGTGACACTGCACTCTCTGGGCACAGGTGCAAGCTGGGGTCTCCCGGGAAGAAGTTGTGGTACAGCCTGTTCTGGATTATTGAAAGTGATAGCTGCTTGGAGTACACCAAAGAGTAGATGGAGATGAAGAGGAAAAAGTAAAGAAAAATAAGAAAAAAGAGAAGGGGGGAAGGGAAGGAAGAAGGGAAAGAGGAGAAGATGCTTATCATGGGCCAGACCCTCTGCTAAACTCATTACACAAATTGTCTCCTTTAATGGGCACATCAATCCTATGAACAAGATAGATATTACCCCACTTTACACATGAGGGCAGTGAGGCTCAGAATAGTTATGAATCTTACCTATGCTCACATTCCCCACAAATGGTGGGATCACAGATCAAACCCACATGTATCAGACTTCTGAGTTAGTGCTCTTAGCAACTGCACTGACTATGAAGACAAGAGTACCCTGACCACCTCATACTTTGACCCTTAGCTTCTCCATCAGCGCTTAGTGTGATGCTGTTTCTCTCAGCCTGTGCTTTGAGGGGAAGGTGAAAGTGCCAGGCATTGTGATTTTTCACTTGCAATTTCACTTAATCTTCACCTCTCTCTAAAGCTATGATTATTAGTTCAGTTTTGCAGGACAGGAAACAGGCTGGGAAGTTCAAGCAAATGGATTCAGGTCACCTGGCTTGTAAAGCACAGAGCTGAAATTCAAATCAGATCCCTCTGACTCCAAGTCCATGTAACTTTCCTTCTGTCATGAGTTTCCAAGCCACAGAAGGGAAGGATCCCTCGCACGTAATTAAGGGCCAACTGTAGCATGCCAACCATTTTGGGTTGGAGGTGTTGGGAAGGTTTGGGGTGGGGCCTAAAATCTAAACATTTTATCAGCTTAGTTTCTCTGTCTGCACCTGGAATTCGTGTACTTTATCTTGGAGCAAGTTTTTAGGAACTGAATCTGACTAGTGGTTCAAGAACAAGATGCTCAGGCTCCATGTGTCCTGCTATAAACTCAACTTTGCAGAGGTGTCTAACCCATGCAATCTGTCTGCATAATATCCTTTCTTTTTAGAGAAAGATATTAGAAAAAAAGATGCCTTTCTAATGGCAAAAGAGGACAGGCACCTCTGCTATCATATGATAACCATCTGCTTAAGGAGTTAGAGCTACTAATTGTCTCTCACCCTCAATATAAAAAAATACACCTCCAACTTGGGTTTATTGTACAGTTCATGCATCAAACTCTACACTCAATGAAACTTCAAGTTGTGGCACAGACCACAACTTCCTTTTTTTTTTTCCTTTCTTTTTTCCTTTTTTTTTTTTCTTCTGTCATGAAAATTGAAATGACTGCCAGGAAGGCATGGAGAAAGCTTGTGTGACAGATGGAGGAATTTCTGAGGCCAAGGAAGCCTATAATTTATATTTCTTAGGGCTAGTATAAAGCACCCTCCAAGGAGCCCAGCCTGGGGTGCTGAGGGAGCCTGGTCAGTGAGTGGCTAAATGTAAACTGTAGGATAGCTTTGGGATTTCAGGGTGTAATGATCAGACAAAATCCTTGTCCTCATGAAACATAATATTCTAGATATTTCCCTCTTTATGTGAAGGTGAGTTTTGAAATAAAGGCTGGACTTACAATTAGACTGAGTAAGTGTTACTCATATAGGGTGATTTAAGGGCAACTTAAAGACCTCTCCCCTTCCCTGTCTCCCAACAAACATGAAACAACCATTCTATCAACTTGTTAACAGTGTCTAAAATCCCAGCATTACAGATGTATTGTGGATGCACTTTGAATTTTGAATTTAGGAATAATCTCCTACTAACATATACATCCTTTTGATGAGCACTTCAACATGGATTTGTTTCTTTTTCTTCCCAAAACAGACATTTGAGAGCAAAGCTCTGGGCAATGGAGACCACAAAGTGAGAGAAACAACTCAGAGAAGTAACAACAGTGAAAACAAAATGGTCTAAGGTTTTGTTGAGGTTGGATATTCATGCAGGATTATCCAGTTGGTAGTGAGCATCTTCCCTAAACCTTGCTATGGCAATATTGTAGGGGACTGGCTTCATTTAGAAAACTCCACAGGACAGAAAGGAAGTGATAGACATATATAGCAAAGATGCCATCTTGTTCCTGCTATCAGGAGGGCCCATGAACCCTCCCTTTCACCCTCCATTGTTCCCTGACAATCTGTAGTGGTAACTAGAGTTACCATACCTGTGCCCAGCTGATTGCCCTAGCAAAAATGCATTCTTTTTTTTTTTTTCCCTAAACCACCAGCCCAGTGGAATTCACTTGCTACTTGGTTCTTCAAAGTTATGTGATTTAACCAATCAGAAAGAGAATGCTTGCAGAAAAAAGAGGTAGAAGGTTCATCCAAGCCATGATTGAGGTAATGAGCAAAAACTTGACAGACTCCAGGATTCTTCTCTTCTGTTTCTCCAAATGACTTAAAGGCAAAGATCTAATTCATAGCCTCTGATCCTGCTGTCACTCCTAGTTGGAGAGTCCTCAACCATCCTTTCTAATTGTCAACTCCTCTAGTGCCTTCCAGGTTTAGAACAAGACTCATGTTCTCCATTAAGTGCTTTCTTTCCACTCTCATCTACGTAGTCCACTCTTATGACCTTTTATTATGTTATAGACTCTTATTATTTTAATGATCTGTAGTGTTAGATATCAAATTCACAGACATTCTTTGCATCTCTCCAAATGACTGTTTAAACTCCTTAAGGAGAAGGATGGTGTCCTATATATCCTCAGTGTTAATGACTTACATGGTACTGTAGCACTTTTTGAATGAAATTGAATTGACTCGTTTATCTGCAATTCAGTTGCAATGCCAAGTTTTAGCTTTGAGTTGGAATGAACAGTGCTGAAGGATATAAGACAAATATTAAAGTTGGTCAAGCCTTCAGGAGAATAGCTCCATGAGTAACCATAAATTCCCCGTGAAGCTTGGATGAAGAACATACTTTATATCCATAACCCTGGACCACTATGAGCAAGCAGGTAAAAAAAAATGAAGGGTGGTTGAGATGAAAGGAAGAGAAAAGTAAAGAAGATTGGGGAAACTGGAGACATATTTTGAAACTATAATCAAGAGGACAGTTCAGTTCATCATCATGTGTTTCCAGGCCCAGTGTTTTGTAGTAAAGTATGGTTTTAGAGTGAAAAAAAAAAAATCACTGGGGCAGAGAAGTTCAGTGAAGTATGAGCTCCTGGAAACAACTGGAAGAGAAAAAGAGGAACAATTCTGGAAATGGAGTGACACAGGTGTGGAAATGAGAAAAAATGGGTTGAAGACCCTGGGTCTAGAGATGAGAAAATATGGGCATACTTGGGGTAAAAGGTTGTGCAGCCAGGATGGGTCTTAAGAGGTATCAAGGGGAGTTTACATAGTTACTCGCAGAGTTCACCTGGGCCATTGCGGCTCTTGACTCCTTTCTCTACCCAGGAATGAGAGGGCTCTCCAAAAGGTAAGGAATGTCTAGGGTTGTGGTGTCAGGGAAATGAGGCTGGAGAGAGTTTGTTCAGCTAGGGGCTGGTTATTAGCCGTCCTTGTCTTCTGGTGTTAAGGCTCTAGCCTATTCATCTCTGGGGACAGATTATACCTTGGAGAGAGCAGAATTGGGCTCTGGAGAAAAAAGGGCAAGTGGAGAGCTAGTCTTTACTACTGCATTCCCCAAACCACTTCAGCTGTGTTGGTTTGTTTTAGGTATCTCAAAGTTTGCTTATTTCTAAGGATGAGATTTGTTGTTGCTGCCAGAGGGAAAATGGTCTGAACTTGGGAAATATCCAGAAGCCCATGGCAATGCTTTCATTCTCTTCCTGGGACTGATTTCTATCCATACCCTCGGGCATGGCACTCTGTTCTCCCATCTATAAAATGGGATAATAACCCTGCTCTGATAGAGATACTATGGGAATGAATGCATTCACCAGGACTCTCTCTTTGAAGTCAATGAGGATGTGTTATCATTACCATAAACACTTTCACACTCTCCCTTTGAAGATACAAGCACAACCTGGAGGCATCTCAAATGCATTTAATTGAGTCCATTTTTTTTTCTCCCAAAAGAATTATATGAGGGATGGCTAAGGTGTGTGAGTGGGAAGAGGCAGCCGTGTGGGTAGAGAAATAAAATGTTAAGGGCAGAACTTCAAATCCTAATAGTAATCATAAGCCTAATAATAATGATGTGGATTATTGTCAGGAGTGCCCGACTTTTCCTTTTTTAAACATTAAGTCCCTTCCGAAACATGCTGTAAATATCAACAAAAAATTTGGGTAGCCTCTAGGGCTGAAAGCTGATTTCAGAGGTACAGTTTACAGGAGGGAAAAGAAGCCCCCAAGCACCATTGTCAGTAGTCACATGAGGAGCCAGAAGTTGGAGACTTTGTCAGAAGGCAGATTTGTAGCCCTTGTAGTCTACTTTGTTGGCAAAAATGGCAATTCCAAAGTGAATTCCAACTACCAGATGCCTGCTTTTATTATTCAAGATTCAACCTTAGCACAAAACCTTTGGGTGATTTTTCTATTTCTTTTTTTTCTTTCTGCTCTTTCTGGGCTATTCTATTAATTTCCCCCAATGGCGTGTGCAGCCCTGCACTGACGCAGCCATTGATGATCTCCTTATTCATTTCATAGTAGAGAGGCCATTTGGATGAATATATGTTCCCCATTTTCTTTGCATTATAAATTCAGTGTTGTGGGAAAAGGAGCGAAATGTAATGGCAAGGCCTCCACAGAGAAATGTCCCTATTTGAGAAAAGGAGTTTTATAGGGGGGAACAACTGACAGCCTCTCAGTACAGTGGGCACATTTTTCTGTACAACTGCATCACCACTAATGATAAATGAGGAATGTTTGATAGCCGGCTCCATTGTCTGACAGCTACAGTTTTGGCCAGAGGGCCGTGGCAGGCTTTAGACTTCTGTTCAAAATGAGTTAAACATATTAGGCATTATGAAGGCACAGAAGCCTCGAGAATGAGTGCTGAAATGAGTGATCCGGGTAGGCTCCTGGGTACACAACTTGCAAAGCAGATGTCATTCTAATAATGTGTGATATAGAACATGCCTGGCCTAAACCCTGCTGGATGAAATATGAAGCCCCGTTGGTGATAGTTAATACCATTTTATGAGGTGCCATCTTATAAAGACAATGCCCGCCGTATGTGGAATGCTTAAGGTATTTTGCCAAAGGCACAGGGAGGTATCTGAAGTAAGTAGAATTTTTATTATTTTATAAGCCTTTACTTTGTAATATTTCTGTTTCCACATTATTGTGGGGGCTTGCTGCCCTAACCCTTTGTCGAGTGAACTTGATGAGCGGCTTGCCAGTAGATTGACGGATAGCCCGTGCTGTTTCTGGAAGAAAAGGCTAGCTCCTACCTAAATGCATTCTTCCAAAAACCCTCAAAGAGGAAATACAGCTTTGCTATAAGCATTCTTCGAGCAGGGACTTTGAGGCTGGCATACAAAAATATTGCCATTTTTCAAGTAGACCATTTCGAGGGTAATAGAGGATTTGGATGGACTGCAGCTTCCTGAACATGCTTTCTCCTTCCTCTACAGTTTCTGATGCTAGGAGCCCACCAAAGCTTCCAATTTTGGGGTCTCATTCAGGACATCCCAAGGTAGATGAGCTTGTAAATCTTAGCCACAGCATCAGTGTGGGGCTTGCTGCCCCTAATGTCCTAAAAGATCTAAATGTGTGAACAGCAGTGGCCCAGGGCTGGGTGTGTTTCCTGGGAGAGGTGTGTGTGTTGGAGATAGGGTGAGGGGGCTCCTGGAAATAAGACTACCCAATTGAAAACATGTCACATTTACATTTTGTTTCAAAGTGCCTTCAGTTACCACCTTGCTTACCCCATAAGGCATTCCTGAAGTTGAAAACCATATAACTGACCAGATTGAAAGTGCAGTGTCTGTTCTCCTCATCCTGGTGTTCTGGGCAGTGACATTTCTTGGAGTATCTGTTAGGTGAAGGGTCCTGTATTGATTATGGATGCAGTGGGTGAAGAGGAGGAGAATCATTTTCTTCTTCTTCTCCTTTTTTTTTTTGAATAAAAAAAGTCTTCATTTTCTGAGAGTTTGGCTAGACCATCTGCGGAAATATAAGATGTACCAAACAGCTTCCCAGTACATGGGCAAAGTAGCACAACCAAGGACAATTAATTCAGAATTCAGGACGAGCCCTCTGGATAGACCTCTGCTAAAAACTTTTGCAATGAAGCAGTGCTCTCTATTAACGCTAAAGCATATGTACAATGCCCATGGTTTTTTAGATGTCTGTGGCTAGGAAGGGTAGTCGTTAATACACCATTGTCTCTCTGCCACCACCAATGGAGCTATTTGCTAACACATAGTCTGGTGTTTGTTTTCCAATAGGTTTATATGGATTGTTCTTATTCTTATTATGTGCGATTGAGTTAAATATTTACTAATTGATGAAATATGACTGCAAAAAGAAGAGAGTTCTCCCTCTGTCATTGAAATGAACACTTTGGGACTACTCGATGAAAGCAAGTCACTAAAATAAGTGTTCGGTTGGATTAGGCATGCATAAGACATCTGCAAAGGATTGGGGGAAGATCATTAAAATTAAAAGCACTTTACATTCAGATTGCTTTGCAAGTGTCTTGGTTCTCACCCCACTTTAAAGAAACTGAGATTAGAAATTGTAGCAGATGGAAACTATGGGTGTGGTTTATGCAAGAAAGACAACCTGCACTCCAAACAGCTGATTCAAAGATGAAGCTTAGGTTAGATCAGAAGATTGGCAAATAATCTGCTTTTATAAATTTTAAGCTAAATGAAAATGTTTAATGTCTATATAGATGTTTTTGGAGTTCTATGCTTTGACAGACTTTTTCCATTGATCAGCCTGATATAGGTCCTCTTTGCAGAGAATCTGAATCTATTCAAGTTCAAACTGTTGATAGAATGCCAAGCAGAATGGTTATTTTCTTCGATGAGCTGGATTTTCACTCCTGTTTTTCAGGAAATGAAGAAGATTGGAAAAAGTTTCATATTCAAAATAGAACAACATGATGGAGTAGGGAAAAGAGCACAGCTTTTGGAATGTGATGACCTAGTTCTGATACTTAGTATAAATAACCTTGAGCAGGTATGTCACTTAACCTTTTTGAACCTGTTTCCTCATTTGTAAAATGAGGGTGATCATATTCTTTCCTGTCTACCTTTGGCTAGCACATGATATAATGTGCAACCTTTAACATCATGTATGGATATGTTACCCCTGCTGCTACTACTATTACTGTCATTACTGCCACTGTTACTACGATCATTACACTGCTGCTGTTACTGCAACTAATACTGTGCACCAACTAGTACTACTTGGGTGTTAATGTGACTAGGGAGAATAAGCACTGGTTCTCCTTCATTCCTCATGGCCTTTTCTGGAAATACAGCTTTGCTTCTGAGGCAGGGAGAGTACTAAACAGCAGTATGGAAGACCATTTTCTAGTCTTTTCTTTGCCCCTCACCCTGTGTGGCAAAATCAAGAAGGTTTCTCGATTCTCCTATGTGTAGAATGAGGGACGTTATGCTACCCCATGGTTTTCAAGCTGCTTTTCTTCTGAGCCCTTGGTATCTATATCCATATGATCAGTTACATTAGTATATCATTTTATGTAGTGGGTCTATGTAAGATTTTTGTCTAAAAAATAAAAAAATTAATATTGTAAAGAGTTTATAAATCACTGGATTAGAGGCTCCCTAATGTCCCTTTAAGCTCCAAAATCCTTCCATTTTTGTTATTCTGTGAGTTACCATGACCCCCGTTCCTTGACTCAGAGAACTGTGGTTATTTAATTCCCAACCTGGTCACCAGAGCCAAAGAGAGCAAATTGCCCAAGCAATTAATTGTCTCACATATGTGTTAGTGCCAGCTTCCAGCATGTGGCCTGGCCCTTCCCTTTGCGGACAATGGCAGGCTCAAGGTCCATATGACAATAACTTTTATGCCAGATGTCAGGTCTATCCTTTAAATGAGACCTGAGACCTTCTATACCTTCCAAGAAAAGATTGAGGGACTTGTGATCATCATTTTTAACTAATGTGTTTTAAAGGCCTGTGTTCACCTTACAAAAATACAAGAATTAAGGAAGAAGAACATGTGATAGCTACAAATACCCTGTTTAAGTCTCTTTGTATGAAATCACAATTGATTGATCTTTTGATATAAATATCTTGATAAATAAATTAGGGAGAAACTCATGTTCCAAAAAATGAGAAGTTGTGATTGGTTGCTACCCTAGGGCCAGTCTGTGCCTCAGCAAAGGTACTAAAAGGAATTGAATAATTTCCCCCTTCACCTCTCTTTGCTGGAAAGTTCCCAGGTTGTTTCTACAAGGGATTCACCATAGGCATAGGCATAAGCCCTACTTCCAGGAGAGCCACCACTGCCTCTTTAGTTTCAGTGTGCTGACCGTTGAAGTCTCCTTCACTCAGAGTGGATGACAACTTGATATTGCCTGACCAAGAGAATTCGGGGAGATTGAAACCCTTCAACTGGACTCTATCTCTTGAGTGTTACAATTTTTATCGTATTGCGATAAAGAATTAAAGAGCTACTAAGACCAGAGAGAAGCACCCCTAATTTCCATAGGCTTCTGAAGCAAAGTTTTTGATTACTGACCCCCAATGAAGCACAAGCTTCTCATTTGTGTTCTGTGCATTTTCACAAAGGAGTCTCTCTATTCTGATTTGCATTTGTAGTAAAGAAGGAAACATTGCTCTGCTTCTGGACAGACAGATTAATCTGTACCTAAGTGTCCCGTTTTCCCACAGTAGGGTAAAAACTTTGCCAGCATGGTGAAGAAACTGAACGATTCAAATAAACAAATATTTTGGTCGTCAGAGAGTTATGGCAGCTACTATATACATGGTTTCTTATTTCTAATGTGTCAGAATCCAATAATTATTTTTTGGAACAATTAACTTATGGAGCATAGTTGTATTAGATATACACTAGTATCTGTATATGGGAGTTACAGATATCTATCCAGGAATACATAAATAAAGAAAAAAAGAATTCCTCTTGAGGATTAAGCTATAAAGTCAACATCTATTGGATCAGAGCATAGATAAGCAATGTCTTATAGTAATGAACTGATTTTCACATTCAGAAATACCTGGCTGCAAGCCAAGTCATTGTCATGACAAATCTACACAAATAATATGTTTATCAGAGAAGGGACTAATCAGATACAAATGTAGAAAAAGAAGAGAATCATGGCAGTAATCCTTGGCTCATCCAAGTCTCCTCCAGGAGAGAGAGGGATAATGCTGTGCTTTGGTTGAGATGGGTATGTCTGGCTATGCCGTCTAACATGCCAGCAGTCCAACCGCTTGCTCTGATTCACATTAGCTTCCGATAAGTTTTCACCTTATCATGAGGCTCTAGCCTGGAGAAGAAAGCTACAAGGGCAGCCAGACTCAAGGATTTTGGTCTGAATGAAAATAATATTTCTTATAAATAAATAAATGAGTCTCCTAAGCTTGGTTTTCACGAGTCTCCCAGTGACAGAGGAGCTGTTCTTAGGTGTGCTGATGAATTAGGTTCCAGAGGCTGTCAGAAATACAGACCAGAACCTTACTAACCACGAACCCAGTTCCATCTTATGTCATGTCCATCAGGGTAAGTGCACGAAGGAAATAAATGTGGGCCTGTGAGACCTCATGGGAGACAGCTTGCTGGGCCCTCCCCAGATGGGCACACCCTTCTGTATGTTTGCACTGTGGCACCACTTCCTCTAATTAGAATTGTCTACCTGTCATAAGCAATGTGAGTGTACGTACAAGTAGGTAAGTCAGATCTCTGTGTCTCTCTTTTCCTCTGTTTTACCATAGCAGGCAAAAGAACTGCTGAGTCCTCAAGTCAACATTTAACATTTTCAGCTTTGTTATTTTTCATGCTTAGCCCTTGGATGCTGCGTCTAGGCTTGAGTTTAGCCATTTTTTTTTCCTTTTTTCATTCCTTTAAGAGTTTTATTGAGATTTAATTGGCATACAGTAACAACACATGTTTAAAGCATGAGATTTGATGAGTTTTGACATATTTGTGTACCCATGAAACCATAACCATAATTAAGATAATAAACATATATATTACCCTCAAAAGTTTCCTTGTGCCTCTTTGTAATTCCTATACCCCCTGCTCCTGGGTGATTACTCATTGACTTTTTGTTCTAGCCTTCCGTTTTAAACTAAGCTCTTGCAGGAGTATTTTTGCACTAGTAACCTGTAACAACATTTTTTTTTTGCCTTCCTAGATTCCCTTAATCCAGTTGCCTAAACTGACTTATCTAACTCTATTGAAAACCAGTGTCTGCATTTCACTTCTTGCTGCAATAATTCCCTGTTAATTGTGACCTCCTTGTATGGATTGTGTTTTATTGTTTGCTGCTAGAATTATTTTATTTCATGTTCCTGCTGCATTGTTCACCTGTATGGCTTGCTATACCCCTGACACCAACCATCATCAGATAGTTTCCACCTTTTTTAGGCTGCCATGCTGTGCATGGCAAATAACTTTGTATTGCCACTACTTTCCTGTATGTACTTGTTAATTCTGGTGAATTTCCCCCTTTGCCTTCTTCTGGAAATGCTCCTGAATGGTTGCCAAAAGCCACTGGCCTAAGCAGTTGTTAGCTTTCAGTCATCCTGGAATGAATCCATCCCATCACCCGTTGACCCCAGTACTACCAGGAAAACATTTAGCACTAAAACTAAACCAAAGTTATTTTGATTATTGGCCAATTCTAAAAGCTCCTTAGAATCATAGGGTACCTCAGAGGAACCATTATAAATGCCACTGGCCTGTAAATATGTTGAATTGACTTATTGGTTGATAGAGAATTCTGGGTTTTAGAAAAAAGAATAAATTTGTGATAGTGAGTAGATCCCAGCTAATGAGAAGAGTGAGGGAAGAAGGTTATCACAGGGGCTATGAGCCTATTTTCAGGAGAGTTACCATAGCTTTCTCTTTATTTAGTCTTTGAATACTGAGATTTTTATTTTGCTGGAGAAACCCAAAGGGCATAAGGTAATTACAGCTTCTTCCCCTCTGCCTTAACCAGCATCAGAGTGAAAAATTAAACAGAAAGAAATTTAATTCATTTCTGTAACATTTATTAAGTTACCACCATAGCCAGACTCTAAGTTACTTTGTGAGGAGACTTAAAGTGAATGAGGTCATCTCTGCTCTCAAGTTGCTGACAGCTCAGTGGATGGAAAGGAAAAGTTCCTGCTCTGATATTAGAAGTTGCCTTGGTGACTCTTCCTTGTTAGAACAGCATTTTTTTTTTTAATGTTGCTTTTGGATGTCCAGGCTCTAGACCCCATGTGATTAGGGGGTTTTTCATGCCTTAGCTAATCTCCCAGACTCAATCTTAGACCTAACTTGAGTAAAATACCTGCTTGATCATCTGGCCCTGGCAACACCTCTGGAACTTTGATGCTTGACTTACTGGTGCTCAGCAAGCTCATCCTAGGTAAACTATTCAGTCAGCTCATTGCATTCTAAGATGATGGTGGGAAACGCTCTGCTGTGGAGAAATGGAAATAGCTGTGGCCCATTTTCATGTGTTACGCACTGAGTCTGCATTTCCAAATTGCTCTGTATACTCTCATGAAGTTATAGGGCTGTTTTCTCTCTACAAACCTTCTGAGGAGTCTATGGATTCTTGATCCTTGATAAGTTTTTTTTTTTTTTTTTTTTTTTTTTAAAGAAGTGAAATTTGGGAGGCAGGATCAAGCCAGTAGGGTGACTCAGGCACCGCTACTTAGTGAGTCTCCTTCTACCTTTGAGGGAAAATTGCATAAATAAAAAGAAATGCTGCTATTCATTTAAATATCCTCATGCCCATGGTTTACAGGTATTTAGTGACTTTAGTCATTCATTTATTTTCTGGTACTTTCATTTGTAATTCTGGCCAATGCGGTACTCAAATACCTTGAGCTGTCCCAGAATATTTATTGTGTTAATACTTCCAAAACAAAATTAATTTAAATTGATATATTTTATAAACACATACGATGAAGCTATGTCACAAAAAAAGTATGTCTTCCGACCTCAAAAATGAGAATGTCAATTTTAGAGTATGGTGACAATACCTGATACACAGCTACCTGAGGCACCCATTGCCTATGGTCTTTATAAGGCCATTAGCTTTGCACAGAGTAAACATCTATAATCCAGTGAAAGATAAAATGCCTAGCCTTACCCAGACCACTTCTATGCCCTTCTGTTATGGAGTTGATGTTATATGCATGTTTTTTGGAGAGGCAAGTGGAGAATACAAAAGAAAAAAGCTATTAAAGGACCAAATCCTCCCCACAGCTGGTAATGATGAGTCAGGAGCATGGTCATTATATATAAGCAGATGAGTTTTGATCTCTAATCTTTCATACAATTAAATCAACATCTCTTCCTTTAGGTTCTTCCCTTAAACAGAATTTTAGAGAGATTGGGTGACAGGGATACTAACTGTCACCCAATCTCTCTAAACAGTATATTAATCTCTTTAGAATATGAAATAAATATTAAAATGATATAATCATCTGCACAAATGCACTTAAGTATAAGTCAATAGATTGTTTAATTAATGTATTCATTCATTCAATGCCTGTTTCTTAAGCACAAACATATGTTAGACATTGTGACGATTAGGGGCATAAATGTGACAAAGTCTCTTTTCACACTGTGGTATTGATAATAAACCATATTTGTCTGAAACAATAAACTCCTGACACGGAATCTATTCCATGGCTGGGTTCAGTAAGAGTTTATTGACAAAATCATTGTTTCCCAATGTGTGCTCTGTGGAACACTCACCTGGAGGTGCTCTGGAAAAAAAATAAAGAAACAGAGATTTCTAGTCAAAATGTTTGGGAAATGGTAGTTATTACTATTTTTGCTTGAGGATTCACAAAACACAATCATCTATTCAAGGCTCTGAAAACATGTTACTGAATTTTGTTTAATCCAGCATTTTCAAAGTTCATTTAATCAGGGTACTCTTTTAAAAAGTAAGCTTAATAACAATAGACTAAATGAAAGTGAAAAATCAATGTCCAGAAGACCTCTAATGGTTTAAACAAGTCATGGAAACCTTCAGTTCCTCCCCTGACTGCATGACTGCGGCCCCATCCCTTAGAGGCCTCATTATTGTGCCTTTTAGATTTAGTGCAGAAGAAAAATTTTGGCTCAGTACCATGAATAAAATTGAAATATGTGTGTGTGTGTGTGTGTATAATACATGTATAATATACATACATACATACATATGTGTATGCATATATATAGTTTGTAAAATGAAATATCAGTAGACAAAAACATGCTGGTCTTAAAAATTGCCCATCCTTTCTTCCAAACATAGTCCTCATAGAATCACAAATGCTTCAAGCAAATTCTAGGTGCATTTCCATCTCAAGTCACTTGGACAATTTTTATATTATTAACCACATGAGTAGAATTTAATAGGAATAGCTAAAATAAAACTTGCCCTTACCCTACCTTTGCTTGTCAGTTTCCATTTCCTGAACAGCACTGATAGGTGTTCCACTCAGAATCCATCCCAAATCTTTGAGGAATCCTTCAACATTTAAGAAATATGAATCAAGGTTAATTGAATAAAATGAAGGCAAATGTGTTTTTATGTTGCTCTAATAAATCTGTGGCTAGTCAATAATTGCAAAACAATATATGGGTGAAAAATAGAGGCTGACAACTCAAAATAGCAAATGCTGATTGTATAGGATTACATTACTGCACAGGACAATCCTGCTCCTTGCGTATTGCATGCTTCCTTGAGAAAAGCTGGGAAAGCAGGTGCATATTGCTGTGTCTATTATTTTAGTTATACAGGTGGTTCATTGAAAAGGACTTTTATTTTTGGCTCGCAAAGTTGACTTCATTCCCTTTGCAGCATGGCTTAAGTTTCTCTCATGTACAGCCCTTGTTTCAGGCTCCATGCAATTTTTCCTTTTTTTCCCCTTCCTTCTGGATATTGTTGCCACTGTCAAATGGGAAATACATAGAAATAGGAGATTAAAAATGTAAATTTTATAAACAGAAATCAAAGGTCCTAAATCCTTAGCAAAGAAAAGCCAACATAAGTAAGAACATTAAAAAACATACATAAATAGTGCTTCCAGGCTGAATATGTTAAATAATTCAACAGTTAAGTCATAAGCGTTCTCAAACTTAAGTATAAAAATGCCCTTGACAATATTTCACAGCCGTGCATTTCTTTAAAATATTTAGCATTCTCATTAAAGAGAATGACTTTAGTTTATATATTAGTTACACTCCTGCTTGTTAATATGAAGGAATTTAGGAGGAAAAAGCATTCTTATGTATATAAGCAAAAGGCAATTTACATACAAAGTTGGACAACTATTCACTTTTTATTTATTTCTGGATCATCGGCATCCACATATAGCTATACAGCATTTAAACAAATTTGTTCCTAATGCGCAATATTAATATTCTGTGCCCCAAAGTGCCATTTGCTAATGCCATTGTGAAGACAGGTTCCTTCAAAGCTACACGGAAGTCCCTGCTTTAGAAAGACTTAATGAACCTTACATTTTTTGGAATACTGCACAGTGTAATGCCTATTACATATTCATTGCCAGAATGGAAGATTTCCTTTAACTCTGCGATTCCTGGTCTAGTTCTCTGTAAAACATTGTCAAAAGTCACCAGAGACTTTCGTGGAAAATTGTGACTCTTGATAGCAGGATGTAATGGGGAGGTTTAGAGTAGAGAATCCAGGAGTCTATCGCCCCACAGGGAGACGTTCTGACAGACAAATGGATGGATAATACAATTTTTGACATAATGGGATGAAAAAGTTTATGCCAGAAAGAACTGAATTAAAGTTATTACTTTAAAAGAAAGTCTGAAGTTTGAAATCATCAGAATTTCCAATGTGTGTTTCATTTTACTGCTTATATGCAGAAGAGATTTTAACACAGAGATGCTGTCAGGTGATTTATAGAGTTACTAACAAGGCTGCCATAAAATTTTAGTTACCTCTTTGGAAATACCCACAATAACAAACATAATGTTCTTTTTTTCCCCCTCATATTTTTAATAAAGAAAATCTAGCATTGTTCTTTGATGTTTCTACTTCCTCATTACAAAAAGCAGAAGGATGACTTTCAGAGGTGCGGGATACAGTTCTTGGGGACAAAAGATACCATGGTGCAAACTTTTATCTTTGTTGAAAAGTGCTTCATAATGGAAGGACAGGCTGGGAGGTCAGCAGTAACATCTGGGCAGCAGGGCTCTGTTGATGTGGTGAGGACTCATTGGGAAGTCACCATCCATCTCTTGATGCCAACACCAAGGACTTAGCCTGAAATACTATTCCTTCCTCTCCATTATACACCCACTTCATCCACTCAACTTGGATGTTTGGCAGCATAATGCCACTTTCATTCTCCTTTTTTTTTTTTCATTTTATTTCAGACCCTCAAAAAAATAATATAATCTCATAGTTGATTTCTCTGCCAATAACACTCTAGCTCACTCATTTTTAAATTAGTCTATACCAGCATTTCACCAAGCAGAGTACTTCATTTCTACCCCTATGACTTCTTTGGTCACTTTGCATGGATTATATTCATTTAGTGTCTGTCCACTTTCTGCATGTGTCCCTGCAGGTCACACCATGTCTTCTCACCTTTATGTCTCAGTGCTTACCTGGCTGGGACTAAGATGAGGTGGGTGAGGTGCCGAGGGTGCAAACATTAAGGAGACACATTTAAGGGTTATGCCAGTGAGCACCTCTTTAACTACTTGCCGTAGGCAACTCACTTGCCACACCTCTACTTTTGACCTTGGCTTTAGCACAGTGCCTGGCACATAACAAGGGCTCAATATATACCTGGCAAGTGTCAAAATGCCCTAATAGATGAGTAAAATTGAAACCATATTGTCTATTGGTGGAATAAATACCTTAATAAAACTGTTTTCTTGCCCTTAACATTTTTGAAGATAGACAATTATAATTATATCGTATCTGCCGAAATTGGTTTCATGTAATTAGATAGGAGAAGAGAATACTTGGACTTAGTGAGGAGGTATATCTCCATAAAGGCTGAGCACTTGCCACTCCTGGGACCCAACTGGCAGAATTTACATAATCCAAAGCTTATTTGAAGAAAATCATACAATTCACTAATAATAATATTTATTATAAATTAATATATTAATTATAAATTAATATTTGTAATTATAAACATCAAATAAAGAAGGGAAGTAAAAAAAAATTCAAATGAAAGGACAGAAAATTTTTTTAAAAAAAGGGAAGAGAAAAAAGAAAAAAACCCTGCAACTTCATCATCTTCCCTTTGCTGAATTCACTAACTGACTTATGTGTTAGTGAAGAGATAATACAGTGGCATGTATATTAGCCAGGAATGTTCTGACAGTTCAGCGACTATAAAGCACTAATGTAAACTCTCAATGTCTACTGTTAATGGGAAAGGGAGAGAAATACAGACCCCAGAAAACTAGTGCTCTTTAAAATAACAATGTTTCAGTCAATAACTGACAACATATACAACACTGGTCAGAGCAATAGGCTACACCATATAGCCTAGGTGTCTGGAAGGCTACCCCATTTAGGTTTGTGTAAGTACACTCAATGATGTTTGTACAACAGCAGAATGATGCATTTCTCAGAATGTATCCCTGTCGTTAAGCAATCCATGATTGTAATATGTAACATTCAGAATGTCTATGTAGATCAAAACATCACCTTGTACACCATAAATATATACTTGTCAATCATACTTTAATAAAGCTAGGTAAAATAAAATAATGTATAGAAGAAAGTGATAGTGGAGATCATTTGATTTTTTTTTTTAACATTACTCTGTTCAAAACAAAAATAAGCTCAACATGCACTTTGGAGAACTGAAGTCCATTTTTCAACTGTAGGGTAACCTGCCAACTTTTATTCTTGGGCTTCAGAGGGTTATCTGTTTTTATTATGACAGTGATATTTAAGAATTTTTTTTGTATTAGAATCAGGAATATCTGCTTGGAAATAAGATGATGATGATGCAAACCCATTAAATTCCTATAGTGTTTTATAAAACGCATTTTCTAATGGTATTGCATTTCATTCTTATAGGAATCCTGTGGTATGTAGGTATTAGAGTCCCGAATATATCAAAAAGAAAACTGGTTGAGAGAAGCCTAGCAATTTAATTGATGTCAGCTGGTAGGTAAGTGCATATGCAAACCACTCAGTCCTCAAACCAAATGGAAAGAACATTTCTTTCCATGCTGTTATTTAAATGTATCAAAAATTGCATCACACAATTGAAACCATCATCAAGTTATTCTATAAAGCATGCCAAGTGCTACAGGCCTGGCTTATGATATTTTAGTGTCATATGTTTGCATTAAGACATATCCATTAAAAATAGTTTTGGGGGTTGATGCTTTCTGGGGTGCCTTCCTGGTTTTAAAGGACACAGCTTGTGTGAATAGAATCCATATCAATATTTGAGACGACTGAAGAACACATAACCTAATGTGAACTCTTTTTGTATGGAAAAAAATGCCATGCTCTCCTAATTGTGACAAGTACAAAAGTCACTGTGTTCAGTCAGTGCCCTGTAGCCTCACAAAGGAAAGGACTGGAAAGCCAGCAGCCACTGGTGAGAAGCATTAGCATCTACTAGTGCCCCAGAACAGTTTGGCACATTGCTCAGTGGTGCATTGGGTAGATTTGGATGGCATTTATTGGGAAATAATCCAATAATCACCTGCCAAAACCCTTATACAAAAGCACTGTGCCCATTGTCAATCATTCACTCTCTGACATTTCAATGAACATCCTCTCTGGGATGGGTTTCAGCCATGCCAGCACCCCAAATGCAACAAGCAAACAAAGCCACAAGACTAGGGAGACGAGAAAAGACCATGCTACTTCAAAGCATCAAGAGGAAGTAACACCCTGGGCAAGAGGTTGCCAAATGTTGTTTAGCAATACAATACAGGGATCCCCAGCTCCATTGTCACTGCTCACAAAGTGGTTGACATCTACTACCCACACTAAAAACAAATTTGGAGACCTAAGATCCAGACACAGCAACAAGAGAGTGGGATGCCAGAGAGTCAGGGGGAAACTCTTGGATTCCAGGAGAGAAAAAAATTAGGTGGTCCATCACACTCCACTAATCTCTCTCTATCTCCCTGCTACTTAATATATTTGAGTGTGTATGAGTAGAAAATCATGCAATATAGAAAAACAATGTGCATCTATCCAATGCCAAGCATCTATATGGTTAAGTGTTTTCAGATTTCATATGTTGTGATTGGAAAAAGTTACATACGTTTTTACTGGATTTTCAGATACTCATATACTACCAATGAGGAACAACATAACCCACAAAAGTTAGAGTGGCTACCTTAGTTACCTGAACACTGGGTTCAATGTTTGGTCATTATGTTGGCAACATGCAGAGCTGTATAGGAATTGGTCTCTTGGCATCTCTTTATCTTGGTGATCCTGAGAAGTCTAATTTTATTCAAAAGGGGAGCCTGGAATGCCTTGGGAATAACAAAGTAGTAAAGTATTACCTTGTTAAAAAAATATAGCACTGTTTCAAATGGAAAACAGCAACTGCAGGTTGGGTTTCAGGACTCCTTTAAAAGAACGAAGTCCATCACATGACAACAGGTGAGTTCAGAGAGATGCACACTGGGAGAACACGTAAAGGGAGGCACCAGTGACTTAACTCCACAGTAAGAGAGAAAATGAATCTGAATATGATCCTGGAGAACCAAATTTGAAATTTAGCACAAATGGAAAGGGGGCCATGCCCTATGGTGCATTTCATGTGAGACCTGTCTTATTCTTCTAACTATTTGGAAACACAATTTTCCTTCCATGGTGATGTCTACATTCTCAAGTCCTTTTTATTCTTGGTAGCTTTTAATTATTTAATTTCTCAGACTGGAAACTTTGCTATGATGTTAGATGATGATGTTTGGTTGAGAGGAGTGTCTAGGAATAAACTGACTTTGTGAGTACCATAAAAACCTTCTTTAGTGGCCTCAGCAGGGAAACTGAGTCTTCTTGCTCAATCCCTGGAAAAAGTTAGGCTACTTACTCCCCATGCCATGGGGTAAGTGCCCAGCTGCTCTCTGGGTACTATGGCACAGGATGGCAGTAATAATTGTCCATGATAAGTAGTGATGTGCAGCTGCCAGTCAGGCTCTGCCATGGCAGGCTATGAGGCACTCACTCACTCTACCTGCTCCTCAGTTTTTCTGCCAGTAAAATGGGAAGATGGAAACTGCTGGCTCGGTGAGGTCCTGGAGGTTCTACTACTCTGTCTCTCCATACCACCCATTGAAGAAAATTTCCTCTCAGGAGTCCTATTTTTCCATCCTCTATTCCATGTCCTATATTTTTTGAACACCTTTTAATTCAGCTAAATATCTGGGTCCTCTTACTAAGCACCCTGCAAGCCAGGAGTATGTGCCTCTTGTCCCCTATGTCTAGCTGGGAAGGACAGTAGGGGGACCTTTTCCATTTTGTGATTCACAGCCACTGGTCTTTCCAATATCCCCAAGAACTGGCTTTCAAAAGGCTAGCAGGAAATGTGAAAAAGAGCAATGAATATGGAGTCATCCCCACTGTCCTTCCCAGAGGCATCATCATCTTCAGACAATCGATTAAGGGCGTGACACTCAGCTTGGCACTACTGAAAATGTTAAAAGAAAAAGCCACAGCTTCTGCCCTCTACGGGCACAGACAACTGGCGACAGCGTAATTAACACACATAGGGAAAATACAGAGACAACAGTAATTGCAAGAACACTAAACAATTAACCACCCTTACTAAATGGATAAAGAGAATAATTTAGTTGACAAGTCACAGGCCAGGACTCTGGATCGGGGCAGAGTAGAGTTCAGGGTGGGAGCTGGGGTGCTGACTCTGGTGGGGGCAATGCTTTGCTCTGTGACCAAGGGAAATGAATCACTAAGCCCTTATGTGATTCTGCAAGATGAAGGCCATGATAACTCCATCTCAGAAATAGGAATTTAGAGAAAATTAGTAAAGATGATGTTGGTGACCTACTTGATAATATGAATGATGTTATGGCACAGTGGAAAGAGGCCTAACTATGGTGCCAGGCATTGCACTGGGCACAAATATGACAGGTGCTTTCCTCCAGGATGCTTATGCTCCAGGGAGTAGGGAAGACATGGACACATGAGTGACCACTGAGAAACACAGTGGGGTCAGTCTAGAGCAGGGACACCCAAGTCCTCAAAGCCTAGTCATCTGTCCCGTTCTCCTCGACTTCCCTTGTCTTGTCACTGGGCTGATGCCCTTTTCTCCTTGGCAGTTTTCCTCTTCTTGATTTCCATAACATTGCACTGCCTTGGTTTCCCTAACTCTCTTTTGAACATCATATTAAATATTTTAAGCAGTGTTTTAATATGTTTAGATTCTTTGTAATTATAATTTGAGAGTGAGCTAAATAATATCCTATGATGTGGATACATCATAATTTACTTAACCATTCCTGTGGGTAGATAGTTAGATTAATTCTGTTTTTACTCTCACAATTATCCCTTCAATAGGTGAACAGTTAAAAGAGTATGCACCTTTCTTAAGGTGTCTTCTGTGCTGCAGAGGCTGTACCTGCTGTCATCGTGGCCCGTCACATGTTAGAGCCATTCCAGCACCACCCTAGTTTCTGTTTAGACCATTCATCAGTGGTTCCTTCTCCAACTGCCCTACATCATCCTTCAAAACTCCAGCCTCAGTCTTCTTTCTTTTGTACTATAATTCTCCTCAAATACAGACTCTCATGGTGTCAAACAAATCCTCAGCTGAGGGCTCTCAGATAGACACATCTGTCTCTGAACTCTCATCACTTGGACATCCAACCAGCCTCTCATCCATCTATGTGCCCATAAATCATGGAGCCTCTCCATACTCCATTGATACCCTTTTCCCAGAGATACAAAGATGAAGACATGGCCTCTACCCTTAGGGCACAAATAGGTTAGTGGAGTTGAGGGAGAAGACAAACAGACACCTGATTAAGTTCAATTGATACAAAGTGGATGAGGATTCTCACTTCAATGTGGAAAGAATAAGGTGTTAGGGACAGTTTCCCCCAGAGCAGGTGACATCCATGCTGAGTTCTGAAGGATGTGTGCATGTGTTAGTCAGATTTAAAAAAATAATGAAGAGTGTTTCTGTTGGAGAAGTAGCAGGATAAAAAGAAAGGAAGGGAGAGGGAACAAGGGAAAGTGCAAGCAGATCAGTAAGCATGGTGTGTGTGTGCATGTGCACACATGTGCATACATGCACACGTACATACACATGTGTGAAAAGCCATTTTCATCTGGTAAGAGATGAGACCATGAATTTTTTGCTCACTACACTAATGTTTGACCTTTCTCCTGAAGGGTCTAAAGCAGGAGGGTGGCATGGCCAGGTTTGTTTTCGAGGAAAATTGCTCTTCCAACATCAGGGCAGAATGGAGGCAAGGAAGAGAATTGACATACCCAGTGGAAGAGGTGATGAGGACTTAAAGTAAATCAATGACATTGAGGATGTAGAAACATGAGGAAATACCAAAGCTATTGAGAAGGTAGAATTCACAGAATAATTGGTTAACTATTTGTGAAGAAAAAGAAGGTTGGTGAAGGATGAACAGGAGGTATTAATGACTCTCAGGTGTTTGTCTGGGTAGCTAAACTTTCATGCAGCATCAGTACAGATTAGACAAGCAGAGACCACCCAAGCAGAGTTGGTCAGCCATGAGGTGAGAAGAAGGTCAAGGACAAACGCCCAAGGATCTCTGACATTGACATGGCAGGCTTTCCTCATGAAGGGTGCTGAATTTACACGAGTGCAACGCTAAAAGCTTCCATCTTTCTTTCAAGGCTGCCCTGGTGGGAAAAGCATTCAACTCTCCAACAACAAATGACTGCAACTACCTAACCTTAAATGATACTATGACAATTGGTACAAATTCTTGACATTTGTATGTGCCAATAATGTTGTAAGGTAGATCTTAGTATTCTTTTATTAGTGATTATTAGAGAGGCTAAGTAAGTTTTTTTGAGTTTGTGCAGCTAGAAAGTGGAGGAATTAAAATCTGACAGGTCTGTCTGATGCCGAAGTCAGGCTGCTTCAATTATGCAACTGCCTTTGATGCCTCAATGTTGCCTCTTTGACCCACTTGCCTGTCCTCCTCTCTGGGATGCACTTCTGCTTTATTTCTACCAATTCACCTCCAGACTTCTAAAAAGCTCCACTCCTCCCTAAGACATTCTCCCCGACTCATTTTATCTTCTATTTTTTATCTCTACCAGTTTTTCTTAATCACTCCCAATTTGTTCTTTGTGGCTTAGATTTTAGATGAATTTGGTCAGAATATGTGGGATGCCAACTGAATGCTAGATGTGACAATTAGCACTTTCTAATCTGTCACATTGTGACCTAGATCTTGGCCATATAGATGTGTGTAGGTTCTTGAAAAAGTAAAAATTTTCACATATTTTACCTCCTTTTAAGGTCCCATAATATTAACATAGAGCTGATCATGGAGTTGTGTTTGATAAGTGCTCATTGTGGGGATGGTTAAGTAAACAGTAAGCTTGCCCAAGTGTTTACTGAACACCTTCTATATGGGAATAAATACATCAGTATCTATATTTGTATCTATATCAATATCTATATTTAACAATTCCTTCAGCTACTATTTATTGATAACATATTGAATGCTTGAAATACTGCCAAGATGTTGAAATATATTCAAGATGGTTATGCTTATCTTTAATTTAGAGGTGAGAAAATAGGCTTAGAGAGGTTATATGACTTGACCAAGGAAGCATAGCTACTGATGGAGATATTGGGATTGGTCCTTGGGTTTATCAGATTTCAAAATCTGTACTTAGAGGGAGAGAGAGAAAAGGAAGGGAGGAAAAGAGCAAGGCAAAAAACAAACAAACAACAACAACAACAAACACCAGGGAAAGAAACAAACAACATTTAACACATGTAGTTGATCATGGAGACTGAAGTCAGGCAGGACTGGACATGGGTCTCAGAAGGGCTGTCCAGCAAGCAGGAACCAATGTGGTTATAGAGACACAGCTTTGTCTTTCATTTACTTGGGCGAGAAATGCTTCTCAAGAATGTGACTTGTTCTAGAGCATATCTTAGCTCTTAAAAGAAAAATCTCATGGAAGATAAAAATCTCATGGAAAAGAAATCTCATGGAAGACAAAAATGGGCAGCCAACCTTTTTTGGAGAGGCTACAAGTGGCTTCCCTGATGACAAACACACAGCTGAACATCTGGTAATAGTAAATGTGCCAGGAAACCTAACAGTCACTTGGCACTACTGCATAAATATATAAAGGCATCAAAGTTAACAACTTATATAATAATACAAATAAGATAATGTTAGCTGTGGAAACTGATTTACTCTAGTGTCCTATTTTGGGGACACTGCTAAGATCTCTGCTACACTTGTTATATTCGCAGAATTGTTCACTTTTCTACACTTTCCCTGACATTCAGTTTCTCCCAGGAGCAAGTGGCCCCCAACTTCCTTTTGTCTGTGTCTGTAGCAAGGCCACATATGAAGCCATGCTTGGCAAATTTTTTTTCTGTAAAGGCCAGACCAGATAGTAAAACTTCAGGCTTTGTGGGCCATCCAATCTCTGTTGCAGCTACTCAACCCTGCCATTGGAGTGTAAAGCAACCACAGACAAAGCATCATAAATGAGTGTGGCTGTGTTCCCATAAAACTTCACTTACAGCCGGGCGTGGTGGCTCACACCTGTAATCCTAGCACTTTGGGAGATTGAGGCGAGTGGATCACCTGAGGTCAGAAGTTTGAGACCAGCCTGACCAACATGGTGAAACCCCATCTCTAATAAAAATACAAAAATTAGCTGGGTGTGGTGGTAGGTGCCTGTAATCCCAGCTACTTGGGAGGCTGAGTTAGGAGAATCCCTTGAACCCCGGAAGCAGAGAGAGGATGCAGTGAGTCGAGATCACACCATTGCACTCCAGCCAGGGCAAAAGAGCAAGACTCTATCTCAAAAAACAACAACAACAACAACAACAAAAAAAAAAAAACAAAAAAAAAACAAAACAAAAAGACAAAAAACAAACAAAAACCCAATTCACTTACAGACACTGAAATTTGAATTTAATACGATTTTCATTTGTTAAGAAATATAATTTTTCTTTTGTTTAAGCCCTCTTTAAAAAATGTAAAAAACATTCTTAGCTCCTGGCTATACAAAAGTAGGCAGTGGGCTAAATTTTGCCCCTGGGCCATAGTTTGCTGACTCTTCACTAGAGCACAGAAATTTTAGGATGATTGGATTCTTCTACGTACCTACGGCAGCTTTGCAGAAGAAAATGGTTAGCTAACTCCATTAGTGCCTCTGAGCTTCAACTGTTAATTGACATTATTTCTTAATTCCCAGCTATATTTTAAGGTATGAACCTAAAGAATTTTAAAGTCATTATGTGGGTGAGGGACTGTTAAAAATAAATCCTTCAGGTTTCAAAGTGGTAGAGAGGGAATATAAGGTGTTAAGAAACCCAGGAGTTTTTAGGCAAGTGGTTCAAAAAGCATCGGGGTGGGCCACAAGTCGTCGCTAAAGGTCATTGGTACCACTCTGTGTCTTCCCTTTATGTACTTTATGCCTCTCATAAAATAAAGTTAAAGCAGTTTAATTTAACAGTCTAATTAGTAATGGATTTTTCATTTTATCTTTTTAACTATGTGTGATACAAAAATGAGGCCTGGATTTGACTCAGGCCAGGGAAGGATATTTATATATTAGCATTTTAAAATTAGGGCTTTCTGACAGCAGAGTCCAGGTGGAAGAACTGATAGGCATGGGGAGATACAACCGTATCTTTTCTCCAAATAAGATTTCCAGAGTTGGGGGAACTCTTTAAGTCTCACTTCAACCGTTACGCATTTTCCTCCTTATTTTGTACGTGGTCAATTTTGCATGTGGATGAAGTCACTGTTACTTAGAAAGCCTCTAGGTTTAGATGCAAGAGTGTCCAATCTTTTGGCTTCACTGGGCCACATCAGAAGAAGAAGAATTCTCTTGGGCCACAGATAAAATACACTAACGATAGCTGATGAGTTAACCAAACAAAAAATTGCAAAAATATCTCATCACGTTTTAAGAAAGTTTATGAATTTGTATTGGGTTGCATTCAAAGGCATCCTGGGCTGCATGCAGCCGGTGGGCCATGGGTTGGACTATCTTGGTTTAAAGAAAGCCGGGTTTATGTCTCCACTATTAGTTGTCCTATGTAACAGTGCTCCTGTGAGCTAAATATGGGCTTCCTTTCTTCTCTTTCTCTTTTGTTCTCTCATATTTGAAATGGAGAACAAAAAATTGCCCAACATGGTCTCAAAATTCAGCATCTTGGGATTAATTTTCTTAATTAGTTTTACACCTCTGAGCCACAGCATGAGGGGCTGGGCAAAGAAAAAGCTTTGAGTGCAGACCAGGGATCTTGAAACCTGACCAGGAGTCCAGAGAACCATCACCTCCGGGAGCTCAGGGAGGCTGTGCAATAAGAGGCCATGGGACCGTGGCAGACTCATACTTTTCTAGTACAAGCCAACTTCTTTTTTTCTTTCTTTCTTCTTTTTTTTTTTCTTTTTCTTTTTGAGGTGGAATCTCACTCTGTCACTCAGGGTGGAGTGCAGTGGCATGATCTTGGCTCACTGCAACCTCCGCCTCCCGGGTGTCAAGTGATTCTCCTGCCTTTGCCTCTTGAGTAGCTGGGACTACAGGCACACGCCACCATGCCCGGCTAATTTTTGTATTTTTAGTAGAGTTGGGGTTTCACCATGTTGGCCAGGATGGTCTTGATCTCCTGACCTCGTGATCCACCTGCCTCGGGCTTCCAAAGTGCTGGGATTATAGGCATGAGCCACTGCGCCCAGCCGCATAAGCCAACTTCTGCACTTACTTTGCGATTTGACTTCTGCAGTCATTTAATCCTCTTCCCTGGCTCCAAGTGACCAGTCCCTAAATGGCACTAGATATTCCCACTGATGTAATATTTACTTGAGAAACACATAGCTTTTCAGAGCTGAAAATATGATTTTTTAAATAAACAATTGTGTCAAAATAGAAAAGTTCCTCAACCTATACAAAAAAATCCTAAAAATATCCATATTTCTATTCATTTCTGTGACAAATCTCTCCTTTTGGGGGATCTCTAATATATTTTTTAGACTAGAAAGCCTAGATCAGATCTGTTTTTTTTTTTAAATAAGATGCCTGTAATTTCCTGAGTTGTATTTTGTAAGGCAGTTGTAACAGACACATATCTTACAATATTTTAGAAAAGACAAAAAATGTGTCTGCCTTGGAAAACAACTTGTTTTCTAATGATGTATGTTCAGCTTACATTTTGAAATGCAACTTTTTTTTTTTTTCCATAAGGGCCTTCTCTATGCACACACTTCAGGGAATATGTACAGGGCTCTGCCTCCACTTTCTCCTTAGGTGCCTAGGTTTGGGAAAAGAGGGCTTCAGCCTCCAGGTCGGAGGCAGCCCAGTTCACATGTTCTGTGAGTGTTGTGAGATCTGCTTCTGCTCCAACTTTCAGGTAGGCTTCATTGGCTTCACTGGAGATTGCAGCCCCAGGGACCTGGAGGCAGTCAGCATCTGAGGTTAATTGTAAGAGTTTTCTTTCCCCACCCACAGAGATGAACACAGAGAAACCAATTTGGTAATTACTCTGTATCCTGGTGCCCTCCTGAATTGCTCCAATAACGGAATAAACTAGGCCAAGGGAATATTTACCCAAACATGGGTGGAAAAATCACTTACATAAACTGGACACTAGCTCCACTCAACTGATTTTCTTCCTGGGGATGAAAGAACTAGAAGGTGAGATGTGAGCAGAAAGAAGAAAGTGGTCCTGAAGATGAGGAGCTTGCAGAGGAAGATGTGTTCTTTCAGGTGACATGGATTGGATGCTGTAAATGGCAGAAGGGAAGGGTTGGTATGGCTTCACCAGTTCTGGCTGATTCATTTAATTCACTTTGGATGAATCCACGGCTGTGATTTTTTGTCATTTACATGGATGGTACCAGACATCCTCCTGTAAAGTAAGCCTAGTTTATAGTGGTCTTTACTTTGCTACTGGAGTCATATGGTTCCAAAAACTACAAGGATTAGGCAGTAGGATTCAGAGGCGAGTGTTTCTAGAGAGAGACAATGGGAGAGGGAGAGGGAGATGGAGGAGAGAGGAGAGAAAGAGAGAGAGAGAGACTGAAGGGGTTGCATTCTCTTTTGGGTGGGGGTGGGGGATGAAGGCTGTGTTGCAGCCAAAAGAAAAACAAAAGATGGCATAGAGAAAGCAGATTCACTGAGAAATGAACCCTGTTGCCTACTCTGAAAAGGTAAAGGAACAAACACAAAAAGAAGTGTAAGGGACAACTGGCACCTGTTATCAGACATTAACAAACGACCATGTACGGCTAATCTGTGATCATAAAAAGGCCATCTGCTAATGCTCAAAGGTCATTAAGATGCCAGCCATGTTTACTCTGTTCTCATTGGTTGGGCCACTGATCATTTCTTAAAAAAAAAAAAAAGAAAGAAAAATAAAATAGCTTAAATGATTATTGTGGTGGTGCCTGCTAACTTGCTCTAGTTGGGGGTCTGTCAATGTTTCCATTATAAACCCCTGTTCTCAGTGCTTTAAAATGCAGTCATAAAAACAACAGGTTAAACGTGTATGCATGCGTGTGTACATGCATGTGCATATTTTTCTTTTCATGGATGGGAAAATTTTAAGTATATCAGCTTGACTCCATTTATGGTCAATGATATTGATTAGAAAGGAGAGGTAATTTCTTCATTTGGGGCTTTTATTTAATCTGACTGATGAACCTTTTGGGTTAATAGCCTGTTCCCAGTTTTTAAAATTTGTTTTCCTTGATAAAGTAAACGTTGGCTCAAGAAAGAGTCATCATCCCAACCTGCAGGAGACCTTGGCTCTTCCATGCTGTGGAGAGAATTGGATTACATGTGGGGTGACCAAAGACTGGATCACAGTGCTGCAAATGCAGCTCAGAAAGGGAATCTACTGAATTAAAGCTTGGCTTCCCTTTGCATGCTGCTCCTGTCCTCAAGAGTTAGTACATGGGTTACCCAATTTATCTTGTTTCTCTAACCTTTTCAAATAGATTTGCATATGTAGTTCTCTCTAAAAAGGAGAGTGGAGGGGATTTCTTTCTTTTTGTCCTTCAAGAAACCAGTGAATTCTGCTTCACAGGACCTTGGCAGGTGATATAAACATGTTGAGTGTTGAAAGGTATCAATAATATAGCAATTATCTAGAGCCAAATATTCTTATTATTATATTACATATACATATGCAGGTATACTACATATGTCTAGAACTATCTTTAGATAATTGCTCTTTCTTTCATTCTTTTTCTTTTATATTTTATCATCTCCTCTTTTAGGATTCTCCCAGGAAAGAAATGATGAAAACAAACCTTCCTGTGTAAACCAATTGATCAAAGGACTCAAAAAAAAGTTCTATAATTCTAAAATTCCATCTTCAATCTGCCCATTGTAGCTAGTCATGAAGGTAGTTCTTATCAATAAGTGGTCCTACAGACTATATGTTCTACTGCCTCGCCAAAGCAGGTGGGAAAGCCAGGGCCCACCCCTAAAATATTTTAGCAATACTCTTGAGTGTCTGTGTGCATGCCTGTGTATGACTCTAGGATAAAGCAAGCAAGGATGGCCCAACCTTCAAGGTTATATCAACATAGACTGGTGAGTTTAAATGTGATTTTCAAAAACCCAGTTTTTAATGTCTTCTGAGATTCTTTAGTGATGGAGGCTGAAATTACTATTCAGATTTTTTCTCCTTCATTTTTGATAACACCACCGTTTCTCATTGCATCCTTGCCTTTCATCTCTGCCAATTAACTAAGTAGTCAGAGCCTTGTTTTGAAAAGTTCTGAGTAGTTAGTGAGCTCTTTTTTTCTGAGCCAAGTCAAAGTGTCCTCTGGAGGCCTCTGAATGAGGGGTCTGTCCATTGCCCCCACCCCTGTCTGCCTGTTAGTGCAGGCCTGGGCTTAATCTTTCCCTTTCAACGAGTTGCAAGGGGGGAGGGAGTTACAGAGTAGGGGGTGGGGTGGTGACCGCAGGTGGCTGAAGAAAGGGGTCTTGTTCTCGTGATGCTAAATGGCTGGTTAGCACTGCTTTTACTGTGAAATTCAGCTTCTGTCACTTCGTGGTTAATTGCTTTATTATTCTCAGATCCAGATTGGACCTGATTTAGTTCTATCAGGAGCCATGACTCTCCCTGGCATTTGGCCAGGATCCTTTCGATCCTTTGATCTGAGGTTTTATAATCACATCACCGTTTAGGTTGCAGCAGGAGGCATGGAGCTTTTGCTGCTGCTTTCTACTTAGAAGTGCACAGGATTGCTCAGTAGGTAGATGGAGTATGACTCTGACCGGGGCAGAGCATTGAAGAATGGGGTCTTAATCCTAACTCAGTTTCTCCTTCCTGGTCTTAGGCTTTATGGATTTAATTTGCTTTTCTCCCTCCATTTGGCCAAAATTGAGGATGGTAGCAGTCATATGGACTTGCCCCTTCAGTGGGTTTTTTCTGGCCATCTCAAAATTGGACCCTAGGTAAAGTTTTGCGAAAGCTTTTTTATATCAGCTGGCTGTCCTTAATGTGCAGCAAGTCAACAGGTAGTTTGAGTGGTCTCCCCTAATTGTAAGCAGAGGCTGCCTGGCCCCATCAAGTTTTCTGGGACACAGATGCCAGGGATGAAAATGTCAAGTGGTCCACAGGCAGCACTGTTAGTGTGCCTGGTGAGGATGAGGAGCAGGAGCGACTACGGTCTGAGATTTTTAATAGGCAGGGCTGTAAAATGTCGGCCAGGCCTAAGTCACAGATGCACCACAGAGCTCTTTCAAGCCCTTATTCCAATGCTCCATTTGTAACTATTTTTAATCTTATTAAAAAGGAGCGAAATGCATCAGCTTCACAAGCGTGTACTAGAGTCTTGCAGTAAATTTCTTTGGTTTGTAACTCCACCTTTGATTCAGAAGGCCAGCGGGCATGAGAACGTGGATAAACATAAATCTCCTCCAGATCTGCTTGTGGGAACCATACGCAGTCAGGGATGTGCTGGAGACCAGCACCGGGTCTCCGCTGGAGCAGAGGGGAAGGCGAGGCTCCGCTCTTCGAGTTTTCAGGCAGCTCAATCTTCAATTCAATCTTGCAAAGACAGAATTGGTGGCATTTGTGTAATAGAAACACAGACAAAAGTCAGAAGCATGTACCCAGGCAAGTGATGTCTGATAACTTGAGCTCCACGTGACCCGTCTTCCAGCACAAGGTCAACGGGCCCGTGAAAGCCAACTTCTACAGCAGAAAGCAGGAGTGGGGCCAGAATTACAGGACTGAGGCTTTTTCTCTCTTTTTTTCACTTCTCACGTGACAGTTCCTCTTCTGTCAGTGGCAGGGGCTAAAATCGCATTTGAAATTTCTTCTGAACTTTCTCATTTGTAAAGTCTTTGCTAACTTGTGAAAGAAGGACTTTTGGAGGTCAGGCATAATCCTGGTCTGAAGTACTCACACAAATCTCTTTTTTGGGGATCCCAAAGAGAAATAAGCTCTTGCCTGCCATGCTGTTTTGAGTTCAGGTCTCCACTATGTGAAGAAGCCTAAATTGGACTAAAGTTCACATAGACAGTCAACAAGGAGGCCTGAGATGAGTTGACTTGATACAGAAGGTTCTGGTTCATAATTTTAGCAGTCATTGTGGAGCCTGCTCTGTGTCCTTGCCAGGCTCTAAGGAGGGCTGTCTAGGACAAGAAAGATTTCTGTCTTCCAGGAGCTTGTCTTCTTATTAGAAACACTACGCCCAGTTATTATAGAGCTGAGTAGGGCAGTACCTGACTGGGGATTTAACACCACTGAAGGTCAGAGGAGAAAGTATTTGTGGTGACAGGACAGGGCTCTCTCATGAGAGCAGGAGCACTAGATTCTCTGCTAATGTGATATGTAGGCTCTAATGAACATCTGGTACTTTTGACTGTTGATGATTACTTCTCATTCACTTCTAGCAACAAAATTCCTTTTCCTGTGGATAATCCATTCCATATGATTGATTCACCTGGATTGACTTCACCACAGGGCATGTGACCAGGATGTAGCCAGTCAGAATATTTCACCACTTTGGCCATATTGATTGGTCCAAGGATGGGCACCTGACCCAATCTGGCCAATCATAGTCCTCCTAAGACTTCCTCAACAGAGCTATAGGGAAGACTTGTTCTTTTTCAGGGGCTTGCCAGGCTGGACGTGTGTGAGGGAGAGAGTGTTAACAGCTTTCCTACCTGGTGTGAGGAGACCCAGTTTGAACTGAACAGAGATAAGCAGAGCTAAGAGATGGGAAGAGAAAGAGACATCATTTGGTGACATCATTTGAACTTCTGTATCTAGCTGTGTCGTAAAGCCAATTATGTGGGTTAATAATTTTTTTCTCTGCTGACTTAAGTTCTGTGACTTATAAGTGGAAGAGTCTAATATGGGGCTGGGGGTGCCAATGGAAATATTTCAGGGAAGTGAGGTACTGGTTTCTATGTTAGTGCTGGTGGCTCATAAGCAGTATAAGCAACTTAACATAACAAAATCGCAACAACGGGATTTGTCACCCTGGCTAGATTTTTATCTTGAAGACCAGAGACATGGGAATGCATAGAATCAAAGCAAGATGAAATGTTTATTGGTCCTAGGCCTAATGTACCTATTCTTAAAAATATATTCATCAAGTTGACTCACTACTCAAACCTTCCCAGCTTCCCCAGAACCCTGTCACCACATATTCTGCTTTAGAACACACTTTGAAACATTTGACCAGAACATTCAATTCAACAAATATTTAAGCCTGTGAGTCAGGCACTGTACTAGATTTGAGGAATACACTGATGGACAAGCTAGACATGGTCTCTGCTCTTACAGAACTTATGAACTCATCAAAATAGTGTAAACTGAAATTGTTTAATAAGAAGACAGTTTTCTCATGACCTCACTTTGGTTAAACATACAATGACCAAAATCTCTCTTAAGACTTTGTTTATCCACTGGGCCTCGGGACATTAACTCCTTCTTGGGGTTTGTCTGCCAGTTTAGCTGCAGACAAACTTTATGTCATAACTCATTGGCCTCGATTAATTATTTTTATTTTTATTTTATTTTATCTTTTTGAGATGGAGTCTCTGTCACCCAGGCTGCAGTGCAATGGCATGATCTCAGCTCACTGCAACCTCTACCTCGTGGGTTCTAAGCAACTCTCCTGCCCCAGCCTCCCGAGTAGCTGGGATTACTTATAGGCACACACCACCATGCCCAGCGATTTTTTTTTTTTTTTTTTTTTTTTGTATTTTTAGTAGAGACAGGGTTTCACCATGTTGGCCAGGCTGGTCTTGAGCTCCTGACTCAGGTGATCCACCTGCCTTGGCCTCCCAAAGTGCTGGGATTACAGGCATGAGCCCCTGAACCTGGCCTAATTTTTTTTTTAATTGATGTATTTATTTTTTGAGACGGAGTCTTTGTCATTCAGGCTGGTATGCAGTGGCACAATCTCAGCTCACTGCAACCTGCACCTCCCAGGTTCAAGCAATTCTTGTGCCTCAGCCTCCCAAGTAGCTGGGATTACAGGCACCCACCACCACGCCTGGCAAATTTTTGTAGTTTTACTAGAGACAGGGTTTTGCCATGTTGGCCAGGCTGGGCTTGAACTCCTGACCTCAAGTGATCTGCTCGCTTCAGCCTTCCAAAGTGCTGGGATTACAGGACCGAGTCACCAAGCCTGGCCATGACTTGATTAACTTAAATGTTAAACTCTAAGGAGTTGGGCCATTTTTTTTTTCTTTTATTATTATTATTATTATTATTATTATTATTATTATTATACTTTAGGTTTTATGGTACATGTGCCCAATGTGCAGGTAAGTTACCCAAAGGGCCATTTTTATTAACTTGCTTTGCACCATGCTGATTAAAGGGTTATGCTCAAATTAAAATAATAACAACAAAAAAATTAGAAAGAATAAAGGAAGACATAAAAAAAGAAAGAAATGATAAATGTGTCAATTCCAGTTAAGCATGAGCATAGCTTCCCTGTGTTCTCTTTACAACATCCTCCCCACTTTCTGTCTTGGTTTGGCATGTCAATAATTGTGTCACTGGTATTGCACTTCTATGCTTCTAAGTAGTGATACACCCATGGTAGCAGAGTAGAATAGCCCAGGGGCCATATGTAATGGAGATATTAGATGCTGAAATGCCTCCCCTCTCATTTGTAAGAGTAATAGAGTAAGATTTAGGTTCAAATCCTGGCTCTATCACAGTACCTATATGTCCAGGTCAAGTTGCTTAATCACTCTGATGAACCTTAGATTCCTCGATGATAAAATGAGGCTAGTAATTATAACATATAGGGAAGATACGAAAATTAAACTAACACAGGAAAAATGCTTAGCAAAATGCTGGCATATAAAAAATCTGCAAAGGTTGCTAAAATTAGTATGTGAAAGAATGATGAAGAATAAGATATTTACATAGTCTCAAAGTATCTCCCTAAGGCACATATAAATTACAAATGAAAAAAATAGAAATTTTACAGTAGAGAAACCTGACAAATACCACCTTTGTTAAGTGATCAAATTATCACTAATGATGGGCAAATCTCAATTACATACCTCCTGATATGATGCACTGAGAGGGACACAATAACTCATTGTAATGTTCTAGCTAAAACGCATAACCTGAATTTAATCATAAGGAAACATCAGACAAACCCAAAGTGGGGGGCATTTTTAAAACCACTGACCTGTACTCTTCAAAAATATCAAGGTCATAAGAGATAAAAGAAAGACTGAGAAACAGTCTAAATGCAAATTCCAATTCAGGATTGGAGACCAGATCAGAAAAAAGGGGGGCTTTAATAGGAAAATTGGCAAAATTTGAAAATAGGCCCTTTAGATTCTATTATAATCTTGTTTCAATAAGAAGAATGTTAATAGTTTATGAATCTGGGTGAAGGGTATATATGAATTCTTTGTGCCAGTTTTATTACATTTTGAAATCTGAAATTATTTCAAAATGAAAAAAAAAATGCATGTAGTAGGCATTTGACAAATGGTGCTGTGATTTAGGGAATCTTCCTGAATCTGTGCAGGCCATTTAGATGAGATTGGCAGCTCTGAACGCTGTGCCTGTGTGCACCTCTACCGGGAGGTCTGGCAGCTCTGTGAGGGTGTCACACATTTGCAAGGGCGTTCCTGGGCTGTCTCTGCCTGGCCCTCTCCCTGTGCTCTGTCCTCCATCTATCTCCACAGTTCCTTTAATGAAGAAGTTTGAGACAAGCAAACTCTTGTCTCACAGTTACTCTCTGACAGTTTTTAGAAATTGGACATTTCCTTTTAGGTCAATGAGATTGTCCAGCTGATGAAGATTCACCCAGAGCTCCACCATTTATTTAGCTTTGGCCTTGACCACTATTTTTTTCACCTGCTGGGCCTTGTCTCTGCATCACTGGGAACTTGGAGGAATAATGATAGACTTTAAAAAATGTTATGTCCAAACCTGAAATCCACATTATCAATACAGTAGGTGCAGAAGAAAACTTAGGACAGGTGACTAAAGCTAACAAGGGGGCAAAATGCACAGATTATAGTGTTTTAGAAAGACTTGATTCTAGAAAGACCAAACCAGAGAGAGGATATAATCTAGAAAATGCATAAGATTATGGAAAGTAAACATATGCTCTTCATCATGCATGATAGAAAGACTGGCTGCGTGTTGAAATGTAAAAGAACCAATTCTAAGAAAATAAGAAAAAAATATTTTACAAGTAAATAAAACAGGTATGAGTCTTGTTTATCATGCAATAAGTTCAACAACGACGAAATTCAAGGGGGTTTGAATTAACTTGCAGGCAATAGATAAAAAAGACAAATAAGCAAAACCATGGGGAGCTGGAGTTGCCATCAAGAATATCCTCCTCCACCTAAATATCCTTTGATGTCCTTGTTAGAATTGGATCCAAAACTCTGTGTCATTTTCCTGCTCTTAATTTTGCTCATACACTCATGGCCCCTTGAACATAGGCTGCTCTGTAAAAGTGAATCGATGGTGATGATCTCACAAGGAATGTTGTGAGGTTAACAAATACAATTTGTAATGTGCACTGCAAATATAAAGTGCCATAAAAATGCTAATGAATGGTAATGCGTGTCCACTCATTAGCAGGCCAGCGCAACAGGCCAAGGATAATAGAAAAAGAGACTGCCTTTTGAACACACAAAGTGCTATCCTATTCATCTGGCCTCACACATGCCACCATGGGAGGCTCCGGCTCAGCTCTCATTATTCACCAAAACAACTTCCTTTCCGTCTCTGTCTGGGTCTGCAAGCTGCTTTCTGCGTGAAGAAAGATTCCCTGAAACCTTTTGGCGCCATCAACAACAACAGCAGCAATGAAAGTTTGGCTTGAAAAATTCATTCAAGGGATAAAAAAATACAATGGAAATCTATCATTATGGATGTTTTGGAGAGGAAAAAAATAAAAGATCCAGGCTTTGTTTTGCATTTTGGTAGGAAATGATATATAGCTACATAGTAAAACTGTTTTATTAAAAAAATCTTCTCACTCTGAATTCAAAATACGAATTGTATGCTCTTATCATCCAGTCACTTTCGAATGAAAGTTAAAAATGCTGATACTGTGGAACTAGCCCTTGGTATTATATCTCATAGCTGATATATTTGTCTAATACTTTGGTTTTTGAAGGCCCATTACTCAGGACCAGTGCGCAGGCTGTTCATTTTAATCCTTTCTGGTTACTGAAAACAGGAATGCTAGGAAAAGCTTGTAGATAAGATTACATTCCCTGCTTCTGTGCGTAGGTAGGTAGTGGAGTTTGAACCAGATAGTGAAACTAATGGAGTTTTCCTCATCCTAAAAAAAGGGCTCTGAGCCCAGATTGTTGGGCTTCTATTTAGGCAAACCCTGCTGAAAACTAGGGTTCTGTGTTGGTCGGAATGAATCCTTCATTTGTTGGAGTGGAAAATTTCAAAAGCCCAGTGAGTGTCCAGATATATCCGTAACTGAGTGTCCAGGGACTTCAATCACCTTAGTTTTAGCAATAGCACAGATATAGCAATTCATTATGTTTATTCTGACCTAATAAAATGAATCTCATTCTATTGAAGCAATATGTTGAGGACCAATCAGAAGGCTTGGGCCTCCTCTGCTGTCCTGTGCCGTGCAAAATAAGGGGAATTATGGAGTCCTTATTCATGGTTTCCTTTTGGGCAGCATGAACAGTTTACAGGCAGGGTGGTTAAGTAGCCCAGATTAAGTTGTTTAAGAAGGCTAATATTGTTTGGTTTACACAAGGCCATCCAGCAATTATATTGATGCTTGACAGTGTTATCATCATTATTTATTTTGCTATAAGCTAGATTTATTGAGATTCGTAGCATTCATAATACTAAGCATAAGAAACATTAATAGCTTTACTAATTATATCACTACTTTACAGATATAAATAGTGATAAAAATGCCAAGTAAAGTGAACTAGTAAAACACTTTTAAGAGAATTTTAAAACCAGTTGCTGATTGACGATGTCTTTGGTGAGTCTTGGAGTCTGAATGGAGAGGAAAGCCTTCTTTGAAGATTTAAGTCTTTCTTTCCTTCCTGTTTCTAGTGCTTGGAAAGGAATTCTGCCTTAACCTGGCCATAATCAACTGAACCATGTATTTAATATGGGGCCAAGGGATCATATGTTGTTTTGGGTCCCAGCAAAATGAAAATCAGAGTGTGGAGGAGAGAGAGGGAGAGGGAGAGAAAAAGAGATCAGGAAAGCGAAGGGGAGAGGGAGATAAGACAAACAAATGATCATAAATGAAGGAGGGAGAATAAAGAGAATTGAGTAAGCAACATTGTGCATCTCCCCATTTCATTCTGGTTATTGATCTTGCTCTGTGTTCTCCAGCACACACCTTGTTATAAGTAAGGATATTGAGTGAAGAAAAAGAGTTAATAAATCCACTTCCTTTTCCATAACTGCTAATGGAAATCCATGAGCAGTTTAAATGCTGGTCAAGTAAAGAGACTAAACTGGGAGCGGAGGACATGGTAGATAAGAATGAGTAGGTAGCATGGGTAGTCTGTGAGCTAAAACTGTAATATCCTTGCATGGATTGCAACTCTTAGAATTTCTGAGGTCCTGCTTGTTCACCTACATAGTCCATGAGCTCCAAGAATAGCTACTCAGCCTAGAGCAGGAGATACCTGCTTTTATAAATAAAGTTTTACTGGAACACAACCACCCCCATTCATTTAAGTATTGCTTTTGTGCTACAACTCAGTTATGGTCTGCAGAGTTGAAGATGTTTACTATTTGGCCGTTTATTTAAAAAAATTTAAAGGAATACTGATATCTAGAGCCTTAGGAAACTTTAACTACTGGGTGAAATAAGTTGAAATTTTTCATGATTGGCCTAAAGTGTACATTTGAAAAATTATTTTTCTCTTGGGCTACAGTGTATGCCTGCTTCAAAATTTTTCATGGCCTACCTCAATGTTATGTGAACATCAGAAGATTGAGATGGGTGTGGGACATGGGTGTATAGAAGAAAGCCCTTCTCTTTGTGCAAAACGCAAGTGTGAACCTTCAAGAAAACGCCCTAGGTTGCATCAGATAATTCTGATTTTAAATGTCTAATCTTAAAGCTATAACTCAGGGATAAAAGACATGGGTATTTTTATTTGTAGTTTGTGGTGGGTCTTATTGCATTTCTCTGTCTTCTGAGAGCAAGCTGAGAGGTTCATAGTAGGGAATAACACATCTAAGCCAACTTGAATGAATGCCCCATCATCACCTCCCGGAAGAAAATTCCTAACATGGAAAATTCATTTCAGCAGGAGAGGTCTCTATTTTTGAGATGTTTTGACCTGATTTAGAGGCTAGATATAAATAAACAGGAGAGAGCTGTTTACTCACTAAACTTATTATAAAATGTTTGGGAGCTAAGACATACTGGATGCAATCTAACAATATTTGCAAAATAGACATTGTATTTCTGTTGCTTTCATTTCCCCCTTAATAATTCTTAGGTTTTCCATCACACCTGTTCTTATTGTTGGCTCTGTAGAATCCTATACCCTGTAAATTCTAGCTGAAATTCTATCGCTTTCATGACTTTTCCTCAACCAACTCAGTTGAGAATAGTGGAAAACCAACAGGCTTTGCAATCAGAGTTGACATCCTGGCTCAGTGGCTGAGGGACGGACCAGGAGCAAGTTACTCATTTCTTCTAAGGTTCCATTTGCTCAATTGTAAATGAGTAAAAAACTTGAGTCTCAGAGTTGTTAGGAAAATTAAATGGGATGATGCACGCAAAGGCTTGGCAGGTAATAGACTTTCAAAAAATGATAATAAGAATAATTATCTTCTTAGAAGGAACCCTTCTTTTTTGAACAGCAACAAATTGCCTATACTAATTAAGTGACACTTTCTGTATACTGCCTTACATTTGTAGTTTATCTTTTTATATGCATATTTCCTTTACCTAATTGAATTCTCAGTTTTTAAGAGTAGGCACCATATTCGCTTCTGTATTTAAGTATATTTCAAATAATAGGTGCCTAATAAGTATCTGGATTGATTCTGAGTCTTTGACATGTTGGGTAACTATAGAGGAAAACCAGAGTAAAGAGACTGTGTGTATTTTCTAGGCTTCTAAATTGTCCCAAACATAAAAACTTTATCAGGAGAGAGAGACTGTGTTGGGGAGGAGCTCTGACTTACCCAGATGTCTATGTTGGCAAAATGGGAGACACAAATAGAGCAGAGATAGTTCTGAAATGTAGGGTCCTACTCCCCAGGGCCTGAATCTCGGGTTTCTTCTCTGCTCTCAGCCCTACAGAAACATTTTTCCATACAACAGTAAGAGATTATTGGTGAAGATAGTCTGCTTAACAAATTAACAATTTCTTCAGTAGGGAAGATGACGAGTGCTAAAATTAATTTTTAAAAATCTGTAGTCTTTAGATTTCCTCTCTTACCTGAGAATGTATCAATATTGCAGTAGGCATTTTTTGAAGATATAATTTACATACAATAAAATTCACCCTTTTCAGCTATGCAGTTCTCTGAATTTTTATAAACTTATGTGATGTGTAAACTTCACCACAATTAAGATGTGAATATTTCCGTCATCCCCAAAAGTTGTCTCATTTCCCTTTATTGTCAGTTTCCCTCCCTTCACCCCCAGCCCCTGGAAGCCACTGGTCTAATTACTAACCCTATAATTTTGCCTTTTTGAACAAGTCATATAAATGGAATCACACAATATGGAATCAACAGTATGTGTCCTTTTGAGTCTGGCTCCTTTCACCCAGCAAAATGATATTGACTCTCCTATGTATTGTTTTGTATAACAGAGGTCATTCTTTTTTTTGCCCAGGTGTATGGCATTGTATGAATGTATTGTGATTTGTATATCCATTTGCCACCACTTAAAGGACATTTGGGTGGTTTCTGACTTTTGGCAATTATAAATGGAGGTGTTTTAAATATTTGTGTACAAGTTTGTGGGTGTTCACATATGGATACATGGGTGTGGGATTCCCTTGGGTGTGCAACTGCTGGGTCATATTGTTAAGTGTACATTTAACTTTTTATAAGAAACTGTCAAGTTATACTTCAAAGCAATTTCACCATGTTGCATTCCAACCAGATGTGTATGAGAATTCCAGTTGCTCCCCATCTGTGTAAGCATTTTGTATTGTCAATTTTCTTTTAATGTGAACAACTCTGATAGGTATGTAGTAGTATCTCATAGTTTTGAATTTGCATTTTCCTAATGGCTAATGATGTTAAACTATTTTTCATGTGTTTCTTTTTCATTCATATATCCTCTTTTGTGATGCCTTTTCAAATCTTTTGCCTGTTTTTTGGGTGGGAGAGGAATGTTGTGTTTGCAATAGGCATTTTTAATTGTGCCATATTTCTTGTAGTCAACACCCACTCTTTCATGGTATGAAACTACAGTGAGTCCGTCAAGCCTTCATCACCTTAGAATATTCCTTTCAGTACCTCATATGTCTAAACTTGATTAGAGGCACGAAAGATAGACAAGGCAAAGTACTTAATAGTCCAGAGTGAGTAAATGACCAAGGTTTCTTTCAGCTTGGTGGTAAGAATAGCTCCCCATCTGTTCTCTTCCTCATCTTTCCCCTTTGCTCCTTGCTCAGTCTTCCTCAGTCTCAGCCTCTTTCTTACTAATGGGGCATGTGCCAATCATATCCTGGCCTCAGGGCCTTTGACCTCAGGCTCATTTTACCTGGAAAATTCTCTCCTCAAAAGTGGCATAGCTTTTGCACGGCTACCTCCTTCACTTCAGGTCTCTGGTCAAATGTCACCTTATTGGGTAGTCCTTCCCTGACCAGCCCATGTAAAATACAACTGCTTCCTTCCTCCACATCCTCCTGCCTTATATTCCTTTGTAGCATTTATCACTACCTGGTATGCTGTATTTTATTCATTTTTTGTTTACTGTCTATCTCCTGCTCCTGAAATGTAAGTTCCATGAAAGCAGGAATTCGACCTGTTCTGTTTCTCTTCTAGATTCCACAGTCTGAAAAACTGCCTAGGATATAGGAGGCATTCAATAAATTGTGGGTGTAATTAATATGTCTCAGGGAGAAAGGTATGTGAGTGAAATATTAAAGAGCTGTCAGAGTTTTTAGACAGGCCTGCAATTTATACCAGATCTGGCCTGCTTCTAGATCTTAAAAGTTTGTTAAGCTGTTTCACATTTGACCCATGTGAACTCCTAAACCAAGCTTTCTTTGGTCTAAACCTGTGTAATATTTCTAAATGGATGTGGTGGTCTGTTAACCATCTCCAACATGGCAGCAAACAGAGGTGGCAATGATTGCCTTTTTTTTGAGGCCCATTGCCTAATTTCTCTTTGCCTCTGGCTGGCTTATTAATGCAGCAAAGCCAAAATGAACTTCATGAGTCTGAGGACTCTTCCTTAGGTGCAATTTGTAAGTGGACTCAGACTCCTCCTAGGATTTCCTTATCCTTTGTCTTCAACTACTTCAGACTTTTTTGTTTTGTCTTTTGTTACCCTTGCTCTCTCCTGTTGAACATAGAGATGGGACATTTAGTTGCTTGCTTTTCAGTAGGGTTCCTCTGAATAGACTGGAATCATAGGTAAGGATGGTTCCTCATCATGCAATGGGTTGGTTTTTCCTTTTTATTTTCTTCTAAATTATTATGGATACCATTATTCATTGTACATAGTTGTGGGGTACATGTGATATTTTGCTAGAAGCATACAATGTGTAATAATCAAATCAGAGTAATTGTTGTTCTTGAATTCAAGGTCCCCAGGGTTGGAAACTTTAGGAAGTTATTCTTTGGTGAAGCTTAGATTGCAATGAAGTTAACAGTGGGTTCTTCATGCTTTTTCATACTTCTCAGTGTTCCTTCTCATAAATTGTTTTCCATACCTGGTTTAAATGTGAAAACCTTCCTGAATGTGGATATGGTAGGGTCTACTCTAGACTGGGACTAATTGGTGAAAATAGAAAAATTCCTGGAAAAAATAAGCAATCAAATGAACAAACAGTATACTAAACATTCGGCAATAAATAGTTGTTTTGGAAATGAAGAATATTTTATGGTTACCAAAAAATTGGGGGGAAAATTTTTCTAGAAATATACTTTCTCTCTCTTTTGATACAGAAAGTCAGACTTTTCAGTGCATTTTTAGCTCAAAAATTATTGGAAGAAAATGATAATCTAACTTACGTTAATAAAACGCAAGACAGTATTTGGGCCTTTTTATTGTCAAGACTTCACAAATGGGAGGGGGTGTTATAGGTGCAAAGGGACACGGTAGCTTTTCCCTTGGGCTGAGTTCCTTTATAACAGGTATACTCACAGACTCTGATTTTCAGAAATCTTCTAAGCCGAGCATGTTTTGGAACTGATCTTTACCTTCTCAGCGATCTTAAGCAAAATTATGAAAATCTTCCCAAATCCTGATTTTATAATGCCAAGAAATACTGACAGTGATGCTTCAGGAGGTTAATGATGGTCTAATTATCTTGCACCAATAAGGAAAAAGAGTCAGCCTTTTGGCAAGATTATGTCAGAACTAGTCAGATAATATAGATATTTCTACCTCCACACATTTTCTAAAGGGGAATGTTGCTGCTTTAATTAAATGTTATATGAATACATTTCAAATAGATCCAAACATAGGGCAAACTCTGTTTCAGAACTGCTGTTCCTACATTTAAAATGTATTTGAAATGTAATTAAAAAAAACAGATAATGGGAAAGAAAAACTAAAATAACTCGAAACAAGCAGAATATAGTAGCTCATCATTACACTAATATATCAAACAACGTGATCTTAGCTTAATTATCCCCTTTGAGAGTGGGAAAACTAAGCACAACCTTCAATTTACAGCTGTTTGGTGCCGGGAACCTGAATTATTATTTAAGAAGAAGGGGGGAAAAAGTTTATTTATTGTGACCTCCGCTCAGTTTTTATTCATCGTGGAAAATCTGTATATTCACAAATGAGGGCTATTCATTGTTAGACCGCAGCGTTCTTCAGCTGTCCAGGCCTACATCAACTGCACTTCTCCAGCTTTTGTGTGCGTCTCGAAGGCTCTTCATCCAGATTGTTCATCATCTTGATGGTCCAGCTTTATCTTGCTTTTGTGCAGCTGCATTCCACTTATCCAAAGTGCTGAGGGAGACGAGGGAGAGGGAGAGAGAAAAGAGCGAGCTCGCGAGTGAGCGGGAGAGAGTGAGCAGGAGAGAGTGAGAGAATAGGAGAAAAAGCAATGGCCGGCGCACATGAGGATAATTTGTAGTTTCTCAATAATAATAATAAAAAAAGGAGGACAGGCTAATTACTGGCTTAACTAGGGCAGCCTGTGGATCTTCATGTCAAAAGGACTGCCGTAATTATTTGCCATCAAAGCACATTCATATTGTGGCACAAAAGAAGGGCCTTTTGCAAATGGATCTTGCTAATAAACAGGGCTGAGAGGAGCATTATGTGTCTCCCTGGTTGCAGGCACATTAACACAGTGACATGGAGCATAACTCCAGGCCTGAGGAAAAAAACACCAGAATGATAATTATCCCCCTACCCTCCCCAGCCTCCCTCGCCTTTCCCTTTGTGTTGGACGAGGAAGCCGAACATGACCTATTGGAGGGCCCAAGGCAGGCTATTAGTGACCCCTGAGCCCTGACAAGGTGCTTCTGTTCTTTTAAAAGCTGTCTCTTGATGTCAGAAGGGCCACGTGGACCAGCGGGCTCTTCTCGAAATGGTCCAGCAAACACTTCAACCTTAAAGACACCTGGAAGGTCGTGACCAATTTAATGCAGATGAAGACAGCAGAGATAAGGCTCTGTTGAATCCTGGTACTGCAGTCCTCCCTGCCTCAGCCCTGCCCCTCTTTTCTTCTTCTTTGTCCACACTTGCTCAAATGCACGTATTTATGTCCTTAAAATGAAATTCAGGGAACAGAAAGTTCTCTCGTTTTCTCTTAGTAAATGAAGAGGGTCTTAGGGAAACATTTGCTTGCCATAGAATAATTTATGGAAGAAAAATTATGGGACAGTAGTATGTAAGAAATATAGAAAACAGAAGGTAAAGGTGGATGCAAATACAGACCCTAGATTAACCCTTCCTCTAGCAAATGTAAACACACTGATTTCCCACAGGTAGGGGGTCACTGGCAGGGCCAGGGCTCTGGGTTTAGTGAATAGCACTCCTGCTTTTCTTGCTTCTTGCTGGGCAGGGGATGAGAGGCTCATCAGGGATGGAAACTGGCACGAACAATTCTGGTGCCCAGCGGTTCACCTGTAAGCCCCAGCCTGCCCAACTTTGGAGGCTGCTGGCGGTCCAGGCTTGCTCCAGTTCCACACAGGGCAGTTGATATTAAAGACAAGGACCAGTCGGCACCTTGGAAGATAAACCAGAGACGATTAAGATTGGTTTGTTTTTTCCCATTGTGTCCTCTTTTCCTGTCTGTCTTGTGATTGTTCTGTGAGAGGTGTCTTCTGACGCTGAGTGGTCATCCCAGAACCCAGAAGATGGAGAAATGTATTCCATTTTACACGCATCAGAAGAAAACCCAATCCCTGTAACTCTTATTTTACCCAGCAGAGAAATTAAGAGTGAAAATTTGCATTGCAAAGAGTTCTTGCTTCACAAAAGCCAGCTTCCCAAAGCATTTAAATATTTAATTATTTGAAAGGTTGGAGGTAGATAAACTTCAAGTTAAAATGTTATGAGCCATTTCTAATGGAAGATCTACCAGGAATGACTTAAGAACATTAAAAGATGTGTATCTGTGGGGAAACAAGATTAAGAGTTTTTAAAATTTGACTGAAAACCCTTCAGGAGTGTGCCCTCTATCGGAAGCAGCCTGAGCCTAGGGATATAATACACTCTTAGGTTGTAAATCTCCTAATAATCAATTGATCCCTTTCACTTTCTTATTGCCTTCCTCCCCACTCCCTTCCTTCTTTTTTTTTGTTCTCTCTTTCTTTTCAAATAGTCTTAACATAAAGAAATTGGGATATGAACATACTAATTATAGATATAGATTTTCCAATCTGTTAAGAATGGTAAAGCAAAAAAAAAAAAAGTCGAAACCATATTATTTCTTATTTTATCTCTCTAGACTGGACCTCTTTCTCTGGAACTTTAAATGCTTACAACCAACTGTCCACAGACCCTTACACTTGCATATCTAATAGACATCTCAAACTCAACATATCCAGAATGGACCTCCTGGTTTGCCGCGTAAAACTTGGCTCCAGTCACTGTTTTTCCAATCTCAGTGGATGACAACCGCAACTTTCCAATGCTTAGATCAGTTTCTTGTCTCTTCTCTTTTTCTTATCACTTATACTACCTCTACCTTCAAAATGCATTTAAAATCTAATCACATATCTAACCTCCACTGATACTTTGGCCTGAGTCACTATCATCTTTTGCCTCCATTATTCCAGTAGCAGTTTAACAAATCTCCTGTCCTCTGTTGACCTATCCCTAACTCAGCAGCGAGATCTGTCCTTCTAAACTGTAAGTCAGTCATGTTGAAAGCTTGTTATAAAGGCCATGAGGCTTTCTGACTTTATCTCCTACTTTTTCTTCCCTTGATCCTTCTGTTCCAGCCATAGTGCTCCCCTAATTTTCCATAAACACATAGCAAGAGTGCTCCCATATCAGTGCATTCAACTCCCTCACTGCCAGGTCATTTTTCAGAACTTGCTTTCTTCATTGAGATTTATTTATTTAACACTGCAGCCTGCACCCATCCTCAACAACATGGATCCCCCTTCCCCCGGTATATTTTTTAGTTTTTTCAATAAAACTTATTGAGCATACTGTGTAACTTACATTTTATTTTAGTTATTATTTTTGCTGTTTATTTGTCTTGTAAGCTTTAAGAGGGTAAGTTTCTTTGTTGTTGTTGTTTTTTTCTTTATTTACACTGATGTGCCCATACGTACCTAGAATAGAATCTGGAATATAGTAATAGCTCAATAAATATTTGTGGAGTAACTATTGATTTAATGCTTTTTTTTTTTTTTTTTGATGGAATCTTGCTCTGTGGCCCAGGCTGGAGTACAGTGGTGCAATGTTGGCTCACTGCAACCTCTGACTCCTGGGTTCAAGCGATTCTTGTGCCTCAGCCTCCTGAGTAGCTGGAACTACAGGTACATGCCACCATGCCCAGCTAATTTTTGTAGTGTTTAGTACAGACAGGGTTTCACCACGTTGGTCAGGCTGGTCTGGAACTCCTGACCTCAGGTGATTCACCGACCTCAGGTGATTCACCTGCCTCAGTCTCCCAAAGTGCTGAGATTACAGGCATAAGCCACCACACCTGGCTAGATTTAATGAATTTTAAAGCTGAGGAAAATGGAGGTCAGTAGTAATGATTAAAAAACAAAACAGGCCAGGCACGGTGTCTCACGCCTGTAATCCCAGCACCTTGGGAGGCCACGGCAGGTTGATCACCAACCTGGTCAGGAGTTTGAGACCAGCCTGACCAACATGGAGAAACCTCATCTCTACTAAAAATACAAAATTAGCTGGGCGTGGTGGCACATGCCTATAATCCCAGCTACCTGGGAGGCTGAGGTAGGAGAATCACTTGAACCCGGGAGGTAGAGGTTGCAGTGAGCCGAGATCATGCCATTGAACTCCAGACTGGGCAACAAGAGCAAAACTGTCTCAAAATAAATAAATAAAATAAAATACTGGAAGGTATGCAGAAGGAAAAACAAAACTTGCCTTCGTAAACAAATCTAGAGTAAGAATGCAGATCACTAGATTGCTACACAGCAAGACCTATTATGCTGCCTTGCTTTCTTCAATTTATGTTGGTTGCATTTACATAGGCTCCTTTCTCTAGAGTGGGGTGGGGCCAAAAAAAGCATAGTAGAATAGTAAGAGGGTTTTTGGTTTAGTTTAGCTTGTTTTTTCCCTATGTAACCCAAAGCATTTTGGCACTGATTTTTAATTTCAGTTTTGCTAGTGTCCCTTTTCCTTCTGCCAACGTCAACTACCTCAACTATCATGAATTTACAACCATCAAAGCAACTTCTCTAGGATATTCTGCTTTTTCTCCACACTTAGAACATTGAGCATTAGAGCTAGAAAGTCAGAAAATAATGGATCAGGTTCTAATGTCTACCTTAGACCAAAGGAAATGATTCTCACAGTAATACATTTGGGAACTGAAAACATGGACAAGGAACGAAACACACACCCAAACTTTGTGAAATTTAGGATCTGCCTTCAACATGTCACAGCACATCACCCCACACCCTTCTTTAATGTGTCAGCCCATAGAAAAGACACATTTTTTTCCTCCCAGAGCTGTTATCATAAGGTTTCCTAGGACTACCATACCTCAGCGATAGCCTTAGCAATGTCTATTTTACCCCATAGCTTTTTAGATGGGCAGATCTTTCAATATGACAGGGCAAACAGCGGCAGTTTAGCTGCCAAGTCTTAATTCCCAGGCCAAGGCTCAAGTCAGTAATTTATCTCTGTCTCTTTCTCGCTATGTCTTTATGTCTGTCTATCAGTATCTTAAGATTATAGAAGAAATTGAGAGGGAGCATTTGAATAATGATAACTACTATTTTTAATCAGAATAAATCAGTTTGTTAGTCATCACAGAATGCTTCTAGGACAAAGGAAGGCAGGGAAAGAGGAAACAGAATTAGATGATGATGACATTGTGGATGTCGACTCTTACTCCAAGCTTGAGTTAAATCCTCCTGAGACCAGTGATCCTGGAAGTGTGGCATGAATTTCCCTGGTTCCCAAAGCAGATAAGCTGTTTCTTTCAAGTATCTGCAGGTCCTCCCTGCCTTCAGCCTGCCTGATGTAGAGCAGGCAGGGGATTGTGTGTTTATCTCAGAAGGCCTAGAGTATGTCTGCTTCAGGACACAGAGGCAGTGAGACCTCTAGGATGAGAAGATCAACACAAGACCTGGAGTGGCCAGCAGAGGCAAAACTTGTGTGGTACAGACGAGGCCCTGAGAACTGCTGCAATTCTTGCTTTTACTTTAACAAGTAGGGAGGGGAGTCTTAATATCACTCATGATTTCCCCCTTTACTGTGTAACAGTGGGCTCTGTCAGCAACCTGGAGAACATTAGCAAATTCATGAATCAGCTTACACAGCTATCATGAAGGGGAATCATTTGTTAGCTTAAGTAAAACCTGGATTAATTACAACTGTTGGTTTGTGGGAATATTGATTAAGGAGGGCTTTAGGATACATTTGAAAAAGGTAAAAAAATCTCAGATTCATGGAATGTAAGCCCTTTTTTGTTCATTAGTAGTAGTTGGGACAGAAATAAACACAGAAGCTTTGGTTCAACTGAATGATGGTGATGCAGGAAAAAATAATTAGAGTGATTTTGGAAAGATTTTTTTTTTTTCTGAGTTTATCTCTGAGGTTTTTTTCTGTGTGGAAGTGTAGATGAGCAAGACTAGAAAATGCCTCTAAACGTGGCTTTCCTGTGAAGTTGTTATTTCAGTTTTTTTCCCCCTTTTGTGTGACTTTGGAAGAAATAGTCCTAGAAAACCTTATGAGAACAGCCTTGGGAAGATAAAAAAACAAGTGCTTATTTTCTGTGGGCTGACATATCAGAGTGTGGTGGTTCGGGTGATGTGCTGCGGCATGTTTAATGCTGATCCTAAGTTTCCCAAAGTTTGGGTTTGTGTTTGGTTTCTTGTCCATGTTTTCGTCTCTCAAATGTATTACTGTCAGAATCATTTCCTTTGGTTTAAAATCATATGCATGATGCCAATTATTGACTTAGAAAGCATGCCTTGATCAAAGTTTTTATTGATACTAGCACATGGAGAAGAATCTTTGTGGAAGAAACAGTACTATCTCTTCTATAAAGATCTGAAATTAGAACCAATCATGGCTCCCATTGTGGGCCAGAGCATCTTGAGCTGGGTAGAACAATATTCCCAGGCTACATTTTCTGGGACCCTCCTGCAAACAAACGGGGATTTCCTTTTCCCTTCTACAGCCTGCTTCTTAAAACCAAGTGGAATCTGCCACATAATTGTTTCCATAAGGAGAGGCTTCATTCTGTGTCTGAATCCTTTATGCCCTCGTGTCCCTGAGCACGCCTTTCCAAACAGCAGTATGCGGAAAGTCGGTGGAATGGGCGCCACGGTCCGGGACCCCCTACAGAGGATAGAAAAAAAACGAGGTCCCAATGCTAGTGCTTGGATCAAAAGAGAAGCAAACAGAATGGTTACACTCAGAAGGCCTCTATAGGTCTGGTTATTTATTACCATCATCAAGCAATATTGATGTATTTATTCTTTAATAAAAGCTGACCACCCACAGAATCTGAGGGAGAAATCTTGACATTTAGCTCAGGTTTTCAAGGTGAAATTGTTGCTGTTATAGTAAATAGAATTACTTAATGTTGACTTTCTTCCTGGGGGGTAGCATGTATGTGTTAGTGTCCTCTATACCCGTGTTTAAAGCCTAAGTACACACACATGCCTACACATATACACATACACACACATACATATACAGAAAAAATATGTATGCCTGAAAGTGTGTATACAACTTAAAATATGAAAAATTTCCAGGCCTTCCGCCATGGCCCACAGCATGTTTATACTTCTAGTGTCTTTTATGTCTGTAGTGTAGTATTTTTTCTCAAAACATTAACTTTTCATATTCTGAAAGTTGTATGTGTTGATTACAGAACATTCGGAAAGTGTAAGAAAATACAAAGGGAAAAACAAAAATCACACAAAAATCACATAATACCATCATGCAAAGAGAACTACTACTCATGTTTTGGTGCTATTGTTTTTATGTAGCTTACTTTTAAATTTTGGTTGTCTCCAACCTGTTATTCTCTTTGAGGAAAGTGGCATACCTTTAGGTGAAACAAATGGTGGCATAATTAATCTATTTGTTTTGCTATTTTAAGACAATGCACATTATCTTTAACAGTCTCCTCTGAAGTACATGACCATTTTCCATCTGTCATCCATTCATCATTCACCATTCGTCATCCATCTATTCATGTATCCATTCACCATCCATCCATTCATCTACCTATCTCTCCCATGGGTCCTTATTCATTTTCAAGTAATGTCTCCAATTTCCTTTAGGATTCTGTCCCATTTAGGTCCTCCTGTCTAACCAGTCTCCTTCTATTTTCTTTCTTTCTTTCTTTCTTTCTTTTTTGAGATGGAGTCTTGCTCTGTCGCCAGGCTGGAGTGCAGTGGTGAGATCTCTGCTCACTGCAACCTCCACCTCCCATGTTCAAGTGATTCTCCTGCCTCAGCCTGCCAAATAGCTGGGACCACCAGCACATGCCACCATGCCCAGCTAGTTTTCATTTTTGTTTTTGTTTTTTTTTAGTAGAGACGGGGTTTCACCATGTTGGCCAGGATGGTCTCAATCTCTTGACCTCATGATTCACCTGCCTTAGCCTCCCAAAGTGCTGGGATTATAGGCGTGAGCCACTGCACCTGGCCTCTCCTTCTATTTTCTGAGGAATATCCAAACCCCAGTTTGATAATGTACCAACATCTTAGCAATGTTTCCTTTGTGTTCTTTTTTTTCATTGTCTCTCACCTTCAGTCCTTTAGCAACTCAACTGCATGGCTTAGATTATGATGTTACTATTTAATCTCTTTAACCTATAACTCTGAATTTTTTCTTCCTAGGTGTCATCTACAGTTCATTCCTCCCATGCCTTCATGTCAGTTCACCTCCATCAAGATCTTTGTATCCCTCTTTATCTTCCCTTTTATAATCACGGTCTCTCATTTGACCTGGACACAGCAGTCAATCATTTCAACTACATACTATCTCACACCTTCAGCTTATTATCGACTTTATTCCCTTCCAAGTCTGGGTTAACCCAAATACTTTTCTCCCCTTTTTGCCACTGCTGAAGAAAATTTTGTTACTTCAGTGATTGATTCAAATGTATGATTTCCAACCTCAGCTGAACTTTTAAAGCTGCTGAAAATGCCTTTTTAATGGCAAGTTAACCCATTTTTGTTCCTTTCTAATATATTATCACCTGCTAAAAACTACCAACTTGGTCTTAGTCTCCTTTCTTTTAGTGGACAACCTGCCACCCTACTTTTATAAAGAAAAGTAAGGTCATGAATGGTGGGCTCATAGATGCTGGAGTTTGCTAAATTAGAACTTTGGCCCTACCACTTACCATCTGCGTGACCTTGGCTAGTTGACTTAATCTTTCTAAACGTTTTTTCCCTTGTTTTGAAAACCTTCCTTACTTCATAAGATTGTTGGGAAAATCCAATTACATGATGTGTTCAAAGAGCTTAGAACACAGTTGATCCTCAATTGTAGCTATTTTGTGTTTATTAGGTAGCAGTGCTCTTAACTTCCTTTTCTTTTTAATTCCAAGTTTATTTATACTTTGTCCTTTTTCACCTGCTTCAATATTGGTTTGAAAAAAGAAATAGCAACTCCCTTTAAGAATAATTCCTGGAGACTGCATCCTGCATCTGAGACCATTGCTCTGTTAGGTATTCCCTCTTTCTTGGTTCTCCATTTCGGGTGCTACACATCTTCCTCCAGTGAACACCCAATCTCTTCCAATCCCTTCCTTATCAGCAACTCTTTTTCTTTTCACTCTTCAGTTCCTTGCATCATGGCCTCCCCTTAAACCTTTTACTACAATAGCTTGTAAAAGTTCCCAATGACTGCTGTTGGCAACTTCTCTTGGAGCTGGGCCTCAGTTCAGCCCAGCTCTAATACCTCATCCCTAGGAAGCATGAGGAGAAAGTTGCCTTTACTGTGCTTTCATAAAACTTTTTTCTACTAATGCTATCTATGATATTATAACACTTATCACACTGTATTGTTATTGGGTTTCTGTCTGTCTGCCTCACCTGTTAAATGATGAATGCTTTGCAGAGAGGGACTGGGCTTTATTCCTAAAGGCTAAGCTGAAGGATAAACACACACACACACACATACACACACACACACACACTTGTTGATTCCAAAGACTTGTCCCTTTGGGACTATTGTCCCAAAGAAGAAACTTGACATAAAAAATTTGCTGTTATGTATACTTTGAGGTTCCTAAATGCTAATAATGGACATCTTTTCGTGTTTAGCGAGTGTTACCAAGACTTTTCTGACATCGCCATCAACCAGTCAGCAAATATTTATTACCTGCTGTGTGCTAGGTGCTGTCGTGAGTAATAGTGATTCGGTTGCAACTAAGATTTAAGGTCAACACAGGCCCTGCCTTATGGGACTGGCTGAAGATCTGGGGACTTGTGAATTCTGTATATCTATCCCTCCACATATGGCATACTAAACACATTTTACAGCTTGGCAATTAGATCTCTGTGCAGGAGACAGCTCCACTAGAAATTTCTATATTTCTTTCCATACTCATCTGGAGCTAGAGATTTATTTAATGAATTCAGTTTAAATTTCAGTAAGTATTTTGACTTCCACATAAAATATCATTGAATAATATGGGAATATGTATACTTATTATTTCAATACTGAGTGCCTGTGGGCTTAGTCAAGCCTCTGCATGAAGTTTTTATGCAGATGACATAGGTCAAGAAAGGAGTAATAAGCACTGGGAAAAAATATACAGGTTGGAAAGTTTTACTTTTATAAGATTATCTGTTGGTAAAGAATTATGGAAAAATCTCCACTTTGAAAGGGTGTTAAAAATAGTCTATAGAAATATGTGTATAAACAGAAGTAGTCTATCATTGCTTCAAATCTCAATATGTGATTTTTCCATTCTGAGGTTTTTATTCTGAGATTCCTGGATATATATATATATATATATATATATATATATATATATATATATATAATCTTAACTCGGTAGACTGCTATTTATTGAACAAGAGATACATATGAATTATCCTTATCAAGATCATTACGTAACTCCTGAAAAACTGGGTACCCTACTTTGAAAATATTTAAGATGATGTAATGCATTATCAGTAGAAGGTGATAGTGCACAGTTTGTTTTGAAACTCGTGTTGTTGCTGGAGTACAAAACATTAGTCATTGCCACCGGGGTTTTTAATGAATATAATCAGAAAAGAAATATGATATGCTCACCCCAATCAAGGTCCTGGAAGAACCAAAGCTACCTGTTAGTGTCTTCCAGTTGATAACTTTGAATGAATGTCAGTGTTACCAGGGCTTTGTGTACTTGAGCTAAACTGTGACTCTCACTGTCTTTTTTATGTTGCTGATATTTTCTTTCTCTCGTGTTCTCCTTGTGCTTTTTGACTCTGTCTTTTCAACAACTTGAGAAGAGCAAAATTGTGTGAGACTTTGGCCCCTAGGAACCTGGGGATGATAACAAAGAGAACTATCTTTCCACTTCTGATTTCACAGCAGCTCAAACAGCGTTTGGCAACTTGTAAATGCGCTACAGATATTCGTGGTGGGCCTGAATGGAGAGGCATGATTGTTTTGCAAGTCTATATGACCCCTGTCCTCTGAAACTGTGGTGATTTCCCGTGTGAAGTGCACCTTCTTATTCTCCTGCTTCCATCCTCAGCAGAAGGCAACTCTTCCTTGATTTCATAGAGAATGTTTGCAGCTCTGAGAGATGACCCTTAGAGAAGTTATGGCTTTGATGAAGTTTGTTCTCAGTCTGCTTAGACCAACTCCCTATCCAATTGTCCTCCCCATGACTTCCTGTGTTTTCTGTTTCTTTATTCACTCCCATGTGAAGATGATTTTCCAGGAGAATTTGCATTTTAATAGCAGCCAATGCTTTAAACTAGAGGAATAGCTCTCTAACTCATATAATTTCAGGTATTAGTAATCAGATAGGAGAAGAAGGTGTTTGGGGCCAATAGAGATTTCCTAAAACCTCTTGAAATCAGTTGAGTTATGCAGCCACATCCTCTGCCAACAACAGATTAGGCAAGCCCTAAAACTGGGTCTTATTTGATGTTGGGTGAGGAAAATTCCTCATGGACATAAATTGATATTTCCCTTATTTATGAAACTTTAAAAAATTCCTATCACAAAGAATTTTTGAATTATTTGGATTAAAGTTCATTTTTCTTTCTGCCTCACACCACCCCCGCCCCCCCACCCCAGCATACCCTTCCACCACACACACACGTGCTCACACAGGCATACGCTTCTTTTATAGGTCACATGCCAACTCTTCCTCTGTCTCCTTGTTAAGCCTATTCAGCATTTAGGCAAAGGTCCAGGTTGAAAATGTACCTCCTACCCACGCACCCACAGTTTTTTTAATCTGCACAGCATTCATCAGGATTTGAACTGTATCACATTTGTCTTTCCTTGGATGGGACCAGGGACTGTCTCTGATAGCAAATGCCAGCGATCAGGTCTGTCGCAAACATAGAAAAAGCTGGGAAATATCTCCTTTACATAACTCTTTTATAGGACATAATTGTCTCCAGACATTTTCCTCTTTGAAAGAATATAGATTTACTAGCTTGATTTCTTCATCAGGGTGAACTTTTGTTAATGTTTCGTGGTTCAGATATATACAGTCATGCCATGGACCCAGTGGTGATGTTAGTAATAAAGACAATATTATTAATATCACTACATCAATATAAAAAGAGTTATAGAGTTAACATTTGTAAGGCAAAAAAAAAAAAAAATGCCAGGTTAACTGTTGCCTTCTCTGCCATTAACTCACTTACAGGCAATATTTTAGGTACTTCTATAGTTTATATACCAGAACCAGTATTTGGCAACAGTAATCAAAGACACACAGAAACAACTAGTTGCTTCCCTTTTTTCCTTTTTCTTACTTTTCATTTCCCCCTCCTCCTCATTCTGATGAAATTTTATTATTTCTTTGAAACTCTGAATCAGACTCCAGTCGGGGGCTGTGTTCTTTTAGAGCCAAAGTGTAGTATTTGAACTTTGCTATCACATAACACTTTCTGAGGCTGCTTGTCTGAAATGACTTAATTTGCACTGCAGGACCAGCCCTGAACCCACAAATACTCCAAAAAGCCACAGTGAGTCAGGGCAGCAGACCTATTACTAATTTTTTATTAGAATCCCTGAGGCACCCAACACAGGGCCCCAAAGCAGCTTTAATAATAGACAACATACAGCACATTTTTCTTGTATTGCCATGTAATCAAATCTGAGGCTGCTGTTCACTTTCTTTGTTTTACCTAGAGGACCAGCTTCCAATTTAGTTGTGGCCTACTCTAAACTGATTTTTCATTGTAATTAATGCCTACTTTGGCCTCAGCCACTTATACGACTTTCCATTAGAGGTTTGCAGCCATCCACAGAGTATTTTACTAAGTTATCCTCATAGACTTGCTTTAGCTGCAATTTTGTTGAAGTCTTGCTTTTTATTATTTTTTGCAAAGAATTTTTAAATTGCTTAAATTGTTCCTTTTAAATATTTTTTTCTTTTTTCTCTTCTCTGTGTGGTACCTATCAAAATATTTGGGCCAGGGCCCAAGTTGGGGAAACACACACACACAAACACACACACGAACACACACCCACAAATACACACACCATTCACCCCTCCACTCCCCCAATCCCCAGCCATTAAAGTGATTTCAGAAAGGCTAGTGGAACTTATTTAGGTCCAAGGTCTGCTGCGGTTAATTTTCTGTCTGTTTTGCACTGTCCATTTCCTCTGAAATAGTACCTGAGGTTTAAGGTTCCTCAGCAGAGGATGTTAGGAGACCTCTACAAACATTCAGGTGGCAGCCTTCCCACCACTAACCTTAAAAAAGATTATGGCAGTGGGCCCAGGGTCAGATTGAATAGATGAAAACGTATATGCCATGTCTTAGCTGCTCTCCGAGCCTTTCTCTGTTGGCTGGGCTGACATTTTCAGTGACTTTTCTTAGAGCCTTGCTTAGACTGGCTTCCTAGAAAATCTAGATCTGTTCCTACCCTCCCTTCTCTAATCCCTCCCTTGGCATTATTAAATCACAAAGAACAACTATCAGAAATTAGAGCCCTCTCTCTCTTTAGATGGTCCCCTTTCAACCTGAAGATGTGTTTTTTAAGAGGATCCAATGAATTAATGAGGTCTGTCTTCACATCATTGATAAAATGTAGCTTCCGCAGAAAGGAGCTTTGTGGGGGCAATTCCACTAAAGGACTTGGCTAAGAATATTCCAAATAGAAACTATGAGATCTTTGTGTAATTTTTAACTCTTGCATTTTAAACAGTAGTTTACCATATAGGACTGATGGAGGGAAATGTACTTTCTGGTAATGACCAATAGATACTCTTATCTTAGCTGATACAGGTTACAAAAACTCTGCTAGCCCTCAAATATACTATTATAATTCCCTTTCTAGTACTTAGTAATCATTTTTCCTTGACTAACATTTTACAATATTGTATAATGCAGTTAACCTTTTAAATAGCATTTCCAGACTCTTTTGATCACATCTACAACGCGTGTTGAAATAGGAAAGTAGACAGAGTCTTAATGGAACCCTGTATCTGTGTACTGGCTAATTGTCAACAACAGGGTAATGTTTGATAAAGGAGACCACATTCGTATGTTGGGGAAAGTGAAGGTCCAGGCCTGTTTCCCAACCCCATTGCTTATTTATTGAACAAATAATGCTGGCTGGTCCTCATTAGGTGGTGTGGCTTCATCAAATTTACAACACGTTTTTTCTTTTTCCCAGCATGGATTTTTGGGCATCAATGTATAAACAGAAGCACCCAAATGAAGTGCTTGATAATTCATATTTTTTTTAACATGGAAACATGATACCATCAGTTATCTTTCACATAAGAAGTGAGACCTAAAGTAAGGAGACTGATTTGTGTGTGAGGCTTAAGAAATCAGGTAGTCTGCTTATATGCACACCTCATGCATCTTATATTTGCATTCATACATATAAATCATCTAAACTCATTTAAATATAGAGTGACACTGAAAGGGGAGTGTATTTGTAATTCATCAGCTGATATGTTTTCCTTCTAAATTGAAGGGATCTTATATGCCAAGGATAGATGTGTTGTAAGTACTGGGGACTAAAAAGGAATCTCAACCAACATTGAGAAGCAAATTTCTAGAAGTTTAGTTAAGAAAAACTTTAACGTAGTGGTAAATTTTACTCTTCTTTTTCAGCCCCTTCCTTTTGGCATACGTAACTAAAATGATCTAATCCTGCCTGCTTTCTGAATGTGATCACCCAGTCATACCTTTGCTTATTCACCAGCTTTGCCTCCTATCTACCGCTAGCACCCTGCCACCCCCATCATACACCAACTGGCTCCTGTTTTAAATAACTGCCTGGCAGTGAACACCAGGGACTGCTTAGTGCCAGTTCTGGCAAATAAAGATAGCCCTTCCCTTTCCTTTAGGAACACCAGGATGATATTATTCCACCTTTATTTTCAAGTTAAGACATGAAGCTTGATGCTCTAGCTTGTGAGTTCCTTAAAGGAACAAGTGTGGATTCCCTTTAGTAGATTTCTCCAAGTGTGTCTGTGTGTGTGTGTGTGTGCGTGTGTGTGTGGTGTACAGATGAAAGGTAGAGGAACATTCTATTTGGGTCATTGACAGATGTTAGAATTTTATAACAAATAAAACAATTGAGTATCCTATCAGGTGCTCAACCAAAACATCCCTTACTGGCATCTAAGTGGAATCAGATGGACTCAACACAAATGCATTTTGTTTTTCAAAGTGAATGGGATATGTTCTTGATTTTCTGACACAGGCAAGCCACTTGGCATTAGGCAGGGCTTAGATGACTGTGGTTGGGCTGGGCCAAATGTCAGAAGTGCTGGGCTGTTCAGAGCCCCTTTCACAATCCTGAATACAACTGCAAGGGCTCTTTCGAATAATTGGAGTGACTTGGCACCCAAAAGTTTCTAGGGCAAAGGGACTGTAGAGATCATCTAACTCAATACCCTCCCTTTGCAGATGAGGAAAACGATACCCTGAACAGTTACTCAAGTTTCCCAAGATTCCATGGCCAATTAATCCACCATGCATACACCCAGCTCCTTGTAGAATGTTCTCTCTGTCCACCTGAACTAATACATCTGAGGCTTCCCATCAAAGCCCAGGCCCACGTAAGAGACAGAAATATTGATTTTTGGAAAAGCAGTTTGAGGTACCACTTAATCTGCATCTACAACATCTACAATTAAAGCCCAGTATGAATCTCCAAACAACTTTCCTGCTGGAGCAGCCATTTGAAATAGACCACTGGAAACCTGCTGGTTGGTGTCATGGAGAGCAGGGCATCAGGAGTTAGGGGTATCTGTTCCACCCCTGGCTGAAGCATTCATTATCTGGAGTTTTGAAACATGAATGTGCATGGAAGTCATCTAGAGAACTATTTATAATACAGATCCCAGATCCTTGCTCCTCTAGATAGAAGCTCCACGGATCTGAGGTAGTGCTTAGTCAGTGGCATTTTCTTGGAAAATAGGTACAGAGTATTACTTCATGCTTCATGTTCTCAGTGCTAGAGCTATCTCTGTTTTATAAGACAATTTACTGCCTTCATGAAGCTTTAAGTCGTGTGTGTGTGTGTGTGTGTGTTTGAGGGGGCAGGGGAATAGCCAATAAATGCATCATAAATAAGTGAAATTTAGAGTTTGATAAATAATGTACATTTAAGATATAATAGATTGATATATGGTTGTGTGGAGCTGTACTTGTTAGTATGGACAGGGATGGCTTTTCTGAGACTTGAGTAGGGAGGAAAGACTTTGTGTGAATGAGGGCAGCAAAGAAGGGTAGAGTTGGCAGGGAGAGTTGGGGAGGGAAGCAGGGCAACCTACAAGGTCCGAAGGTAGCCAGCGGCATGTCCTGTGCTCTGTAGCGAGGAGTGTAAAACTTGGGCATGATTTCCTTTGAATTGCAATGGGCAGCTATTGAGTGGTTTTTAGCAGAGGAATGATATGATCCAATTTATGCTCTCAAGAGATGCGTTCTAACAATTGCCCCAGGTGCTTCTGCCTCAGACCCACACTTTGAAACTCTCATTAATGTGTGGTCTTCAATAGAGAATCATCTTTCTGAGTTTCAGTTTTCTTATTTTTAAAGTTTAATTCCTGGCTATCCCTATATCATAGGATTATAAAAATCAAGCATTTCCTCGGGAATAATGTTGAAAGGTATTTTAATAATAAATAACATTATTCCCGAGTTATTTATTTATTTTTACCTTTGTCTCTGTGGCAAATGGGGAGACAGCTGTCTGGGACGTAATTCAGGGTTTGACCACTGGGTTTGAAAAGTCATATACTTTAGAAAACCCACTTGTAACCAACTTATTTTTCTTCTTTCCTGTATTCATTGTAAGTGGATTTCCCTTTTGTGTATGTATGTGTTTGAGACAGATGGCAACTTTACAGCATGATGTTAGAAGAAAAAGTATTTGGAAAGGGAAGAAGGAAGGCAAACAAGAAAAGCAAGCCTTGAATAAGCAATTTTTCATAAAAGGAATACATTCTGGGACAGTTTATTTTTGTGATCTGCCTGGAATTTGGGGACAATGTGCTAGAATTTCTTTTTGCCTTCAGCTGGCAGGCTGCCTAAAAAAGGTGGGACTTGGAAGAGAGACACAATGTTTCTATTAAAATAAGGCTTTATTGAAAGCAGGGCCAGTGGCTAAAGTTAGTCCTTAGCTTTTTTAAGGCACTATGGCTGGGTCTATGTGAATATTGAAGTAGAGAATGGAAACTATTATCCAGCTTGGGCACCAGGGCTCAATATCTAAGCACCGTATTCAAATGATGGCAGACCAAGTAGTGGGCTGTTTTTGAAAGAGACTTTGAATTTTTTGGATGATTTCTCTGATTTCTCACTTTATTTACAGAGTAAACACAGTCTATATTTGAGGTAAGGGTGAGTTTAACGTATTCTCTACTTCCAGAAATACTTCCATGTGTTTCTTCCATGTGGCTTAGGCCTGTTACTATTAATGCTCATAGGAAAAGCCTTCTATGGCCTGGGGACCATCATGGGCTCTGGTCACATCAGACTCTTTGCCAACATTACGTTCATTCTCCAGGTGTGGAGGGCTTACTTCTAAGCCAAGTTCTGCCGCCTACAAAATCTGAAAACACTGATTACTTTTCAGTGACAATCAATAGTTTTTATTTTAAGGTTTTCCATTTAAATCAGCCTTACCACTTTGGAGTTACGATCAGTTCTTCATTTTCTCTTGCTTCCATCTCTGATTGCATGTTCTATTGCTTTTTCCTTTGACATGCCCTCCAGATAAGGATGGTATTCATTAATGTTTATTGGGCTTTAATATATGTAAGTTGCTGTGCTAAGTTTATTAAGTAATCTCAATGAGTTCTCATAATTTTGTTAAGTCGATGCAATATTTGCATTATTTTACAGTTGAGGAAACTGAGATTATGAGATGTTAAGGCACTCATTCAAGATCACAGAGCTAATAAATGGTAGAGTAAGGGCTTGAACCTACAAATTAGTTACTTCAGTCAACAATAAATTATTGTGTGAGTTGATGGGCTAGGAATTTGCTAGACATTGGAAATAAAAAGTAGAATTGGGTAAAAGGGGAAACTATATGAATTAACCCTCCTGAGAGTCATTAGATAATTAATGTGAAGATACAACTTGTTCATGGATGGGAAGGCTAATTATTGCATATATACTAACATTCCTAAATTATTTTTATAAATTTAGTGCAGTTTCAAAAATATGATTATTTAATGTATCAAAATGCCTGTAACATTTCTTTGAGAAAAAAACACAACTATAGTTCAAAATATACAATATATATTTTAAAGGGAGTGTAAAGCCATGGGAATTCTCTATTTGACAGTCCAAACTACCACCAAACTAAAACAAGCAAAACAATGTAGCAGATGGATACATGGTATGAAGTAGATAGCAGCAAGCCAGACTCATATCTATGGGAACTTAGAATGTGATAGAGATAATATCACAGATTTCCAGGGAAGAAAATGGTTAATCAATAAATGGTCTTAGGAAAATTGCTTTACAATTTGAAAATATAAACTTAAAACATTACCTTGTCATTTACACTAAAATAAGTTGTTAATAGCTTAAAGAGACAAATTTAAAAATATAAAGCCATTAAAGGACATGTAAATATATACGTACCATATCTCTAATGGGAAAAGACTTTATAAGTATAAAAAATGTGTAGAAGCAAAAAAGAGGTAATAAGAATAGACTACAGAAAAATGCATATGTTGATATCAACAATAGAATCAGAACTGAAGACAAATGATAATGTGAGGTAAAATTTTTGCAAAAATAATGCAAGACAAAAGACACACATACTATATGATAAGCTCCTATCAATGGATGACGAAAAAATCCTAATGCCTTGCAAAATATACACAAAATATAAATGTGTATGTTTACTACATTTGTATAGCAAGTTTATTTAACTTCATGACCTATCAAAACATGCAAAAATGAAGAAATCCCACCTTTTATTACCAAGTTAGTGTAGACTTAAGTGATGGTGTTCTGTTACTCTCCATGGTCATGGGTATGTGCAGAAGGGCTTGCTTACCCAGTGATGGGGAAGTGAACTGTTAGAATCTTTCCACAGGGCAGTTCTGTAACATGAACGGAGGGAGAGCTTTAAAATGTTTACACCTATGACTTGATAGTAGCCTTTTAAGATTTTATCCTAAGGAAATAACCAGCAATACATTCAAAGAATTACATACAGACATGCTCGATGTACCACTTTTTATAAAAAAAGAAATTAGAAATGTCATAAATGACCAACATAAGGAAATAGTTAAATTTTTGTCTATACAACCTTATTATAAAATGTGAAGCTATTTAAAATCATGCTTTGAATGAATAATTTATGTTTTGGGGAAAATTCATAGTAATAGATGAAACAAGAAGGATCCAACTATATATATTTCATCATCCAAAAAAAACTCTTTATATATATATTTATACAAACACATAGGCACATATATACATACTCATATATATGTGTATATTTCTCTTTCCCTGAAAAGACATGACAAGACATTAAAAATGGTAAATGAGTGCTTTACATCATATATTTCTGTATTTTTTAAGTTTCTTAAGGTACATGTGTTAGTTTTATAATTTAAAATATATATATATTTTTTAATTAAAAAACAACTAATGAAGTTAACTTCCTAATCTTGTGGTGAGAGCTCCTCTTGGATTCTGTTTGGCTTGAGAGCAACCAAGTCTCTCTTAGTCTCTCTAGGCAATTCCTATTTTATCAGTGAAACTCTATTTTTTTTTTAATCAAGAAAACTTGAGTTCTCTACATACCTAAAGGAATGTTTGGCTCACATTGTCATTCAAATTGGTTTAATTTCATTGAATTTTGTTTTATCTTTAGTAAAACATTTTGAAATGGTCCTATGAAAGACCCTCTACAACCAAGCTATTGGCTGATCAATTTGATTAGCAGTTAGGAATTATAAATGGAAGATAAAACGGGTCTTTTCTTGTTAGGCAGCCCTGGTAATAAATGGCAAGTACATATTTTTCAGAGGCTTTTATTCTTAGAAAGAAAGCAAAAGGATATAATAGGTTTTTAAAATACATGCCACATAATTTATTCTGACAAACAGATGTATTTTGTTGTTGCTATTATCATTTGATGAAATACTTTAAAACTAGTCCAAGGTGGTCCATTTTCAGTTATAATACATAGAGTGCATCTAGCAGTTAACAAAATTTGGATGTGTAGCATAGAATGGTCATTATTTTTACTGAAAAAAAATAAAGGCACTAATTACTTACAGACAAGATACTTAGCACAAACAGATAAGCTTCAAAATGAAAAATTCTCAGTTTATGATAATTATGTTCCCTGCTTTGTTTTCAGAGACTGATAATTTGAGGCTTTAAAATCACCAGGAAGCCATTAATTGGAATTCTTCAATAAAAAATAAATTACATAGAAGTTCATGATGAGTTGTAAGAGCAGAGAGACTGTATTATACAGTGAGCAACATTGCTTCACTATTTATAGCCTCGCACAGATATGTCTAACGGAAAACTATAAGGAATTTGAGATGTGCGGATAGCAATTATTCACAGATCCAAACTATCTGCAGATATTTCAAATAACAGCTTTTAGCAGATCTCTTCACCAATAAAGGCAGGGCTTTAATTTGAAGCAGGGTTTTGCTAACATGTTGCTTTTTGTTTTTGATATTTTTCATTGCTTCCTAAGGATATATCAGATCATAGCGGCAGGTCAGGCAAATCTTCAAATCACATGACACAATATAGCCCCATGTAAGAATACTATAGCCTGATGTAAAAGTAGCTACATTTCAGAGATGGTGCCTTTCACAGGAAGTCTGGATTGCATTATCTATACAGGTTAGCTGTAGCAGTCTCAGCTTTAGAATATCACCGCCTTAATCTCTCTAAAGAGAATCAAATAACTGTAAATGCTAACCTATCATGCTTTGGGCTGGAAGCAATGGTTAGGGAAGAGAAGATGCCAGGATAGCCTAATCTTTGGGATGTTCCAAGAGAAAAGCAAATATAATCTGCATAAGGGAAGCAAACATGTGATAATGCTTACCTTCTGATTTTTAGGAGCTGTGTGGGTGAAGGTCAAGTGGTGGCCCATACATACCAGTCTATGGTTTGGTAGTGAGTGTGACTCTGATACTGAAGTCTGAATGCTTTCAATTTCCCTCCCATTTGATGTCAGTACAGGAACAATGATGTCATTCATGTCCATTGCACAGGGAAAGAGAAGGATTTCTATGATGGTTGAAAACAAAGACTATCATGTAGAAAGAGAGAATGGTGTGGGGAGGTGTGCATGAAGGCATAAGAAGGAAGTTGGGATTCAGTTTTAATTTTTTATATAATAACTACCTCAACTATTCAGTCAATGATTCCATAGTATGCAGCAGAGACTGTTCAGAATTCTAGGGAATTCGGGTAAAAATGACTCAAAAATACTAGGAATATGTTGGGAGTCTAGGGAGAGTGGTCAAATGCACACAGAGGCAACGTCTTGCTTCTGTGGAATGAGTGTAGATTTTATAATCTGTATTTGTCAGGATAGGCTGGGTTAGGCTTTGATAACAAACAGTGCACAAATACCAGTGACTTGACATGCAGAGTTTGACATCTTGTTCTTGCTATATATTCAGTATAGGTTTCCAGGGATTTCTGTTTATCTTAGTTCACTCAGGACCCAAGGCTGATGGAAACTCCCTCTTGACAGATGCTTCCGTGATCACCAGAGCAAGGAGGAGGGAATGTGATAAACTGTACTCTTACTCTCAAAACTGCTACTCAGAACTAACACATGTCACTTCTTACCTTTTATTAGCCAGAGCAAGTTACATGGTCAGTACTAACTTCAAAGCAAGGTAGACAAGTACAACCTTGCTATGGGCTTGGGAAGAGAACTAGAATATTTGTGGACAGACCTAATTAGTGTTTACATTAGTTTCTGATGACTGTGATAACAAATTTCCACAAACTTGGTGGCTTAAAATAACACACATTTATTTTCTTATATTTCTGGAGGTTAGAAATTCAAAATCACTTTCTCTGGTTCGAAATCAAGGCATAGGCATGGCCATGCTCTCTGTAGGCTTCAGGGGAGAATCTGTTTCCTTGCCTTTTCCAGTGTCTGGAGATGCATTTCTTCCATTCCTTGTGCTGTGGTCTCTTTCTCCATCTTCAAAGCCAGCTGTGTAGCATCTTGCTTCAGGCATCACATTGCTGCCTTTTTACTCTATAGTCAATTTTCTCTCTGCCTCCCTTTTAGAAGGACACATGTGATTATAGGTAGGATGCACTTGGATAATCTCAGATAACCTCCCCATCTCACAACCTTAACTTAATCACATCTGCAATGTTCATTTTGCCATATAAGGTAACATTCTAAGGTTCCGAGGATTAGAACCTCAATATTTTAGGTGGCCATTATTCAGACTATCAGTGTGCCATACTAGATGTGGTTCCCATATCCATCACTTACTGGCTCTGTAACCCTAATCAAGTATAATTCTCTAATGCTCAGTTTTCTCATTTATAAAATGAAAGTTAGAAATGCCTCATAATAGTTATAAGGATTAAATACATTGTCCATGCATATGTTCTACAATGACTTTCAATATTTTAAGATTTTGTTGTGATGGTGATCTGAAAGAATTTGTGTGTGTGTGTGTGTGTGTGTGTGTGTGTGTCTGTGTTTGTGTGTATTCATATTTTGGATCATCTGAATAGCTACCTAGTGTTGTTCATGGATTCAGTGTCTGGGTTTGCATTTTTTGGGGATCACATAAGCACCCATAATGACCTGTTACTTAGCTATTAATACCGTGCTTCTCAGACTTTATTGTGCATCAGGGAAAGCTGTAATCTTGGTAACTAATGCAGATTCCAAGGCCCTATGCTCAGAGATTCTGATGGAGAAAGTCTGGGGTCAAATGTTCATTCTTATCACCACTGAGGCTGATTTTCATGTGGGTGCTCCATAGATCTCCCTTTGAAAAACCGTGCTGGTAAGTTTGTCTGAACATTGTTAGACAAATTACTCACTTGAATCAAATTGAGAGTTGAGCTTCTTCCACAACTGTGCTCATGTACTCTGCACCCACAGCTAGTTCTTCCACACAAGAGAGAGAACTATTAAGTTTATAAAATTGTACAACATAAAGGAAAACAATGCCATTTACTTATATGAATCAATGTGGTCCCTGAAAATCAAGAATCTCCAACTGGGCCAGGAGTGATGGCTCATGCCTGTAATCCCAATACTTTGGAAGGCTAAGGCAGGCGGATGACTTGAGCTCAGGAGTTCAAGACCAGCCAGGACAACATTGCAAAACCCTGTCTCTATAAAAAAAAAAAAATACAAAAATTAGTCAGGCATGGTCATGTGTGCTTGTAGTCCCAGCTCCTTGGGAGGCTGAGATGGGAGGATGGCTTCAGCCTGGGAAATAGAGGTTGCAGGAGCAAAGATTGTGCCACTGCGCTCCAGCCTGGGCAACAGAGTCAGAGAATGGAACAGCAGACAGTGTTAAATGTACCAATTAATACTTTCAGGTTTATTTAGATGATGTTGCATTTATAATTTAAAATAGGCTGTAATAAAACATAAGCAACCAGAGAATGAATGTGAAATCATTCTTAGAAATTAAAAAGGACAAAACAGACAGACTGAATGAATGACTGGAGACAACTGAATTAATGATCTGGAAGGGGAATTTGTATACGTCTTCTAGGACAAGAAGTAAAAAGATAAAGGGATGGAAAATATGAAAGAAAAGTAAAAATAATAGAGAATAAATTCAAGAAGTTTAACATATAATCCTAGCAGTTATAAAAAGAGAAATCAGGGAAAAATTTAAAATCAAATTTTTCTGAGCTGAAAGAAGAATGTTTTCATTTTAAAGGGATTCAAGTACAAAACAGAGGTAATTAATTAAGATTTATATCTAGACAGAGCCTAGAAATATATTTTTAACATTCCAACAGCATAGATGTAAACATTCCAAAAGCTCCTGGCGAGGCAAGGAGGAGACAAGAAGGAACCTATAGACAAAGGATTGAGAAGTAGGTTGTCATCAGGCTTCTCATCTGCCATACTAATTATAAAGAACAATGCGATATTATCGTAAAGGTTTTAAGGGTATTGAGTCAAAGCAATATTCAAGTGGGATGGAAAAACATAGACTTTACATATCACCTACAGATCTATTTTGGAACACAAACTCAAGTATGTAATTAACAAAATGAAACAATATATAGAGAAAAGAGTTGTATGAGAAATAATATTTAGAAAAAAAACTAGCACAGCATACATTTAAGTCTAAGTAATTGTTGACTCATACACTCACCAATAGATAAGATCACATGTTGGGCCATGATGACTAGAGGAGTAAGGGGGTGATAATCTCTGAAAATAATGTGAAGAACATAAAATCCTGCTAAGATTTTGTCTTGGTGGGTTGGAGACTATTCATGGTGATTATTAACTCTAAATATTGGTAGAAAAATACAAGTTTCAAAATGTAGCTTAAATGTTTGATAGTAACCATTAGAAATTAGTATTTATAACTTAAAAATCATTAGGGTAAATAAAAATAGAGCAAGAAAATATTCATTTCAACAAAAGGAGAAACAAAACAAAAAATACAAGACGAAGAACAAATAGAAAAAATGCCTACATGATTCATTGAAATATAAATATATTGGAAAGATTTTGTCTCAAAATATCAGTAATTGCATTACATATAAATGGATAGATTTGCCTTTTAAAGTATATGTTTCCTAGTTGGATGAGCATGAGAATGATGATGATGATGATAGACAACACTAATAATAATAATAGCTAGATGTTATTTAAAGTGAACATACCTACAACCAAATAACACAGAGGCCTAAGTATAAAGAGATGGAAAAAATATACAAAACAAATGGCAATTATAAAAGAAATATTTCAATATTAGTATAAGACAAAATCAAATTAAAAACAAATTGATTAGATACAATAAGGAAGACTTATACATGCATTAAAGATATAATTCACCAAGGAGATCCAATAATCATAAATGTTAGTACATCTAAAATTATTATCTTAAGCTAAACCTTTTAGAAATGCATTGAGAAGGTGGCAAAATCTCTAATCAGGGATGAAAACTTTAACATACCTCTCTAATAAACCAAAGTGAACAAAAATTAAGTAAAGCTAGGAGAATTAAATAACATAATTATAAAGTTTGATTATAAATTTTTATATAAATGTATAATTACGCTCCTATTAAGTATGAGTGTACTGGATATATATAATGATACCCAATAAATATAAAATGTATATACTTTTCAGATTCCAATGAAACATTTAAAAAATTGAATAATATATTAATATATGGGAAAATTTCAGTAAATTCTAAATCATAGAGATCACCAGTTCAAATTCTCTGACCAAGGAAAAATAAAATTAGAACTTAACCAAAAAACGAATTGCTAAAAAGTTCTCTACTTAGAAACTAAAAACAAAAAAAGTAAATTTTCTCATTTACTTCATGAACAATAAATTGACAATATGTAATAGAGAAACACGGAAGAACCTGGAGGATATTATGTTAAGTGACATAACCAGTCACAGAAAAACAAATGTCACAGTATTCTACTTATATGAGGAATCTAAAATAGTCAAATTCCTAGAATCAAAGAGTGGAAAAGTGGTTGCTGGGGGCTGGGAGGAAAAGGAAATGGGAAGTAACTAATCAATGAGCATAAACTATCAGTCAAGCAAGATGAAGAAGTTGTAGAGATCTGCTGTTCAACATTGGACTTACAGTCAACAATAACGTGTTTATCGTGTACTTGAACATTTATTAAGAGGGTAGATTTCAGATTGTGTCCTTACCACAGTAAAATAAAAAAAATTTTTTAAAAAGAAACTGTGGAAGAATATATGCATAATATTGTTTCTATAAATTTGGAAATTTAGATGAAATAGATTATTTTCTAGAGTTGACCAAATAACATTGATGAAGTAAAAATTAGAAAATTGTAACAGATCAATAATAATAAAAATAGCTGAAAATATGTCAGAGTTCTGGCACTATAAAAAGCATTAAACTCAGAGAATTTAAAAGTATACTCTACCAAAAATTGAAGGAACAGATCATTTGCTATGTTTTATAAACTTTTAGGGCATTAAAAATAATGGAAAGCTACCTAAATGATTTTACCAAGCTTACAAGGATGGCACACATAAATAAAATGATAGGCCAATGTTGCATTCTAGCATAGATGTAAAAAGCCTGTGTAAAACAAAGCAAAATAAAATTATTTAAACTCAGTGGTACTTCAAAAGAATGGTATACTATCACCTAGTATGGTTATTCTGAGAATTCAAGAATATACAATATTTGGAAATTTATAAAACATACTGTATTAACATATTAAAAGAGAAAAATAATGTAATAATCTAGGTATTCTGGGAGAGGGCTTAATAAAATTAGCCCCTATTAAATTCACATGAACTTTTGGTATGATCATCTGGTGATAGCTATTAAAATGGAATATATGTGTACCTTTTATCTCAGCAATTCTACTTTTAAATTTATGTTTAAGGACAAACAAAACAAAAAAACAAAACAAAAAAACAAAAAATGCTTGTTCGTGTGTACAAAGAAACAAGGACAAGAATGTTCATTCCCGTATTGTAAGTTGTAAGAAGTAAAATCACCCAAATGGCTACCAGTGGGAAATATCAGAAGACATGGAAAGTTCACCAAAGCATTTTGTTTTGTTAAACAAAAATCAGAATAATCCATATAGTATAAGTCTTATATATGTTAAAACAAAACAAAAATTATGGCTATGTATATAAACACACAGGGGAAAGCCTTGAAGGATACAGGCCAAACTGCTAATTGTTCTTACCTTTGGAAAGGGAAATGAGATTGAAGTGTGGAGCCAGGAATATTACCCTATATACATTATGTTTGCTTAATAATCATAACTCAAACTATATGTGCTTTTTTAAAAAAAACAGTTTATTCAAATATTGTGTACATAAAAATAATTTTAAGGAAACATCAAAGGAAGAGAGGCTTCACTTGTAAATTACCTCATTGATTCACCTGTGTCATGCAGAAATATATACTTCCACTGTGGAAGAAAGCAATCCACCAGTTCTTCTGAGTGGTGGGAGAATTATCCCTTGCACACATGCAATGCCACGACCTGATTCTGTGTCCAGCAGCATCCTTGTGACGTGACCTATCCTAGAGTTTCTTTAATGACTCTTTCTACCAGAAGGGAATGCTCTGATTAATTGCTTGGTTCTTATATCTCTGTTCTAAAATGATTAAACTAAGTCACTGGCTGGTTTAAATAATAATTCTGTGCAAACTGATGCCACAGTCCCTGGAATTCTCAGCATTTGACTCCTGCTTTCCACCTCTTCCAAATGCCTAGATTTTCAGAACATATGCAGAAGCTTTTCATAATGTTTTATATGTGATGCTAATTCTTCTGTTATTTAATGTGACAAATTCACATCTTTTCCCGACCTAATGACATAGTCAATGTGAGTCTATGGAGACAGGGTAACAGTGTCAAGATAAAAAGAAGCAACATTGGCCAATGCTGTTGAGAACATGTTTTAACACGAAGATGGAGTGGGGCAAAGTCAAGGACAATACCACACAATAAAAATATTGGGTCTCTGCAGCGTAGAAACGGCTTACAATTCTTGTTGAATAAAACCCACAGTAAATCACATGGAATCAATGTATAAGAGATCCCGGGCAAATTAAAAATGATCCCCTCCCTTTCACTAATAAGGTGGCTGCAGTCCATGGTTGATTGTTGATGCAGCTAACTTTGATAATTGCCTTCATACTCACTGAAAAGAAACTTTCCATAATGAGACATTATCTTCTATTCCTTTTATTAACTTCATATTTTTGTGTTGCTGTTGAGAGGGAGGAGGGGAGAGAATTTTATTGAACTGAGAGCCCTGGCTTCTTGACATCTAATTGTCCACAGTATTTCTGCATTTTTAAAAAAATTCCATAGTCAGGAAACTAACATTTTTTAAAGCCCATCCAACTGTGTGTTCTAGGATGCCAGCAACTCTGGAGTAGGGACAGCAAATGTATCCTGAAGCTTTGAATTCTGTTGCAGATGAGTGGTTTTTTTGTTTTTTTGTTTTTTTTTTGAGGCGGGCTCTGAGACGGAGATTAGCAAGAAAGAAGCTGATTGGAAAATGCTCTCAGGAACGAGACCTGTGTGGGCTGCAGAGAGCAAGGCTTGGCCAAAAGGGTGGCAGGACAGCAATGTAATCAGAAGAAGGCCTGGAACCTTTGCAGGGGAGCCCTGCAGAATTGCCTCCCATTCCCATTTGGTGCAAAGGACAGGTTCTTACATAGCGCACACTGGATGTATAGGCTGCCTCAGGAAAGAGACTTGATCTGGATGAGGTGATTGTTGTCCCTCCAGGATTCTCAGAAGGGATTCCCACCTGTCACTCACCATACACCCAACATCTGGGGAATTGAGTGCCTCAATATTGGAGGGTGGGACCTGGACACCACAGTCTGCTCACTATCTAATGTTAGTTTATGCTCCTGCTAATTGGGTAATAACCTGAATATTTATTGGGCTATCACTGTACTAATATTCATCTTGGTTAAGTCGCTCCTCTACCTAATATGAACAGACTGAACTCATGACCAGCTTACTTTCATCCCTGCATTCTGTGTACTAAGGATTTTCTTGCTAGAATGCTTTAAGTATTGGCATTTAAAATAGAAGTGCAACAATTGATATAGTTTCTCAAGTCTTTGGTTGACAAGCCCCCTTCTTTCCTTTTTACATGCTTTTGTTAAACCTCTCTTGAGTGGCTCGGGTGAAAGGAGGTCCCATGCATCTTTGACAGCCTGAAATTTTCAGGAACAGTTCCAAAATTTAATTAAGTACTGATTGTCTTCTATGCACATGAGAGAGAAGAAGAAAATCTTCAGAAATAACAGAATTAAGCATGCTCTATTTTGTAGCCTTGTAATGACCTCCAGCAAATGCCTGACCTAGTTCTGAGGGCTCGGAGTCCACTTGCATGAACATGATGCCTTAAAAAGCTGACTCGGAAATCAAAGTCAAAAACTGGCACCATCCGTGGTGATGGAGCAGGGAGGGATGCCCTGTGCTATTGGTAGAAAAGACAAAATGTGAAATAGAATGAAAATTGCCTCCAGTCACTTAATTTGGAGGCAGCACAGGAGCTGTGCAGCATTTCAGTCGGATGGTACCTTGAATTAAAAGAACTAATCTGCAATGGGTTTTCTTACTACCCTGATGATGTTGGGAACAGATATTTCCCTAGCTGCATTAATGCTTAGGGGCAGCAACTCCTGCCTGCCCGCAAGAGGTTAACTAGCAAGCAGTGCTCTGTGAAGGCCCCGAAATGTTAAGTAAGTCAGAATCTCATTCCTCTGTTCCTACTGAAGCCCTTGTTGGTCAGCAGATACAATGCTTTTGTTGTTTTACGTAGAAAGCAAAGTTCACATCAAGAGGCAAAGAAGAGTTTGTGTCAGAGAGGTCTCGGACTCAGAGTTGATTCAAAAGTTGACTCCTCTGCATCACAGGAGAAGGCTCATAGGGAATGACTTTTCTACCTTGTCAGTGCTAATGTAAGTCACCTAACAAGTAATGGTGGCATTCCCCACAATGTGGCTTATTGAATACTAGTCTTGTGAAGTACTCATTACCCAAAACAAGACCTAAACAAACAAACAACAACAAAAAACCCTTTGATTAGATACATTTGGGAAATAATATTTTCCACACCCCTGTCTTACAGATTAACAATGAACATTAACACATTAAAAGATCATGATCATCCTGCCTTAAAAAATCTGGCTAATCCAGGTTTTTCCACTCATTTGCTTTACACTTTTCCTCTCCTTCCCTCTTTTTGATAACACCTTTATAATTCCCATAAAATGTACAACAGACCACAGTTTGGGAACTGCTGCAGGAACTGAACTGTTAGACTGCCAGACTGTCAGGCAAGGCCACACACAGGCCACTTCCAGGCTCTTCTTGGAGGTCTAACCTCTCTGTTTCCTCCAGGAATCCTCTGATCACCCTGGTAAGGTGGACGTCAAGTTAAGTGATCGCTTATGATTAATAGCTAAATCTCTCCCTCCCTCCCCTCCCCTCTCCTGCTGACTCCTCCCTCTCTCTTTACTTTAAGTCAATGTAGCACTTTTTGTCTACTTTGTAACTTCTTTTTCATAGCATAGGATTACCCCAGTTTGCTTATAAAGTGTCCACATGTTACAGGTATCTTTAGGTCTCTACTGTGCTTGGTTCATAGTAAACCCTCCGTAAATATTGAGGTGTAACTGAAGAATGCAGCATTGTAGACTAGATGATCTGACTGAATCCATCTGTAAGAATATGAAGGATTAAGAAGGCAGCTAACTCAGAGACAAGGGAGTTCTGGGGATAGGCAGGATTTCTGGGAAATATCCTCATGTCTAGCCCGGGTATGGTGGCTCACGCCTGTAATCCCAGCACTTTGGGAGGCTGAGGCAGGTGGATCACTTGAGGTCAGGAGGTTGAAACCAGCCTGGCCAACATGGTGAAACCCCATCTCCACTAAAAGATACAAAAATTAGCCGGGCATGATGGTGTGCACCTGTAATCCCAGCTACTCGGAAGGCTGAGGCAGGAGAATTGCTTGAATCTGGGAGACAGAGGTTGCAGTGAGCTAAGATCATACTACTGCCTTCCAGCCTGGGTGACAGAGCGAGACTCTGTCTCAAAAAGAAAAGAAAAAGAAAAAAGAAAATATCTTCATGTCTGGAAATCAGTCTAGAAAGTATGGGATTCAGAACAGAATGACAGGAGTCCAGAAATACATCAGATCTCAATAAATATGTCTGGGTAACCATGTATTCCCTGGAAGCAAATCATAGCCCATTTGACTACCTTTATTCTTTTAGTCTAAAAGGTACAAGAAAATCTCATTACTACCATCCCACATCTAGTTTTGTACCCCCTAAGGATGTTATTCAATTCTGAAAGCCCTTCAGAAGCTCCCCAAGGTATACTGTTTCTTGCTTCCACCACTTCCCCCACTTATAAAGTTTTCTTATTTTGGTTCTTTGAAAAACACCATAACAGCCTTTTACTGTAAATAGTGGCTACTACCCTCAAATTTACCTCTCCCAAAAGAAAAAACACAAAAGCAACTCCAGTGTGAAGTATAAGGAAGAGGTGGTAGCTATTACACCACTAGGATTCATATGGTATTATAAATTTCTATGAAAATGGGAATTACACAGAATCTGCTTTGCTTTCCGGCAACCTGGTTACCTTAAAGAATATTGAGTTTCTAGTGCCTACTGCAGAGCATGGGTGGGTAGTATTTCCAGCCATGAATTTACTAGATTTCTCTCTCTCTCTCTCAATAGGTAGGTAGGTAGGGAGGTAGGTAGAGATAGATAGATAGATAGATAGATAGATAGACAGATAGATAGATAGAGTTTTATATACTCTGGGATTATCATAACAACTTTCACTTTCTTAAGTGAAAATAACATTTTCTATACAAACTATGTTTAATCTGTTAAACAATGTATTGAGCCCATGAAAACGTCCACAGATAGATACATGAATAATAAAATGTTGAGAGGCTCTCAATATAACATTTCACCAAATTGTTACAAAAAAGTTTGTGAGAAATTTTATTTTGTACTGCTCATCGTGGAAGTGAAATTCAATAAAGAAGTTATAAAATTATGAAATTTAATTCTGGACTCCAAGTGACATAAAAGGCCCAGCATAAAAATCTAATTTCTTCATTCCTAGCATTTCATCCAACCAAGTGACACATGTTGCATGCCAGTCCTTCAGTGCAGTCTCTCTGTGCCCAGGGAATGCTGCAGACTCTTAGATTTACTGCTGATAAGATGAAGAGTATGGGTTAGGGTCATCAGGGAGGGCTTCCTGGTGGAAGAAGCATTTGGACCTTAAAGGGTGCTTAACATTTGGACAGTAACTAGGTAAGAATGGAGATGGGGTGTTTCCGGGCCTTGGGAATTGTATTATCAGTGGTACCGAGATGATGAAAGCACTCACCTTGTTGAGGCAGTGCTCTGATCATGGGATGGAAGTGCAACCACCGAGCAAAAAGTAATGGAAAATGACGTTGGACATGTTCACTTCGGACAGCCAGTGTTGCCAGGTGACAGTTTCATTTTCCTCCTACTGGCCAGCTACTTTTACCTGTAGTATTGCAACAAGCTGACCTGTCATAATCACTTGTAAGGTGTGTCAGAGTAATTTGATTCTAGGAAAAATAACTACTAGAAGTTTTGTTTGACTTATATTTGTTTTATGTAAATTTAAGTTGCTACCTTTATGATCATATGTGATAGGGATCTCAGCACACCATGAAGCCTTCTCCTGTCCACTGCTGGGATTTAGGCATGGCTGGGCCATCTTGGGCAGTTTGTGGGAGAGTAGGAGTAATATCCAGTGCCATATGCATGGCAACCATCTGCATGGGATGAAGAGCATGGATCCAAGAGAGAATACGCTAGAAACATAAAGCAGCATGAGCCAGGGATAAAGACTTTATCATCACTCAGCCTGCATTCTGGTGCTGGCTTCTCTTGGAATCTGCTCCTGATCCAACCTCCTGATGTATACCTAGGCCCTGAGAAAACATAAGGCAGTAAATAAATGTCCCCCCCACTGGGACACAGGGAACACTGCCTTTGGGCTCTTTTAACAGATTGCCACATGGAGTGGAGAGATTGCTTTGACATGTATCTCCTCACTAGTCTAGGGCAGCCTGAAGAGGAATAATATGTGTAGGAGAGTAGCCAGAAAGACTGGGGCACTGGGAACAGCTCAAATGTTGTGAGATACTCTGGAGATTTCCAGAAATACTTGAGGCAGAGGCATCAGTAGATGGAGAGGATCTTTATAAGGGATTTGACTTCCTGTTTATGCAGGTAACTGATCCCTTGGGCAAGCAGTATCACTTTTACTCTCTTAAATTCCAATGCAATCATTGAATGGCAAGAAAGGAGGTGGCATTAGAGCTACAAAGCTGACTGTGTAGACACAAGAGATCCATTGCCACATGTAGGAATATCACCCATCAGATGTGCAGTGGCAGGGGAAAGTACCTGAGAATCTCAGCTGTAAATAACTAGTCCTGAAGCCACTGACATTTCAAATGGGCAATAGCTTGAGGAAAATGATTTTCTGTGATAAACCCAGTTGCCAGGTGAAGAAAGAAAGAATTAGGGCATATATTTCAGGACAGGAGGCCAATTTAGAAAGGTGGCGTTTAATGTAGTCAGCATTGCAGCTGGAATTAGAAAACACACGTTCATGCTCTGGCTCTCCCACTTAGTTGCTCTGTGCCTAATGGCAAGCTTCTTTGCATTCTGAGCCATTTTCTCACATACTAAGTGGTCCATGAGATGAGTGCCCTGGTTCATCTCTCCTCCCCTTCTTCATTGCCATCACTGGTTCTGCTCTCCAGGATACTCTTTCTCCTTGTCCAGGGCATACAGGAGGCACTTACCTGGATATTTTTCTGTCTTCATACATGCCTCGGAAAGCATGGAAACCCTCAAGTATATTGTAAGGCTTTCCCCCCACTGCCCGCCCCCAAAGCCATTACCACAGGGGACACACAAGGAAGAAAATAACAAGTATGTGAGAGTTTACCAAGCAATATTTTGTAAAAGTATTTTCAGTTATTATTCTTTGTCATCTTCGAATTTAACTTTCCTGGCTCCCTTCGGATTCCCTGGGGAACAATCTGTTAGTATTTCTCCTGGAAATTGGCTCTGCCCAACCCTGCTCTCTCTGACACTAGTACTCATAGAGCTTCTCTTTTTATGTGGGCCCTCTTTCTTTTCTTGCAGTGGCCCCCAGGGGAGCAGGGTAGTGAGTACCCAAAAGGTCCTTGTGATTCACAGAGGCCCAAGGAGAAAGAGCGTGACCCCCACAGGGAGCTCCAGGCCAAGAAGCTTCCCAGTCTTTATGTCTTCCTGCTTCATGGAAGAAACATGGAGTCCCACGCAAGAGAATTACTAGAGACATTAGGGGACAGTTCAAAGAACATGGGTTTTCATCTATCCCTCTCATGGTAGTATGCTAAACTGAAATCAACTGAGTGTAAGCTAGGAAAAGGGACGAAGACATAAGAATGGAAAAATGACTGTGCATTTGTATCTGTGTGTCTTCATGATATAAACATATTTGTTAGAACAATTCAGAAAATGTATGTTGTGAGACAGAAGTCATTCTAGACCCATATTTTCACTCTTGGATTAAATAAATCAAATGGGCCTAGCACATAGTAGGGGGCTAAGGAATGTTGGTTCATTTCCTGGTGAAATTAACTCATGTGCAAAGATGTCATATATACATTTCATTATATATACAAAATGATTCTGGCTGGGTGTGGTGGCTCATGCTTATAATCCAAGCACTTTGGGAGGCTGAGGCAGGCAGATTGCCTGAGGTCACAAGTTCAAGACTAGCCTGGCCAATATGATAAAACCCTGTCTCTACTAAAAATACAAAAAATTAGCTGGGCATAATGACACATGCCTGTAATCCCAGCTACTTGGGAGGCTGAGGCATGAGAATCATTGGAACCTGGGAGCCAGAGGTTGTGGTGAGCCAAGATCATGCCACCGCACTCCAGCCTGGGTGACAGAGTGAGGCTCTCAAAGAAAGAAAGAGAGAGAGAGAGAAAGAAGAAAGAAAGAGAAAGAAAGGAGGGAGGGAGGAGAAAGAAAGAAGGAAGGAAAAGGAAGGAAGGAAGGAAGAAAGAAGGAAAGAAGGAAGGAAGTCCCAATTACTTACATATTGAAATACATAACACAAATCTTAGAAAAAAACTTTGAAAAGTTATTTTCAGCTCAGTTCTTCCCTCCTCTCTCTTTCTTTTATTTTGTGTTAGGCTGGAGCTGATGTTCTTCTTGAACATAGATCATGTTCTTTCTTTTCCCTATTTTTAATGGATTCCCATTTCTGTGAAGTCTGGCGTGCTTCTGTATGTTGGTTAAGTTGCTGAGGACATGGACTTCATGGCTGCATGAATTTTCTGCGGAAAGTTATTTTCCTCTCCTGGTTTGACTTGTTGGTGGAGGGTGCTTGGTGAAGGAATGTGAGCGCTCATTAGAGTTTATTGTATGGTGCAGCCAGGGAAGTGAAATTATAGAAGCCAAGGGGCATGGAGGGAGAGGCAATTGTTAGACCAGTGCTGACACCAATAACTTTTTATGAGGGTGAGTCAAAGCATCAGAGAGGCTGGAACAAAGTTTTCGCCCTCTTGAACCTATTACTATATATCTTGATAGAGTATGGAGAAAAGGCAAGCCTCGCTCTCCTGCTGGGAGGGGAGAGAGACTGAAGTTCTAGAGACAGATGGCAATGGGGAGGAGGTGTTTGGACTCAGCTTTGGCTAGGGTGGGCAGGAGTATTAGGAGAAACCATTAATGTAGCAAATATAATGAGAGTCAATACCTGATTACCCAGAATAATGAGGAAGCACATCACAGTGGAAAAGAAAAATAGCTCAGTGGGTGATGGGTGATTCCATTGATACCTGAGGCTGTAACTTCCTTCCATTCTCATCGCATTGTGAGAAGTAGGAATTAGTATACTGCTCAGCATGCCAGAGACATATGATAAATCTTGGACACATAAGGTCTGAAAACTAGTGCCTTTGATGTCCCATATTACCAACTCTTTGGCCTGATAGTTGACACACAGGGTGGCATGAATTGACCAAGCTGGGATCAACATTGCTGGCGGGACCGTCCAACCAATTGCTCATGTCAGTTCCCATTTGACACATTTCTTTAGTCATAGGAGATGCCACAATTAGGAAAAGCATGAGGAAGCCCAAACTGGATTCTTCTCTGTGGCAATGGTACCTAGATGTTTGCATTTCCTAGAGATATCATTGTCCTAGAATGTTTCCAACCCCTCAGGTGGCTTCAGCTGTGCCAAGCTAAAAAAAAAAAAAAAAAAAAAAAAAAAAAAAAAGAACCGTTTCCTTCAACCAAGCAGGAATAGAACTAAATTAGTAAGAACTTGCTCAAGGCTGCAGCTTCTAATTTATGTCTTCATACTTTCATCTCTCGTGGTGTCAGTACTCTATGCATTTTCCTAGTTACTTTTTTTTTTCTTTTTATCATTGATAAACATATCTGTCTTGGGATTTTATTAGCAGAAGATTCAGAATTCTTTCGCTGAGACCCTCAAACCATCCGCGTCCACCCATTATTTTAAAAAAAAAAAAAATTCAAACTGCAGCCACAGCAAACTAGGCAGCATGTCTGTGACACAGAAGGTGTCCAATTGTTAGCATTTACCCTCCTCTGCTCCAAACTTTGCATGGTTTGTGAGCAAATGCTCTAGCGGTGGTGGTCAGCTTCAGTTGTGGCAGGTAGAACCTGGCAAGGGATGGGTAATGTGAGAAGAGAAGGGCTGTCTCTGAAATTTCTTGAAGCAGCATCCCAACCTCTATTAAAGAATGCTTCACTGTATGGGAGCACAAAGTGAAGTTACAGTCACGCTTTGGACGGGATGGCAGACCTCTGTGCAGGTCATCATGCTTGCTCTGTGTGTGGTCACTGTGGAGCCTACTCCATTAGGATTCCTGAAGAGTGAGAACTTCTTGGATGGTACTCAATGGTCTTTTGTGCAGACCTGGAAACCAGCCTCAAGTGGGTTTTTGATGCATGTGAAGAAGAGGCTGTATGTAAAGCCAACAGGGAGATGAAGCTGATTCCAAGGCCCTGGGGTCTAGACCTTTTGCCTTTAGCTTACACTGAGTTTGGCATTGAGGAGTCTCCTGTGATACCTCTATTGGAGGCAGGCAGATTGACCCCATCTGCTGACTTTAGGGTGGATGTTCACACCCTTAGCAGTGTTCTCTCCTGGGCTGGGGAGGTGCGGGAGTGATGCTTCTATAGTCAGCGGCATCTTGCTCTTTCAACACTAGACCCCACTTTGCTTCTTCTGAGGGCTTGAGACCTTTGCTTTAGGCATAAGCCCAGATGAGAGGTCTTTCCCTCGTGATTTCCATGAACAGAAATGGCGGTGAGAGAGCGCCCCCTAGGAAAAGCGCCTGCTGCCTATTTGTCCTAGGCTGTCTCCTCTTCCTGGCTAGTTTTCCTGCAGAGGAACATTGTACGAGAAGATCTATCCTTCTTTTTTTCTACGCTCTCTCTGACCTTTATTTTAAGTATCCTGTGACATGTGTACATGTGTTTTTATTGCAAACTGCCTCAAATCCATTTGGATATGGATGCTATACAAATTATAAATAAATAAATACATGATAAAGAGAGGATCTCTTCCCTGCCAGCTTGTTGCTTAAAAAGCAGCAAGTTTGCACTTGCGTGACTCGGCTGCTGTTGTTGCTTTTGCTGGGTCCCATGCCGGCAGCCAACAGGAGTGAAAACAAAATCTGTCCCTTTCAGCGCCACACGTTCTTCTCCTGAGCCTAGGGGAAGAGGTGGCAAGTATCATTTGCCAATCAGGAGCCAGATAGCCTTTCCTTTATGGAATTGCACATCTTTAATGACATTCTGCTGAGTTTTGTAGAGTCAGGCTGGTAAATAAGATAACCACTGTTTTTTCTACCAGGTGTAGAACATCTACGTTTCATTCCATTTCCACAGGGCTGCACAGACCCTGCCTTATTCTCCTGTTCTTCCCCTCTGCTTATCCCTTGGGAACTTTGTTTTTCTCATGAGAAAATGCTCTTCCATCCTCCATGTATTCCTCATGTAAACTTCTCAGCACTTGCCTTAATGAAATCTAGGCTTTCCTTACCCCCATTATTTCCAAGGAGGGCATCTGCTTATTGTTTTGATAGTTCCTTAATATAACTCTTGTTTGCTCCTTATCTGGGTTACTCTCTCTTTCAAAGCATTTTTCTGCCTTCGAATTCCTGGAGCTTGAAACAATGACACATAGATAACTTTCTTCTTCACTCCTCTTACCTCTGTATCTATAGGTTGGCTGTGAAAAAATTATTTATATATTCCTAAAGGTAGTTGTGTTGTGTTGATTGAGATAACCTTATTTAGCTTATGTTAGATTTTATAGCAAAGTGATAGTCTTTTTAAGGCAGGTAGTTCTGTGATGACCTATTTGCTTAGAAAGGATAAGGGTAATCTGGAATAGCTTGGGGTAGGCAAAGATCAGACTCGGTTGAACACATGGAGAACCCCAGAAAAAGAGAATGCTCACAGAAGACAGATGGAAGCAGCAGCCATTTGCAGAAGTTGTAGGCTTCAAATAAGAAAAGAGAGTCTTAATGGAGTTTATTGAAACATTGCTTCTAAGCAACAAAGTAGTGTTGATGTCATATTTAACATTTTAGCTCTATAGCAGAGAATAAACAAGGAGAGGAAGAAAAAAATTCATGAAAAGATTAGAGACAACATGTGGTGCAGAGCAGGAAAACCCATGTGAAATTGTAGTAACAGAGGCTTTTTTGCAGCAAAAACATCGTATGCCCTTTGCTCTATATGTTTATGTGTAGTGTTTATATTTGTAAGTTAATTTTATTCATTTCTATGTTGCTTTATGGATAAATAATTGTATTTCTGAATGTAAAAGAATGGGCTATTATATATATATATTATATATATATAATATATATTATATATATAATATATATAAGGGATATATATATATAATATATATATAAGGGATATATATATATATAATATATATATAAGGGATATATATATATATAATATATATATAAGGGATATATATATATAAAATATATATATATAAGGGATATATATATATATAATATATATATATAAGGGATATATATATATATAATATATATATATAAGGGATATATATATAATATATATATATAAGGGATATATATATATATAATATATATATATAAGGGATATATATATATATCCCTTGGCTTCTTTTTCCATTGCTTTTCTTGTGCTAGCTAAAGAAAAACTTTGCTAGATTTTAGAATATGCTAAAGAGGCCCCATTGACCTTCCAGTGGAACAAAACAGAAACAAAGAAGTATTAAGAAATATCAAATAGCCTCCTTAGATCACATCCTAATTAAAAAAATTATTATGGTAAGTTATATGTAAATAAAATTAGCCATTTAAACCACTTTTAAGTATATAATTTATTGGCATTAAGTAGATTTACAATATTGTGCAATCATTACCACTATTTCCACATTTTTTCATCAATCCAACAGAAACTACAGAATGATTAAGCAACAACTCCCTATTCTCCCCTCCCCAACAACCTCTGGTAACATATGATCCTGTAGCCTGGTGGTTTACAACCTTTCTCCCCAGAAAACCAAGGGGTTCCTTGGAATATCCCTATGTTCATCTCAGTCTTTCAGGCTGTTTTCCATCCCTCTTCCACATCTGCACCTAGAAACATTTAGAATTTGTCACCTTATTTTTATTTTTTTAAACAGTAAGCCTTTAGTTGAATCAAGAGTTTGTGGCTTAGAAAGTTTTAGGAACTGTTAATTCATATCAAGTGCTTAGTTGAGAGCTAGGCAAGGAAGGCTAAGGTTCCTCATGCAAAGTCAGCCAGTTGCCAGCTACTCAGCTAGGTGCCTGGACTGAGACACATCTGCACACTTGGCAGGATATTCACTTGGTGTCTTTGTTCAACATGTAACTAAATTAAAGGAACTGTGCTGTGTAAGGGAAGGCAAGAGAAGATTATTGAGACAGTTCTCAATCCTTTTCTGTTGTCCTGAACAATCTAGTTCTGGTCAAAAAATTGCATCCTTTTTTAGCACAGTTGGCTCTTATAGTTGACCATATTGAATTATATTAGAAGGCAGCTTGTCAACTATCTGTTGTTACTATAGAATGCCTCTGGAAGGGTTCACTTCTCCTTCCACCATCGTCTCAGTGATTAGCAAGTGATTTTTTTTCTTATCACATAGTTCTCATCCCTTAGAAGAGATCTATAAAATACAACTTTCTCCATTTTGGTACATTTTCAGCTCCATTTACGTATGGCTACCAGCTCTGAATACACAGTAATATTATATAGTGACAGTGAACCTCTTTTTCTTTTTTTTACTTTTGAGCAACAGAAAGGAGCTTAAGTGATTATTGAACAAGACATTGTTACCTAGAAAGGACACTGGACAGTACACATGCTATAAAGGTAGACCTAAAGAGAAGTGTTCTGGGGCCGGGCGCAGTGGCTCACACCTGTAATCCCAGCAATTTGGGAGGCCAAGGCGGGTGGATCACTTGAGGTCAGGAGTTCAAGACCAGCCTGGCCAACATGGCAAAACTCTGTTTCTACTAAAAATACAAAAATTAGCTGAGCATGGTGGTGCATGTCTGTAATCCCAGCTACTCGGGAGGGTGAGGCAGGAGAATTGCTTGAACCTGGGAGGCGGAGGTTGCAGTGAGCTGAGATTGTGCCACTGCACTCCAGCCTGGGTGACAGAACCAGACTCCATCTCAAAAAAATAAAATTAAATAAATAAATAAATAAATGGAAGTGTTCAAAGGTGGGAGAATTTTCTGCTGAGAGAAAACAGCAGTCTTCATTGGATGAATTTCACTGCAGTTCTTGAAAAGAGTTAGGTGATCTAGTTAATCTCTCACAGTTTCCCGGAGCCCCAAGATTCCATCTCTCACAGTAATTAAATAATTTCTGGTTATGCATATGTTCTACGGATATAACAAATTTTATTTTCTTTGGAACAATTATACACATACATGTACATCTATATGTGTGTGTATATACATACACAGATATTTTATTAGTTGATTGTACAAAAGTATAAAAAACATAGTAATGGCACTCAGAATTTTGTAGAAGCAGTAATTTTCAATCCATTTGATATTATATCTAAATAGAAAACAATCAGCTTGGAGGTTTTCTTGCTGACTGGTATATTGACATGATTGTGATACCTCCAGCTGGCTTTTTCTCACTGAATGACAATTACACGCATGCCCCATGATACTTGATGCTCACAGAGCATAAAGAGAAAGGAAAACAGTGATCTTAGGTCCATGAGGGAAGGCTATAACCACGGACAAAGTAAGCAAATAGAAACCCAGCTAATTGAAAGGGAGGATAGTTAAAATTTAGCAATGTTGAATTGGGAATAGCATCAATGTCAAAGGGAACTTGAATTTTGCTGGGTGATTGAAAAATAACATGGCAAAATTGTTTTTTTCCTCCAAATTTATGGCACCAATATAAAGCACCATTTTTTGTTTTTTTTTTTGTTTTTTTTTGTTTTTTTCCCAGGTGTTTTAAAAGGGAGCCACTGAATAGACAGGTTTATAATGAGTTTGGATAAAAGCCATTGTTTTCTAAAGTCAGAAATACATTTTACCTTTTCGCACGTTTTTACTGTGACATTGTAGGCATGTGGCTTTGTATGAACACAGACATTGGTGGCTTCTGTTTGACAGCTCTAGGCATCTGAGTCTCTTTACCGTCATGTACCCTCCTCCCTTACCCCCAGTAATAATACTTCTGATTTTCAAGGTAAGGAATTATATGTGCCTATTTAATTAATAATAAACAACAAAGAGCAACATATGAAGGGAAAACATTAAAAATTCTCTTTTCTATGTTTCTCAGAGGTAGCTGGGGGTGCAGTGGGAAGATCTTAGCCTGGAAGTTCAGAAACCTTAGGTTCAAGTTTGCATTCTGTCACTTACCATGTGATTGTGTAAAATAACTGTTCTTCTCTTTATCTGTTATTTTCTTCTTTCGGTTTGCACAATGAGGACAGGAAATTCACTTTCAAATTCCTGGGTTATTTTGAAATCATATGTAGGAAACCATTTGGGAAAACAGTGATATACAAATGGTGTGGATGGGTGATGCTCCCAACCAGAAATTAATCTTTTCAAAAAATCATTGTGTCTACATGGCATTTCATTTTGTTAAAGACAAAACATGACAAATAACCAGCCATTTTTCAATGAAATAGAAACATTTAATTATCATTTTCACCTAAATGGACAATGAGGGATAGTAGAAAGGCAGCTAAGTAGGAGTCAGAATCAGCTAACTGTGGAAACTTGTGTATGTTGCTTTATATCCCTGAGTCTTTCCTGTTTTATCACTCAAGTGCAAATACTCTGTTTCCTAAGTTCCTTTAAAACGTTCAGATTTGATAAGCTTTATCCTCATTTACCCCGTTGTGCCCCTACCTTTGGACACACACACACACACACACAGAGAGACAACACTCCTCTCTCTACCTTATTTTACTCCTTGGTAAACTTTAAAAAAGTCTTCATGACTCAGCTCAGTCATCAATTCTTCTTGAAGTGATAAATTGTTCTCTAATTCCTCTTTCTTGCCTGAGTCAGGCTTAAGTAGATACCCTCTGTGTTGTCTTCATACTTTATGTCTATCTACATAATTGAACTCTGGTGTGTTGTTATAAGGTATTTATGTGACTTTTACCCCAACTACAGTCTAAGATCCTTAAAGGCAGGGATTATGTACTGTTCATTTTGAGGACTGGCAATTAGTAGATTCTTAATAAATATTCTTTACTGAGTAAATAAATGAATGAATATTTAACGTATGAGAAGCTCTTTGAAAAGAATAAAATAAAATGTATAATATGATATTTTTCAAATATAATAACAGAAAGAAATAGCATTTGTCTAGTGAAACAGCACTGTATTTGGAAATAGGAAATCAGTTATTGAACCATTTCTACTAATTGAATACATAACTCCAGGAAAATCATATAAGTCCTCTGCAGTTCAATTTCCCAACCAAAAGTACTCATCATGTCCCATTACCTGACTCACTAAGAATGTCACAGAGGCAAAAATTAGAACAATTAATGATGTCTCTATGTTTCTCAAAATAAAGATATATTATGCACTTTTAGAAAGTAAAGATATGCCATACATACTTAGGTGACTTTTTTATACTTGTTCATAATCAAATTCATATCTCATTTTATATTCAAAATATTCATGAAAAGTTTTCTCTAAATAATTTTAAAGTAGGTAACTTTTTAAGTGAACTGAAGGGAATTTATATTTAAAGCGTACCAGTTATGTAAAATATAGAACTTTTTTTAAGGAGAATAATTATTTCTAATTTATTTTCTAATTTAGAATTTTCTTGTAATACCAATCTCTCAAAGCAGTACCCTGCTGTCGCTTTGTCTGTGCCTCCTCTTTTGTCCAGAAAGCTACTGGCAAACAGCAGTGGAGAAGAAATCTCCCCCGGTGAACCACCTTTATTTTGTGGGAAGTTGGGCTTTTGTTCAAGAAAAAAACCACTGTCCTGCAAATGATAACTTTCCACAATATTTGTTTCTTTGAAAAATAAGTAAAGAAGAGTTAAGGTAATGCTTTCAGGAACTTTGGGAAATTGTATTTCCAAACTAAGATAAAAGGTAGATCTCTTAATAATTCCTTAGAGGATTGGGGATTTCCTTTTTCTTTCGAAAATTATGTAGAGTTTTGTTGTTTCTGTTACTGTTTGTTTCTTTATTTTAGAAATTGACCCACAATTGAGAAACAAGTCCAGAATGAGTTGCTTATGTAATTAAGATGTTACTCACTCTCACATTATTAGGGAACTTTTTGTCCTTACCTGGACAAGAATGTAATCTGGGCATTGCTTAATCTTCATTAGAAACACAAACTACATAGTGTCTAGATTGTCCTCGATATGACACTGGTATGGAACTGGGCTCCTTTTTTTTTTTTTTTTAAGTGTCTCACTGTGCTTCTGATGGAATTCTGTCTCATGGGAAAAAGACACCTCTGTCATGATTGCCTTTTTCAATTTTCAGTAACTTGATCAAAGTGCACTGTATGTACAATAAACTGTACCCATGTAAAATCCACATAACTACCACCACAGTTAAGGTGCAGGATATTTCCACCACCTCCAAATTTCCCTCTTGCCTCTTTGTGATCAATTTTCAGGTCACCCCAGCCCCAGGCAACCACAGACCTGATTAGTTAGCATGACTGTCTTTTCCTGAGCCTACCTTCTTGAGGCTGAGTTCCTTTGTAGGGAGACAAACTATATGGTTGGAATGAAACAAAAAGGCAGAGCTGAAGCATTTGTTTAAGTGAATTTCTTCAGATTGGCCAAGCACTAAATTTTTGTGAAAGCAAGGTTTACTTGAAGTCATAGGCTAGTTAGTCACCATTAGACATGGTAAACTAAAACTATAAAATTGGAATGATATTCTTACATCTGAATCATTTGATCCAGAAAAATCCTAGGGGGGAAGTTTGGGGTTTGCAGCAGCTTTGGTGAAGTAAGTTTTCCATTTCTTACCTGAACTGGGTCCCATGCATTTAACCATCACTAAGATAAATGGAGCTCTAACATTCATTTTTCACATGCTCACCATTCGGAATTGAGTTAGTGGTTTTCCTTTGACCATGTGAACTTCTGGGACATTAACTTTTATTTTAAAAAGTGCAAATTTTTGTCCTACTTCAAATTATGAAAGTGGTCAAGGAACAGGGCTGTGATTATTCTTTCCCATTTGGCTTTTGCACAATGGTTCTGACCACCGGACATTTGACTTCATATGGCTAAGAATCAAGCGCTGTTAGTGAGATGTCTGCTAAAGGATTGAAATGAAATCGCCCGACTAGTATTTTATGTTTGTGCCACAGTCCAGAAATAAACATTGCATTTCTTTCTCTAAATATATCTGTGTCCCGGACTGACAACTATTGTCTTTTTTTGGTTTTCCAGTTAAATAGCAATTGTTCCTGGATGAAGGAATAGCACTGTTTAAAATTCTTTTACTCTGAAGAGTCTCCTGGGTAAGAAGGAAAATAGATTTCCAGTCTTAAGAATCAAATACCCCTATTTGATGTCAGTCCTGTGACTTTCACCCCACATGTTAGAATTGTGGTAAACAGGACTTTAACCCGTATCAAAGTTGAGAAGCTCTTATATCAGGCCTGTTCTAGACACAGATGCCTTTCTAGCTTATAGAAGTACCTTTTTCTTCATAATGTTTAGTGGAAGAAGTGACTTGTAACCTTTGGCTGCCTAGGTTTTCCCTCTTCTCTTTGTGGGGATTTAATTACTCATTTCTCTTTCACTTATTGTTTAGAAATTTGGGGGAACATAATTTACTTGAAGCAGTATTTCAGATTTTTTTCCTCCTTCCTCTTTTTTTTCTTCCATAGGCAAGAACCATAGTACATGCAGATTATTAAGAGAAGAAAAATAATATCTGAAAAAGGTGGCTTTCTTAAACGGCATCAGTAGCATTAATGTCATGTCTGAAGCACCCATTTGTGTCAACTGTACAGACCTTTCAATGGAAAATTGTGCTGTGCTACCTTTTAAAGTATGAAATGCTAATTTGGGATTTACAGTTTTTGAACTGGAGAGCTGCATTTTGCATGGGATTTTGTTTAATTTCCCAGTGAAAAAAGGCATTTGAAACACAACTGCCTACAGCCAACTGTCAACAAAAATCAACTGTAATAGCACAGAGCCTGTCACTGATGTATGTGGTGATGTGGTAATCTTCTCAATTTAGCTGGGTATTTCTTCTTCGTACAAAATAGCTGAAAGTCTTGCTAGGCATTTATGAATATCGGGAGGTGTTATTAGGCTGATAATGGGACCAGATTAAGGAAGTGTACACTGGTTCAAAGTGTCAGTTGAAGAGACACAAAATGGGATGATGCGTGGTCCTTGGTATAAGGAACTCTTTGGATTTCAGGTTTGCTAAAGATTTGGGCGATCGCATGCTGAGTTCCATCTGCCGTGAAAGTGGCTTTCTGAGAAAAAAAATAAAGTTGTTATGCTATTTTTTCCCCCAGAAATCTGTTTTTGTTTATCAAGAGGGTGAAATAAAAAAATCTCTGAAAATGGAAGTGAAAAGGGCAGGCTAGGGAAATCTCCTGGGGTGAGACTGATCAGTGTACTTCTCCCTTCAACAATGAGAGCCAGTGGTTGAGGGTGACATCTTTTCCTCCTCAGTCATGATGATCTAAGAACTGGGAGAGAATTCCTTTGGAGTCTCTGTATTTTAGTAGTAGAAACCTCTTTAAATTCTGGGTATTATTCTTAAAATAACTGGATAGTGCCAGACGAAAAATAAAGCTGCATACAACCTAGACTCTGGCAAGGCACAAAGTTGACCCTTAATATTAGTTGTCATCAAAACACAGCACTAGTAAAGCTTCTTTTATCAAGAGGGGATTTAGAATCAAACGGCACTTTATATTATCAGTTACTAATTTTTTTTGGATATTTAAGTGAGCTATCTTCAAATTCTGGCCCCATCATTTAATAGCTCTGTGGTAGCTAAGCTCTGTGATCAAGTTCCCTTATCTCAAAATTGGATTAATAATTGTACCTACCTCATAAGGATTGTGTGAGAATTAAATTACTTGATAAATGTAAAGAGCTTAGAACAGTGTCTGACATATAATAACCATCATAGAATTAGCTATTTTCTTACTAACAAACAAAATATTCATTGTTGTGTAAGTACTCATGCCAAAAGAATGGAAAGAGGAATATACTAGCAGATATTCTGCATAATCTGTTGTGAAAGGTGTACTCATGTTTCTTAGTCATTATGTTTTTATGTGTCCATGGGAGACAAGAGTGAACTGCATTATCTGAACTACATGGAATATGTTCTAAGACACTTATAAGTTCTGTGACTGATAGGAACTAAGAAGTGCCTCACCATGTCTTGTGCACTGCCTACCACTGGCCCTTTTCTCAGGGCTCTGCCCATGTGCAGCCCCTGCTTCCCATGTGACCCTGATCCATTCTCTTCCCTGCTTGCCATGGCCAGTGATGATAGACCTCTGATGGTGGGGGTGGGTTGGCTGGGGCAGCGGGGAATAACTCCATATATGCCTGTCAGTGACATGTCTTGGTGCATTCCTAAGAAAAGATAGATTAAGCCAATCCTATTCCTTCCTCCTCAATGTTATAGTTGAGTACAGAGACACAGTTGTTAGTTATCAGTAGGCGCATACATTTAAAGACTATAAGAAGAGGAGGGTTAGCTATGGCCTTGATAGTTATGCATAAATCAAAGTTATGAAGAAACCATAGAGCAAAGAAGAAAACACCACCCCCAAGAAAGAGAAGGAATCTCTGAGGCTGTCTGTTTTTATGTGTTTGCTGAGTTCTCATGACTGGCTTTACAGTATTTTTGGATCCCATGAAACTTCTTTATGTCCCTATAATGAACTTCATTCCCCTTGACTTCCCACCGTTATGAGTGAGTTTCTGTTGCTTACAACCAATTATGACACCAAGGGACTAAGGTGCCATGTGAAAGTAGGAAGTAAAGTTTTCTAAACACTGAATGTAATCTAATTAAAAATAAAACTGATAAAAGTATTTAGTGGGGAAAGGTTTCCTTAATGGTATTCAAAGCCTTGAGAATGAAAGGGTGGTACAATTAAGGGAATGGGCAATGATCTCTTTAGACCCTAGTGGACTTGTTACAAGGTCTTTGCACACATGGTGTTACTTTCTAAAGGTTAGACAAATGGTCAACAAGTAAATATAAACAAACATGGTAGCATGGTAATTATACATTGAGAGGGTGTCTATGAAGGAAGTAAACAGGAGTAAACATAGGAGACTGGTTGGGGGTTTGGTAAGGGGTGTTCTTTAGCACCAAATGATTTTGCTGGGAAATTGCCAGTGCACTCTTTAAAAATTTCACATATAACCTTGAATCATTCCCTCCCTCCATCTGCCTTAGCCAAAGATGACAGATCAGGGATGGAACTTTTATGAACTAATGTGGCCCAAGGCAGGCACAGATATAGATATAGGTATGTATCAGACTGGCATATATTTTGTATAGGTTTAGAACACTGCTAACAACCTGACTTTTTATCTTCAAAGATGATACCGAAAACCATCAATAAACTAATGAGGGCCTTTTTCTCTCTCTCTTTCTCTCTTTGGAATGGATTTGATGGTGAATAATGGAACAACAATTTAATGAGCCTACCTTCTGCTAGATAATGTGCAAGATTAAACTCTCTGATTTATTGAACAAAGCCACCCACATTCTCACCTTGTGATTAGTGGCATTTATGTGTAAAGTGACTGCCTGGGATTCAGTCTTCTGTCTGGATCCAGGAAAGAGTTGTTCTCTCTGGAGAAAAGGGTGCTCTAATCTGCTGTCTGCTTCTTCTAGCATCAAGTTCTAGCCTAAATACAAGCTTTTAATGAGGAAACCATATGGAAATAATTAGTGTAAAAGAGAAATTAACTATAATTACCAGATCAATTTTTTCCTTTTAGAAATGAGTTGCTATTCCATTTCAAGCTTTCCAACTATTTTGATGGGAATGTATATCCAAGTTGGAGAAATAGTGGGTTTTTTTGTTCTTATTATCTCCTCTTGTTAAGATTGCATAGTTAATTTCTGGAGGTATACAACCCCTTGAGTACTCAAGACAGGAAATAGGGAGATTGCTGTTCAAAGCTTTTAAGATCATTGAATACCCAGAATATACTTTCTACAGGGTACCATCTCTATAACTATAAAAGCAAAGAGGGATCTAGAGCACTAGAGAGGGAATACACAACACACAAAGTTGCAATTACCAAGCAACAGAATTTACTACGCATGGAAAATTCTGTCACTAAATAGATGAACGGTCCTCTTGAGTCCTTCCCAGGATGCCAGACAAGTGTTCTCAGCAGGGGCTTTCTCATCTTCAGGGATTTTACTTGGGAAAAAAAAAAGTTGGACAGATAAAGGCACACTGACAAGTGAGCTTTTGGATGGAGAAATGAGGCTAGGAAGCTTCTTCTCCAGAAAATGAGTGTTGGCCAATTAGGGGGTTTCACTAGAGGTACTGACCTTGACATCCTGTTGTAATTTTGTTTTTAGGTCTTCTTTATTGTGCACTTTTATTTCAAGGCACTTAAATATAACAATAAAGAATATAATTACCACTACCTCCATTGTCCATCACAAATGACAAGTCATGAAATAATTATTGTGGGCAAAGTGGTATGGTACTTTCTACCTTACAGTCTGATTTTATTCCAATGAGAAGACCAATATTTCTTTCTCTTTAACATAGGGATTGGACAAAGTATGAGACCAGTATGCATTTTAATGAGATTAGTATTCTCTGTTATTTATTGTACATTTATTCAACAAATACTTACCTAGAGCATACTTTGTGCCAGAAACCATTAGAGATGCAGTAGTAAACAAGACAGACAAGGTCTTTGCACACATGAGATTACATTCCAGTGAGGAACACACATCATCAAGTAAATATAAATAAGTAAGATAATCAAAGATTGTGATGATTACCAGGAGAGAAATAGTGAGTGAGTGGAATTAAGGTTTTTGGAAAGTTTATCCATTTCGATGCTAAGGGTTATCTCTTGCTTACACCAAATTTTCAACATTTCTCCTTAGTCTTTGAAGTGAACTGACATTTTTATTTTTCAGATTTACATACACAGCTACATAATTACAACTCCAAGATTTTCTGCCCTTTCTAAGCAAATCCTTGTCTCCAAATCTCCCCTATATAGATATTTCAGAATTGCCAATGAGCCTAATATTAAGCAATTTTCTTGGCAGATACAAATTCTGTTCTATACATTCTGGAAACCAAAAAGGCCAGGTAGTTGTAGTGTAGCTATTTGCATACAACGTCTGTCTTGCCTATTAGACTCCAAACTCCTTGAAGACCAGTGCTTATCTGCATTTTTTTGTCTTCTATTATGCTTAACGCCATGCCATGCACATAGTAGGAACTCAGTATATTGCTCATTGAATTCAACTGAATCAGCAAAAACCTCCAGCTCTTGCCAAAGGTATCAGCAAAAGCATGTTTGAAGAAAATTAACTAACAATTAAGATAAAAACGTCAGTATTCATGAATTTTGGCTGAGCAGACACATTTCCTTACTGGTGAACATAAGGCTTTTCAGACCAATGAATCTGGTATCCTACAATCCCTTGCCAACATGCATGGTGGGGATGGAGGGGCAGAAGTATGGGCTGAATGCAGACATTGGCAAATGGCTGGCACTTGAGTCTCCCCTGCCAAGGCCACAGGCTTTCGGTCTGTGTGCCAGGAGGTATGAGAGAGATAAATTGAGAAGTCCTCAGGTAAGACCTTCCTATGGAGATGCAGAGGCTATTTCTGTTTTGGCTTGAAGTTTATGAGAAGCCTGCACTGTCCTTCCCTACAGAATGATTTCTCCTATGAGCACTCCCTTCAGGAATGCTTCAGGCTCAAATGATTCCACTGTTGAGATCTTACTATGTGAAAACCCCATTCTCAGAGCTGGAGATGCAAAGATGAACAGTTATCTTGCCCTCAAGTAACCACGATTTCATCTCAATGGCAGGACTTAACATGTAACCAGTAAAGGGAAGACTGTGATATTATCCCTCTCCTAAGAGTTCATCCTTGCTTGTACATAGACACACACAAACACACATACACACACTTATTAGGACTTTGCTAATTGGGGTAAATCAGAGTGATTGCTTCAGGTGTCACACTGTGGTGGGATGGTTTCAAGCAACAGCAGGGAGCAGGCTACAGGGCAAGGACCAGGAGAAGCAAATGACATGGAAGAGGGTTGTGGTTTTACTAGCTGGTCTGGGTTTTATGTACCTAAGTGTAACTATGAGGTAAATTCCTGTGAAATGAACAGCAGGAATATACAATTCATTCAATCATTCATTTGTTCATTCATTCAAGAAATGATTGCTAACTGTCTACTATGTGCTAGGGGCCAGGAATGCCACAGAAAGGAGAAAAAAGAAAGAGATAATCTATAGGAGAAGCCAATGTTAATCAAATAGTTCCACAAATGTAAAATTGCAGCTGTGACAAGGGCTAAGGTACTTGGTACTGTGAGAGACTATAATAAAGGCATTTAACCTGTCAGGAAAGGCTTTCCTTAACTTACCTAGTTTTGCTCACATAATGCTTTTTAGGGGGCTGAGATGGTGCGGGTGGATTTGCCCTCCATTCCATGTTTTCCAAGGTCAGTCTTTGCATCAGTGTGTGAATGGATGCACATGATTTAAATTGACTGGATCTATCTTTTTTGTCCCTTTCCTTCTTCATTTTATTTATTTATTTATTTATTTATTTATTTATTTATTTATATATTTCATACCATTAGAACTATTTTTAATGGAGCCATATTTACTCATCATCTTCAGGAGACTGTAGGAATTGAATCACAAATGCAATTTCTTTAGTCACTCACTAGACACTGGAGGATGTTTTCAACGATCTGGAAAACAGAGCTGAGTGATGTATCACAAAACTTAGCCTTAGGTTGAATGGTCCTAATTCGAATTTGATTATACTAAATAAGAGTGCACTGGAGGGAGTAAGATGTGTGGAAAGAACATAGATTTGGAGTCTAAGAAGCTCCACCACTCATCCACAAGAGGCCTTTGGTAATTTATGTATCTTCCCCAAGCCTCAGTGACTCCATCTGTAATATGGGGATTATAGTAGCCACTTCAGAGGTTTTTATGAGGATTAAAGCAGATGGAATGTTTGAAGGCTCTCGGATAGTGCCTTGCATTAGTAGGGGCTCAATCAATATTTGCTTCTTTCCTTACATTTAGATTCTTGGGCCTTGTTTATCACAGGTCTGCATGCAGAAACCCTGCTAATTTCAAAGAGGGTTTCCTTTACTATGGAAAGGAGGATTAGGAGGAAAATTAGAAAAGGATTCCCATGTAGACCTAGGGAAGGTAAGATCCCCATATCCTAGTTTATAACAAGATTTCATAAAAGGAGTGGAAGATGAATGTATATTAAAATGATTCAAAACATGAGCAGACTCTGCGAGTGTTATGCACAGATGAGTTAATTGTTTTGCCTTAAATATATTTCCTGAAGAACAGAAGCCCGATCACAGCACACATCGTTATGTATTTTAGACAAACAGCACTTTGAATCAAATTATAGTACATGCATAAAATATTAAAATAAGACATTTATAACAAATCTTTCTAACTTAGTGCTCAGCTCTAAAATAGATTTATATGTGGATAAGCAATAGGTGTGATAAATGTGGTACAGATACCACCATTTAAATTGCAAATCAACAGAGCATCATGGGAAAAAGGAATGCAGACTTGAAGCACTGGAGGAAAAGATCCAGCTATTCAATATTTTTAGGTCTTTTGCCTGATTTCGATTTGCAGTGTCTGTATTGGACTCCACATTTGATAAATTCCAATGTTTGCTCTTTAACATAGTTTATTTACAACCCCAATTTAAATGATCTAATTAAAACCTTCATTTATTGTTCCTTTTGTTTACTGTTGAACTGTTGCCAATATACAGTTCCCAGAGTCTTTAAGCTATTTTAGTTAGTTGGGATATTTTAGAAGAACATTGCTATTTCTCAGTTTACAAAATAGGCAAGTTAAATGGGAAACAATGTCCTTATACATGCTTGAGCACTGCCTACTTTGCCACATCACCTTGCACCTTGGACTCTTCCTCCTACCCCTGTGTGGTAAATGTGATGACAACTCGTCTCCAGGAATAATCCCTGCCCAAGGATATTAAACTTGTTTCATTTATGTTGAAGAACTTTGGGGCAATTTAGTTGAATAGCTACAGAGCTGAGTGTTTCTGGGCAAGTTGGCCTGCTAGAATCGAGAAGGACTCCCCTCAAATTGAAAGCCCTTATAAGGGCCCTAATGAATAAGGTTGTGCTTTGGGACTTGCATGATATCCAATTCATTTGGGGGAAGTAGATCCTTTGTTCCCAGCATCTCTGGATGTGGATGAACATCTAAGATTTGCCCAGGCTACATTTTTGAAGACCAGAGACCCATGAACCAAGGGAAGGGGGAGCAGCTGCAAAGGGTTGTGTCAGTATTTCTGAGTGCTGACAACTTAAGAGATCTCTTTCAGCCAACTATTTACTTGCAGCTACAGAATTAAAACATTTCTTCTCAGCAAGGAGTAGAGTTGTTTTCTTGCAAACATTTCTTCTTTGCCTGATCTATATGCTGGAAGTTTCTCTTCCCATTGAATGTCTCTAATATTACCTTTTCTTCACAGAGAGTGTCTGTATAGCCATATTTTATTTTCTTATAAAAATTGTATCAAGTTTTTAAAGCCCAGGTTTCTGGTGCAATTAACTTACCTTCCTCTTTCCCACTCTGTTTACAATAATTGTTTCCAAGACTTTTTTGGAAGTTACTGAATTGAAAATAATTAAGGAGGAAATAAATTCTTTCATATTCAAGATTTCAGGTGGCAACATTCAACCAGACTTTACATCAATTAACCATGGCAGAAGAGAAAAAAACGAGACCTATTCTAAATTTCTACTGTAACATTGGATCCACAAAATTATATCTGCTGATGTTTACCTCTATCTATAGCATCAATTAGTTTACCTCTATCTATAGCATTACCTCATCAATAAGCATTAATGACAAGAGAGCTTTAAGGAACAAGAAATTAAATACTTCCAAACCTTGCAACATTAGATTGTTCCTGGAACTAAAGTGCCATTATGGGTTCCTGCCATGCTTTTGAATGAGTTTTCCTAAAATTTGTGTGTTGGAAACTCAATCCCTCTGCCCTCATGAATGAATTAATGGATTCATCGGAATAATGTTGCTATCATGAAAGCAAGTTCTTTATCATGGGAGTAGCTTTCTTATAAAAGCAAGCTCTCACTGGCTCTCTTGCTCTTGCCTTCTCACTATGTGATGTCCTGTGCCATATTATGACAAAACAAGAAGGCCCTCACCAGATGCTGGCACCATGCTCTTGTACTTCCCAGTCTTCAGAACCATGAGCTGAATAAATTTCCTTCACAGTCTTTGGTATTCCGTCATAGTGACAGAAAAAATATTAAGATATTTCCCAATTATCTATTCCAATAAGAGTCAAATGCAGGTTTAAAAGCTCTCGGTTAAGAGTTAGATCTGTGTCATCCATCACAGTAGCCACTGGCTACAATGTAGCTACTGAGCACTTGAAATGCAGCCAGTCTTAGTTGAGCAAAACTGTAAATACAAACTGCATACCGGTGTTAAACCCTTAACACATAAAAGTAAATATCTCAATAATTTTTATACTGATAACATATTTAAATGATAATACCTTGGATATATTGGATTAAATAAAATATATTGTTGAAATAAACTTCACGTTTCTTTTTATTTCTTTAAAATGTGGCTACTAGAAAATTTAAAATTATATATGTCACTCACATTATATTTCTATTGGACAATGCTGAGCAAGATTGATGTAAGGCAATATTGTAACTAACCAGCTTGAAAGACTTTGGTATTAGGCAACTGACTTTGTTCTTTATAGCATGCCTGAAATTCATTGTAAATGGAATCCTATTTTAAGTGTGCCAGGAGATCTTGCTGGTTAAAGTAACCCCATGGTGAGAGCTGCCATCTTATGAGTAATCACTGCCTAATATATCAATTTAATAGGTTTAGATTTTAATAGGATTTTCCTAAAGCAAAGTTCACCAATTTTATCATTTGCTTTGCAATATGACCATTATTTATCTCTTTGTGGAAAGTTTCTACTTTCTGGCTTTTCAGGATATACATGCTTTTGTTTGTCTGTCTCTCCTCATAACTACCTCTTAGAAGGAAAGCATGGTGTGTTTAAATGTGCTTGAGCTCTGAAGTTAGGCTGCTGGGGCCCCTCACCAGTGCTTACAAGTGACATTTGGTACAGCCACCTCTCTTAGCTGAAGTTTCCTCATCTGTGAAATGGAGCAGTAGCTCACAGCCCACAAGGGAATAATGGGCATTCAGTGAGATGATTACTATACTGAGCATATGGACAGGGTCAAGTGAAGTGAGTTTCCATTCATTTCCTTTTGTTTTATGAATGCCTTGGGACCCAAGGTGCTAGGGCACCAAATCAGTATTGCTGATCACTGACTTGTGTGTGTGTGTGTGTGTGAGATAACTCCATTATTGTGAGTATTGTGTACCTGCTTGAAGTACCTATATATTTATGAAACTTGTGGACAAAATTATACATAAGTTCCTAGCCTCTGTGTCTTTGCATGTGCTCTTCTCTCTGCCCAAAGAACCCTTCCTCCTTCATTGTTTTGTTTCCCCATTGTCTAATTCATCTTTCAAGGTCCAGATGAAGTGCCACCTCTTTCATTAGGTCTCCTCTGACTATTCCCGACAGCACTAATTTATAAACTTTAAACATTTTATTGTCAACATAAGCCAGTCTAAATCAAGTAGCAAGGATTTATCTGGTATATCAAATTCCAAGGCTTATTTTCAAGTGATTTCAAGCCTGTTCATTTGGTTTCATCCACTAAACTGCAAGTGTTTTGAAAGCAGTGGCCATGCTTCATACCTACTTTACAACTACCATATATCTTGCTCAAAAAATACTTATTGATTGATTGACAAAGGCTTGGCTGATCAAAAATTCTTTAATGCAGCAATGATTCATGATAGGGAATGACCCAGCAAGAAATATCACGTGCCATCTTTATATGTTCTACAGTGAATAATTACTACCCATGTCCCGATTTTAAAAGATTATCATCTTGTAAAATCCCCATTTTATTTAGCTGTTTAGTTCTAGGAGGTATCTGAGTTAGTAAAAGGATGACTTAAATATGTTTCTGACTTAGATCCTTTTGAGACATATATCTCTATATACCTATATTTACATATATTTTTGAGACATATATATCTATATTTAGGTCTTTTTGAGATGTTCATATTTACCCGTCTAGAAGTCCATATATCTAGAAATAAATATATCTAGATATCTAGGTATCTATGTATATATATGTGAGGTGTGCACGTGTATGTATGTGTATGTGTGTGTGTGTGTATATATATAAAGGATTTTTTTCTCTCTCTTTGTGTGTGTGTGTGTGTGTGTGTGTGTGTAGATAGATGGATAGATAGATACATAGATGTAATTATATGGCGAAGATGCCCAGTTTCTATTTGTAGTCTTTTCTCAAGGCAGTAGGACATTGGTGCTTTCAAGGGAGCTTAGAGACATTGAATATGACATTCATGTCATTAAAAATAGTTAGCTGTTCTTGGCTACATTCATAAAAAGTCCCCTAATGCTTCCTTTAATTGGCAGGATCCACACGTGGTATCTATTTTGCAAATGTGCTCTGCACTGAGTGCTGTAGCCATGTATGTGTCTGTGTATGTTCTCTGTAGGTGACACTCCATCCTGATCACGCAATTCATGCATTGTACTATGACATACTGTATGCAGACAATGCCTCGCCTTACGCTACACCCCCCCTTTTTTTAAACCCTGAAATATGGTTGATATGGTCCATTGCAAAATGAGCCTATATTGGAAATGGCAAAATTGTAATGTAAAATATACTGGGGTCAGTGGGGTGTGCTGTTTTTGCATATATTTTTTCTCCCCTGACCCATGCCATTCCCCTGCATACAGGGAAAAAAGCTTCATCTCACACAGAAATGTGATGTCCTTTACTGCCAGAGGCTGTTGCTGTTTTAAATGAGGAAAAAGCACAATGCATGAAGAAGGAAAATTAAAGCATATTCATTTTGGAAATTAGATATGGTGTCAGGAGACTCTCAGAAAATAGCCCCGTTTGAATGGAGCCCCGCACTACAAGACAGTTCACTGAACTTTTGACCACTATTTATGCTATGGAAGCTTTTGAAATAGGGAAGAGAGCAAAACATTTTATAGCTGCTTAATAGCTGAGTTCATTTTTCTTTCTTCCTTTTTTTCCACCAGGCATTTGTCTATCCCTTCAGTGTATATAAGATATGCAAACACCATGTAGTTTACTGGCAGGCCTTTGTGTTAATGTTTCCAGGTTGGTTCCAAAACACACAGCTACTGGATGAGAGAATCCCCTGGCCAATCAGGTGACCTTCCTTACCCTACGCCACAGTCTGCCGTCTGCCTGTGGCTAGTCTCAAATAGGCAGCCCCAGCCAGGGTTGCACAGGCCTTGGGAGTCACAGTGACCTCTTTAGGGGTCATTCTGCAAATGCAAAGAGTTCCCTTTCACAGTTCCCAGGGATCCTTTATGCAAAATTGGACAAGGATGGGGGGAGATGATGGAAAAGGCACTTTGTCTAATTTCTCCCTTTCTATTATTTGGAAGAACAGTTCTCAATTTGTGATCATTCCTGTTCTGCTTCATTGCTTCCCTCCTGCAGAGCACATCACACCAGTCAGGTTAAGTGGGATTCAAGGGCCCTCCAGGAAGGACAGCCCAGATTTTTGATTCAACACTGAATAAGGAAGCACCTGAGAAAACGAGGTAGCTGAAGAGTTAATCACAAGTGGAGGGTGGGGTCAATCAGAGGTAGAAAGAGAAATCCAGTTTGTATTGGTATTAATGAAATATATACTTTAACTTTTATACAGATATGAATCATGGAGCTAAATATTACAAATTACAGGTTGTGGGTCTATGTCAGCTTTATTATTGTTATTACTATTAATGCAATGATATAAAATCTAAAGGGTCACTGTGTTTGTTTAATTTATTTTCTGGGAAAGCTTAACATTTCATTTCCAAGTGAGGACCTTTATTTGGCCTCTTGGTGACTTGCCCACACTGGCACACACTGGGCTCCGCCTCTTGCAGGATCTGGGAGCTCCTTAGCACTCTCTCTGTCTGATCATTACCAGACTTGATTCTCACAGCTTTACCCGGCACTCCACTCCTCAGTCAACCAGCGGCTGCGCTTCCATTAGGAGGTGGTATGATATCAAGGTTTTAATAGTGGCTTGAGGTAGGGTGAGGGCAGACAGGGATGCTGAGAAAAGGCTTAACAATAGAATTACTCTTTGTCACGAAGTGCCTGTGTCTGAATGCTGACCTTCTGGGACTGTCCTTGGTTTGGGAAACAGCAACAATATGTGTCTGCACATGACTGAGCCCTTACAGAATCACATTTAAAACAAAAAACAGACAAATTTCTTCTTCTTCAACATGGGGACATGTTGCTATTTTCTTCTGCCCGTGCTCTGTGGGTTTAGCTTGAAAGATAGAGCCAAAGTGAGAGAGAGACCATCACTCTCCTCCCCCACTCTCAGCATTATTCATTAGGAGAGGATTTTTTTTTTTCCTCCTTTGGACTGGAAACTTCTCTCCTCTCACTAGCCAGTAACAACCCTTCTGTTCATCCTTATGTCAAACCTTCACAACTGCACTAATGTGATCTCTGACAATTGGAGAGGAGCTAGGAAGTGTTGCAAGGGCCACCCTGAACTCAGGAGATGGCTTAGGGTCTTCTCAGGGCAAGGGCTTCCTTGACCGTCCACTTTCTGCTGGGACTGGGAGGTTGAGATCTGCGTGCTGACCCAGACCGTGAGCTGAAAGAAACCCGAGAAGTGCTGTAATCAAAATCTTGGCCTCTGGAACTGCCCGCCTTTGTTCCCTCTTCTCCCTGAGGCTTCTTGGCACTGCCGGCAGCCATGTTGCCCCGCTCTGGCTTTGTGAGAGGCGAGTCCCAGAGAGCCCTGGGGACGGCCTGTGCTCCTAGCCCGCCTACCTGCCCACCCCAGGCTACAGCCCGGTGAACGGAACTGTGATGCATGAAATGAGGGGGGAAAGACGGGTGAGGTCATGATGGCCTTGTTAACTGTTGGCAAAAAACAGGGAACAGAAAGGGGAATGTCAGGTAAGTGTTTTACAGTTTAAAGATGGAGGTGTAGAGAAGTAAGGCATCCAGCCTAGAAAATTCCCAAGCCCTCCCAGGCGGCTTCCCCTTCCCCTCCCCAGCTCTGAGGACTTTGCTGAGGTGCCCGTGGACTTAAATGCCCTGCATTTGTTTATCACTCCTGCCTTGGCAGGGGATTATCCCCAGTTGTCACACCATTTGTGACAGTCCACAGTTCTCCTGCTATTGTGGTGGCTGATGGCGACTGGGTATTTTAAATGATGAAGAAAAGAGAAGTCAATGATCGAATCCAACAACATTAGCCATAATAATTTTTTTTTTGTCTTTTGAAAGCCCCTGGAAGAGAACAAGGAGACAGGCCTGGACAGGATTTCTGCTTTGCTTAATTACAAATAGACATATTATAGTAGATATTAATGATTGTATTAGTTTACGAATTTCAAATATGACCCAAGTTTGAATATTATGAATATTATGTTATAATTATCAGGCTTTAAATGCAAATCTGTCTCAAAAGAAAAATGCCCATCAGGTAAAATGATCTCATTGCATATTGGGGATATGATGATTGAGGTCATCTCTGGCTCACAAGGGGCTTTGTGGGTAGCTCCAGAGTATTTCTGTTATTCTTGTAGTAGTCAGTGAAGAATTGATATATGTTTGTGGTTTAGCTGTGTCTTTCTTTATAAAACTGGTTTTGGATAAGTATTTTATGACAGAGTAGACTGAAGAGAGGCAATTGATAGAATAATGAAAGGGCAGAGTGGGGTTCAAATTCTAGGTCTGCCACTTGGCTGATTTCATGGCCTTGGGTAGGTCAGACTGTCCTGGTCTCAGTTATCCCATCAGTAAAATGGTCTAATAATCTCTATCATGCAGCATTGATATTAGGATTTAGAATAGTACTTGGATAAGACTCAGTATAAGGATAGATTTATTATTATTATTGTGTGAGTAACGGGTCTTAGAGGTGGAAGAGGTCTTCAAGATCTATTAGTTTAAGCTTCCCCGATCTTACAGAAGAATAAACCGTGTTTAAGAAAAGCTAAGCAAACAAGCAACATGCAAGATGGTTCCCCAACTTGATGTGGTCAACATACTCTTGCTTCTCAGATGAGTAGATTTACCTCTTCCTTGCTATTTCTTGAGTCAAACCTTATATGTTGTCCAAAAAGCATGCAAAAGAAGAGCTTTCTGAAGTGCTTTGGGTTTTCTTCTCCTTTTTCTATTATGTTTTTCTAATAAATTCTTCTTGTCTTGAACCCTGCATGTTCCTTTCTCCGCTGATGCCACAGGCCTTATTGGTCTAGTTCCCCTCCAATTCCCTTCAGCTGGAATACTTTATTAGTTTATTACCCATTGATTCTTTCCTGTCTCAGCCTTGTTTTCCACAGAAAGGGTGGAATACTTGAGCGAAAGAATCATGCAACACATTTTTATCTAACTTTGTGGTTCCTAGCTTTGTGCTTTCATTGACCACTAAAAATTTATCTTTGTTTCTTCTTTATTTTCTTTTATTTTTCTTCTTTTTAATAAGGGGCAGATACAAGTTTGTCAACATTTTATGTGGCAGTACATTTTAAAGGGCCCCTTTCATCTATTAACATCATTTTATATATAAAAGGATCTTTGAATGCCAAAGAAATCACAATATTAGATTTAAGGAGAGTTCTAGTCAAGAAAGAAATAGCAAAAGGGCATGGGCATTGCCCACATGGACCACTTAAAATTGTAAAGGACCAGCAGAGGCCTATAAATGAATATCCAGGATCCATTAATCCAAGGAACAGGGTTTGGATTACAATGTGAAATTGGACAATCTTAATCCATCAGTAGCCTAAATGTGGGACAGCAATGTTGAACTGATTTCACAGGGCTGCTATGAAGTTCAAATAAAATGGTGTAAAGAAGTGCTTGAATGTTCTAAGGTTCTGTTAAAATATAATGAATTATGTTCCATATGCTGATATATACATATGTATATATGTATAAATTAGGTGTTCTATAAATGCTTACAGATATAACCACAACATATGTGTGTATATATATGTTTATATACGTATGTATGTGTGTATATGTTAGTGTGTGTGTGTGTATTTGTATATATTAGCATATGAGACTTCTATAAAACAATCATATCTCAGGACTGGAAAAAAAATAATGGAAATGACAATGATCGTGGCTTCTAGTCATAGTCTGGTGAGCAATACACCCTAGTGCAATTTCAAATTATAATATAACAAAGAACTTTGAGAGTACAGACAAGAAATTATTCTGGGTCTTTTCCTGACAGAGTACATGTGAACACTGCTACCATCTGCACTGACCCATCCCCTTAGTAGTTAGTCATAATATTGGACATATATTCACAAAGAACTTTGGATTGACTGATTGTTTAAAATATGTGAGGTAGCTCCCTAGAATGAGATCTTGCTGGAAAAACAGTGGTGCCAGCATATGGAGTTGTGTAAAATTATTTTTTTTAAAAACACAAAAACCCAAATAGAAACCTACTTCTCAGTCATTGTTACCATATGCCTGATTCCTGAGCAAACGTTGAACCATGTTCTTCCCTTGCTCAAGTATGGCTGAGCGTACAGTGGTCGCAGGAGCACACAGGTAGGCTGCTGCAGCTGGGCAAACATCATGCTGAGCCATTACCACTGATGAGAAAACAGATTCATAGAGGCCAAGAAACTTGCCCAATATCATATGACAAATGAATAATAGAGACAGACATTTAAGACAAGTCTGTCTTACTCCTAAACTCATGGCCTTTCCAACAAACATACAATCATGTATGTGTAAGAATTGTATGTCTTAATGAGTAGAACTAGTAAGGTTAATATGGAAACAATGAACTTCTGCCTTCTCTCTCCTCCCCCAAATAACTTTTATTCCTCCCTTACTGGTTCTCAAGCTCTGGTCACAGGTGAATTACTTTTTCCAAGGTCCATAGACAGATACTAATTTGGGGGCACTTCAGTTATTGCATGGGGCCCAACCTATGTTTTCTCAGATACTGGACAAGTCAGGTTGCCCAAGTATTTCTGATAGTAATTTAATTGCTGTGCTTCCTTTGGTCTATTTCTACTCTTTGGCCCATTGTTTACCTCAGAGGGTAGCAAAGAATGAAATCAAGTTACAGTTTGACATTACAATGAAATTGCCAATAGAAATCAATGACTTGTCCCAAGACAAGCGAGGGTTTATGAGGCAGCCTAACGGTGTCCTTATATCTTTGCCTACCTCGTTGTACTGCCATTCAAGCAGATTATACAATTTTCCTGTTGTAAAGGGGTGTAGTCAGGACAAAAGAGAGTCTAAGTGAGTGTAATAAAGCTGGAAGTGGTAATACAGAAGACTTATAGAGGAAAGAATATTACAAGTGTTGTTCTAATAAGAGTAATCTGAGATATCTGCTAAGTGGATATTTATGTACACACTTCTCAGGTTTAGAAAGGGAGTGCAGACAGAACAGATGAGGTTAAAGAGCTCACCTTTTCAACAGCAGGAGCCTAAATCTTAGTGGAATTGAAAAGGGTTATATTCAGTGCAGTGAAATGTCATTTTCATCCAATTTCTACTTCTGAGGACTTCTGCTTATTTGGATAAAGTGGCTGAAAAATACACTCAATTCCAAGCAGCAAAGCCAAAATGGAGACCATGAAATCACAGAAGACACATATTCCTAATGCTGCACTATCCAGTATGGTAGCCATGAGCCATGTGTGGCTATTGAACTCTTGAAATGTGGCTAGTTAAAAGTAAGATGTGCTTTAGTTGTAAAATACATACAGACCTTCAAAGACTCAGTATGAAGAAAATAATCCAAAATATCTCATCGATTTTTTTTAAATATTGCTTACATTTTTGAAAGATAATATTTTGGATTCATTGGGTTAAATAAAATATTAAATTAAAATAATTCCACCTGTTTCTTTTTACTTCTTAAAATCTATCTGCTAGGTAAAATTATATATGTGGCTTGCATTACATTTTTGGAGGACAGCAGTGGCCTAATATAATGCATAAGTGATGTCATCTAGGAGTCAAATTTCAATAATTTGGTCTCGTTTAAATCAGAATGCCAATTTGCATTCTGCTTATGTGGCATATGGATTTGCAACCTCCATTGTGATATGCATCTACACATACATCCATATTCATGCATGCATGAAGAATCTCATCACCTTCAGAATGAGAGGTATCATCCCAATAAATCCAAAGTTGTTCTTTTCTAGTTCTATGGTCAGCCTCTGAAATCGGGAGAGCTGTGTCCCGCAAGAAATGATGCTTTCTTATATATTTTTGTTTTAATAAAACCCCCAGCTCCAAAAAGCACGGTTTGGAATAAGCTGCTGGAACAATTTATTCTTTTCTCTTCATGGATTAGAGAGGTGGTACCTGGAGCAGCTTGTTAAAGAGAAGAGCTTGGCCCTTGCCCTTGCTCTGTGTTTAATGATCCTCTCTTCATGTGCCACCTCTCTAATCTGCAGAGAGATAGGTACAAATTGTATCTATAATGTTATATTACTTAACAGTGTAATGTATGATAAATCATAGAATTGCATCCCTACCTTGTAATTGGTGAGATGTGTTGCATGAGAGATCCCCTAATTCAATAGAGAGTGGTTGCTCTTATGTATAACTGCCTCTCTGGATCAAACCAATTCAGTCTGCAAGTGATGAGAGGAGAGTTAAAGCTTTTTTAATTAAAAAAAGCAAAAATATGACTTAGAATGGCTTTATAGGCCCCTGCATTCAAATGACTGCTTAATAATCCTCTACTTGAATGGAGCCTCTTTTTTCCCGTTTTCTGTAGGCAGCAGGGATAGGCTATCTGTGGGAAATGGATACCTAAGAGGACATGCATTAAGTGAATATGCTCTTGTATAAGGTAATCATTGCTTGTGATTTGTTAGCCCTAGCCATGTGTGTTTATTGTCTTTAAAATCATTGCCTTCTTACTCTTACTCCTATGCATGTGTTCTATTCTCAACACTTTTTGTGTTTGTTTTAAATTCATTCCTTTTACCTATGTGGCTCACTCCCTGATTCTTCATAGTTCTTTCACAGTATTTTATTTTCTTATTTCCTTAAACTTCTAGGCTTATTTTACTTGTTGGCACTGCCTATTTTAGTGGCCTCTCTCCTCAGCAAATAACCCTCTTAACTTCACAAGTATTACTGGCAAAGCAAAGAGTATCAGAGCATTGATCACTGCAGAAAGATGGAGTGCAGGAGACTGCATCTTTATTCCCCAGAATGCAATGATGCTTTAGTAGCAAGCCACAAAGGCGCAGAAATGAGTGGGGACAGTGATATCTTGATTGTTATTGTGAATGCTGACACGTATTTTTGGCCACCTGAAAACCTCCAGCTAACACTACAGATAGTTTGATCACTGACTGTTCAGAAATTACTTATGAAGACAACCAAAATAAAATTTGACAGGCAAGTTTAATTAAGTCTGTTACAATTGTTATGACTCATACAAATTAGACTGTTCCAGCTGGATGGGGCCATAGACATAGCTAATCTTTCTGGAAGAGCTGAGGAAACTTGGGTGAAATAACTGACACTAGGTTCACTGATGTCTTGAAAGAAATCTGGTCTGGAGTCCGAGTTTCCCAGCATCTCAGTCCTGCCTTCATTCCATTCCTTCACAGAATCTGCCTCAGAAAGCTCTCCTTTAGGAGCTGAATTCTATGATATGTTGTTTCAGGCTGAAATATATCTGATAAAAATTGTCAGGTACTCATCGCTTGCAATGCTCCATTCATCATTATGTAAATGAGTGAGATCCCGTGACCTGATTTTTCATTTTTTAAATTTTTGGATGCATTTTTTTAAAGAAAGATAGAACAGATTGTGTGGTCTTATCTTAATTTTATCACTTCTCAACTCTGACTTTCTGAAAAGAGTAGAAGGGTAGCTTTTTGACATGAGTCATTGATTCTGTCCAAACAGACCTGGGAATATCACCAAAATCACAGCTTGGCATAACCTACTTAAAAAAGTAGTAGGTTTAGAGGTGGTGTTGCCTCATGGTTTTCGATTACATCTGCATTGCTTTTTCTGTGTGCTACTGTTTCACATCTTAATAAAGAGAAACAATTCATTTGGTAAATAATCTATAATACAATTTCCAGAGAGTGCTCTGCCATTTCTCAACTGCCAGATATATTTTATTTTTCCTCTGCATGTAACCAAGGAAAACAAGGTTGCAAAATGATGCCAGCTTCTGCTTTTCAGCTACAAGATGTCAATAGCCCTTGATTTTGTTGCTGTTGTCACTAATTTCTGCAAGTTCAAAAAAAAGTGTCATAAAAACAAATTGCCTTTAAACATCCTATCGTTATTCACACAGTATTCTTGTGAGAGGACTTTCAATATATTTGCCGTCGTTTTTGAAATCACTTTTAATCACTAATATTCAGGCCCTTAGAAAGGCTACTCAGACTCTTACTTTTTATTTCCTCTGAGTCTTTTTTTTCTTGTGTTTTCATAGTGACATTTTTACTATAAAGTCGCATTTTTGTCTAGGACAATGGCATCTTGTTTTTAAAGCAAACAAACACTAGACAATTTGTTTTGAAAATATGTGGGATGATGACAAAGTCATAAGAATTTCAGAGAAATGTCAGCACTAGTGTTGAGAGAGCTAGTTCTCATGTGTTTCTTATATGAAAAGAGAATTTGGTGCCTATGTAACTGACAGCCTCCGTGCAGTGCAGAAGTTTCTTTGTTTTTGCTATGCATTGTCTTCCTCTTTTCACTGTAAGCCCACTTGATGGTTTCGAAAGATCAATTCTACTTTGCAGTGAATGTGTCTCTTAACCTTTTTCCTAGAAACTGAAACAGTATACAAGTGAGTCGCACAAAAGGGGGGACTCTAAGATGAATGGCAAGGAAGCAAAGGTTTATATTATAATTCATGTAGAAAAGAGCATTTTCACTAATCAGTACCCATATCATACATTTGTAAAAATAACTGCCTGACAGGTGAAAAATCTATTTTTTGACAGCGTACTTTTAGTTTTAAATCAATCCAACACAATAGTTCCATTTTTTTGCTTTATACAAACTCTCTTTCACCTCTTGATAAACTGTACCCCTGTGAGCCATAGAATGTTTCAGGTTCCTATCCTTTTCTGTGTTGAAGCAATATTTTGAGGGCAATGTAAAGCAGATTCATTTGGCAGAATGTTTTTATATGCATATCAGTGCAAAGCTTGGGTTTAATAATGTTGTGGATTAAAGGCTCTGTCCAAAACTTTGTAATGCACTGTGAAATACTTGCAGTGCAGTTTGGACTCCTGACCCTCTGAGGCCTCTCTGAGGTATTCTATTTTAACCTGGTGCATAGAGCACATTGGTGATAAATCTTGAAGCAGATTAAGTAATTTCCCCATAGTGGTGTTTCTACTGGAGTTTCGAATAACCCAGCACAGGTATTCAAAGTCTTGATATATTTGGATATTGCAGAATGTATCCCTCTGTATGAAAAAAAAAAACCAAGATTCTGGCAGAGCAGCATCATCCACTTTGACCCTCTTGTAAGAGTGTAAATGGATGCCATCTTGAGCTGACTGAATGCTAATTAATTTGCCACTTCTGAATCCTTAAAAAATAAAAGAAAGAGAAGAAAAGATGGCCCATTTGCATGCTAAAAATATGCAAATATGAGAAAGACTGTATGAAATGGAAGCTGGGGACATCATGACACTCTCAGGTCTCAGGATGCCTTTGGGGATTTAATTTACTTTTCTCTTTTGCTTGGAGATAGTCTTTGGCCTAAGAAACTTTGGCTAGTAAAATCTCTGAGGTCCACCTGAGACAGTGTTCATGAGCATCAATACCTGTGGGCAGCCAAAAAGTGTGTGCCAGGCTCAGAGCTGGGACTTGTAAGTGTCTTGAATTCAACTCTAGGAAGAGAGAGTTTTCATAATGTCTTCTCAGTGCCAACACCTTTGTTAAATAAAGGTCAGATCTACATAACGAAACAAAAGCAGGGCCAGATCAGGAAGAAGGGGAGTTGTTTAATCCAGGAGACCAAGAAACTTTGGAGATTTGATTAAAAACCCACATGTTTTCCTGGGAATGAGCATCTAATTAGTATGGAAAATCTAAATGTGCCCATTACTTTTTTTGCCCCTTTCCACAAATGACAAGTCCTCTCATTAAACACATTTTAAAAAGCAGAAATTATGGGCTTGAGCAGAACAGTATATGGGCCACTCATTTCTCTGCTCCTATGAAGAAACGAGCCATGGGCAATATTGTCATTATGAGGAAAGAACACTTGGCAGTATCGTTCTGACAGCACATTAAGAAAAATAAGCAAGGCAAGTAGAGTTTGAGAGACCATGTCTCCAGAAGCTCCAACCACTGTTTCTCAGACCAAACTGCAGGGTCCTTTCTAGTGGCCAGTCCACTGGGGGAGGGGGTAGGTGGGATGTGCAACCCGAGAAAAGAGGAAAAGTGCCTGCACGAGTGTGCACAATGATGTGTGCATGTGTGGTTGTGGGAGTGTGTTTGTGTGTATGCATGATGTGTGTGAGAGCAGATGTGCACAGACACTTGTGTAGAGGACCTGTGTATATATAGATAAGTATGTGTGTGTAATGGGTGTGCAGGTAGTGTGTGTGTGTTTTAAAAAACTGTATGCCATTACCCACGCTTTAATAAAATAACAAACACCTTTCTTTTCCCTCACTCCCTCTGCTTCTCCTGAAGTCTTTGATTCTGCTCATAGTTATTGTAGTTTGTTACCATGAAAAACAAGAAAAAAAATAAGGAGCTTACTCCTTCTTAATGCTGTTAGGGTGAAAATATGATTACTCCCTTCATGTCTTTTGATGGAGGTGTCAAGAGCACACAGTGGCTGAAGAACCTTCTCTTGCACATTGAATTGGAGAAACGAGAGCATGAATTGAGTAGACGTGGGTCAACATCACATTAAAGAATGTGTCCGATGCTCCTTACTGTATTACCTTTCTTCATTCTTCTCCTAGCTTTGAGGTCTCACCATCCCAGCAATGATTTCTCCATGAAAGCTCTTACTTCCTGCTCTCATTTTCCTCTTGGTGTTTTCTGACATGGTCTGCATTTTTTCCTCATTATTTGCATCTCTAATTTATAAATAGCATACTATAAATTCAGTATTCCAGAACCCCCAAGCTTCAGGCGTAAAATCACAGAATCTTAAAGCCAGACAGGACCTTGGAGTGTTTTAATTCAGTTCCCTTATTTACAAAGGAGCACATTTAGAACAGATTCTTTGGAGGCACCTGGCTGGACCCAACTATCCCAGCAAGATCATAGGGTTGACAAAGATACCTCACTGTAAACTGTGGCAGTCGATGTCATAGCAGTGACGAGAAACAGCACAAAAGGCATCACCTTTAGGAGATTAAATGCGATAACTTACATTTGTGAAAGTGCTTTGTGAGCTGTAAAGTGGTAAATGCGTAAATGGTAAGATGTTTCTTTACTTTTTTTCTTTTATAACTAATAATGTTCTGGGTAAAAGTTGTACTATGACTTTTGAGACTAGAAAACCTAGTGAAAACTGAAAAGTCTAGGTGCATATTCTAAAGAAGCCTTCTATTGTGTCTTGGAGTTCTTTAGTAGTTAGTTTTTAGAAAGCTGCTTTCAATATTCAGCACTTTAGGCAGGAAGGAGTCATTATTCATACAGTTACAGAGAAAGAACACTGGACTGCTGGTTTGCAGGCCCGGATTCCATTCTGGCTTTGAGATTCTGCCGTATTTATTCACTTGGTGACTGAAATGATTGTTAATCATTTAACTTGTATAAAATTGAACTCGTCATTCCCTTTCATCCAAATATGATTCTCATCTGCTATCTACCTCAATGAATGGAACCACCAAGTATCCAGTAGCCCTACCCAGAAATGCGGAAGGGATACTTCCCTCCTATTTCTTTCCTACTTCCTCCTCCTTTTCCAGTTCCCTCCCATCACCAGGGTCAGTCAGTCTCACTTCTAAATAGGCCTTCAACTATCCTCACTGCTATCATCCTCATCTTTATCTCTCACCTTTGTTTTAGTTCTTACTGGTGTCTTTCTCCAGCCCTGCCTCTTACTCCTTCCATTTCTAGCCAGGCTGATTCTACAAATTATAAATTTGATTAGCTCACCTCCCTGTGTAATACCCTCCATAACTTCAGAATGCTCTAAGGAGGAAGTTTAAAGTCATTGCCTTGATCCAGAGGCTGTTTATAACATGGCTTCTGCTGGCTTTTCCAGTTTCTCTCCTCACAGTCTACATTACAGTCTTCATGATCTGATTTTGTTTCTTGAACAAATTATCTTACCTCTCACCTCCAAGCTTTCATACATGCCGTATCTTTCACTCAATGCCTAACACTAAACTCTCCATTCTCATTTTGTTATTGTTATATGCTTGAATCCATTCTATCTTTCAAGTCTCCACTTAAATGTCCCTTTTTCTGGAAGCCTTTTCTTATTGCTCCCCTTCCAGCACAGTATCTCTGCGCTTCTCCTATTAGAGCACTGATGACAAATTATTAAACAGTGCATGTTCCCCACTATATCATGAGCTTCACATGATTAGGGACCAAGTATATATAATTTTTATGTCTTCAGGGCTTACTCCAGTGCCTCATACATAGAATGTGTTCAAATAAATGTATCTTGAATAAATGATCACATAAATGTCAGTGACTTATTATATGACCTTGAACAAGTCACTTATCTTATTTGGGCCTCTATTTTATTTATGACTAACATAAGAACATTGAATTAAAATGGCATAGAGGTAGGTTACAGTTTTAGCTATATGAATGTATAATTATATGTTTATTGACATCAAAAATGTGATAGAGCTTTCAAAATAGCTATGAGTTGGCTATACTTTTATATCTTTGATTTGACCTTAAACATTGAAAAAGTTTGTAATCTTTGCTTGCAGCTGGAACATACTATATACCACCTGCTAAATGTCTTTCTCATGAAAACAATAAATGACCACTATTAATGCTAGAGATCAAGAAGAGTTTGCATCCTTGCAATTTTAGGTTTTGTGGGCTTTGTGGACATGTGAAAAGAAACTACAATAAATATGTTTTTATTGAGGAATTTGGGTCCAGTCTAAAAGAGAGCAAAATGGCTTAGAAGAAAATGCATATTCAGTTTTTCTTTAGGTTAATGAATAGTTGCTTGAATATAATAGGCTAAAGATGGGAGCTAGTTAATATTTCTTTCAACTAAGTTGAAACTTTAGAAGTTGAATCATTAATATTTATATAGTGGCTAAGTCTTAGGTCTTTAATTTTATTCTTAAGTGAGAAAATGTAATGTATTTTGGTGGGTCTACAGATTGTTCATGTGAGGAAGCAGTTGAGCTGAGATAGTGCTGATGGCAAAGGGAAGCAACAAGTATTTGAATATAAAATATGCAGAGAAGACATTTTTGAGCTTCTTGTTCATAGTTTTTGGATGATCCCAAAGGTGAGAAATGCACATAATCTACTGTCAGAGGGAGCCAGTTTTGGGGAGCCATCATGCAAATCAACAGACATAGATGCCACATTTCCTCTCTTGAGAAGCTGAGAAAAGGTCAAAACTTTATACTGTGAGAATGATCCAATTAAATACCAATATGAAGCCAGCACTCTATGTGCCCCAAAAAACAATGCTAGCTATGCATTCTTATCAGTGTCTCTTTGAAGGCCCCCTCAAGCTTAACTCTGTAATCATTGTCTTGGCTTTTTCTGATTCAGAAATATAATAAACTTTCCAAGGTTTTTTGTCCTTGACTTTTCATATTTTACCCTTTTTTGTTTTATTGTGCTTGCATTTTATCATATCCGTTCTATAGTATTATGTTACTGGAATTAACAACTCTGCATCAAGGATTATTTTTCCAATGTATTGCCTTCTTGGATAAGAATTTATTCCTTAGACTTCCTGCCAATCTGCAGTTGTTAGAAAATGATATGCTAGTTTGAAGAGCTGGATACCTTTAGATGAGGAAAGAAAATTGTGAGAGAAAAATAATTTTTATCTGAGATTGAAATTCAGGCAAGGGGACTGGTGGTGTTGTTTCAGCAGACAGTGTACCAACATGGCTCTATATTAGATAGAAGTGCCAGCTTACAGCAAACAGAAGACAACTCAAACAACAAAATAAAACTAGGCCTACCTCTGCTTATTCAAATACCACCCACAACTTTCTGGGAGAAGAACATATGCAGAGCATATTTGAAAACATTATAAGGCATGCATAAAGTACAATATTAGTCAATTTTATATGCTCAGTTGCATGAAATCTTGTGTTTAAAAAATATAATAATTTGCATTTCATGGCTTTTGATAACCTCAGGAGTGCACTTGAAATTCAGCACATGCCCACAGCACCTCCCAGCTCACCCCATTTTTAACTGAAGACCAATGGTTTCTATTAAGGGATCAGGCAGGGCCTCTGACAAGCCAGTCAATAACTATGTGAGGTTACTTCATTAATGATATAATGGCTGATAGAGTGAGAGGCAAAAAACAGGTTCCTGACAGCAGCAAATGAAAATGATAGAGATTCTTGAAGCAATGCGCCTTTCCTTTGTCATTGTCTTTTGCTTCGCTTATTCAAAATGTGGCATTTATGTATTCAGTCTTGATGAATGTTGCAGGCTTTAAGTACTTTTTCCATCTCTAATGCAGTGCCGATTGCACATTGTTCTCTCTTTCTCTCTCTCTCCCCCTCTCCCTCTCTCTCTTTTTTGCTATAACCTCTGCTATCAAGGCATCGCAGGCTGAAGGGTTGCAGGCACTGGCTAAACAGCTTTTGTGCTGTAAATGGTGCAGGTGATGGGACAATGCATCGTAAGTGCTGGCCAGGCCATAGAGCAGAGTGGGTAGTGGGACCCTACGGCTAAAGTGGGGCTGGTCCCCCTGGCCCTGCCACACTCTTAGCTTTACTTGGAAATCAGGCAGAAACCTCCAAGGAAAGTGTAGACATCTCTGTGGAGTTCAGACAGTGATGCGATTAGGAGAGAAAAGCTCACTGAAAGTGACTCAGGAGGAGAAGTCACATGGAAAGGGCACTTTAAGTAGCCACGTTCAGAATCCCACACAGGTCTGGCTAGGATGTGCTGATGTGAGTGCTTGGCTTCTAAAGGCTGAAGTTCTTTCCAGTTTATAAGTGCCTTGATGGGCACAGGCTGTGTTCTGGGTCTTTGGGGGGAGTCACACACTTTATTTGAATGAATGAGAGGGAATACAGACTGGCAGGTGTCTGGCATTAATGAGAGCGAGCTTTGGGGAAGCTAGAGTGAAAAGTGAAGGTATTTCCTGAGTTGCTACTGGATCCTTTCTTTGACAAGGGTCATAGTCGGACAAAGGATAGACGTGTAAGAGGGCCAGAGTTGAGAGCTTCATGGTGCCCCTTCCCATGTGATTTTGAGTAGCCTAACTGGTCAGACTTCCAGCAGCCTTTGCACCTTTGGTGGCATGATAACTATGATCTGTGTTGGACAGGGAAATATGATAAACTAACTGATACATACATATATTTTAATTTCAACAGATTTCACCTGTGAATTAATTTACTTCGTGGAGTGCTTGGATTAAGCTGGCAGATCATCAGAACCACATCAGCATGATCAAAGGCAGGCAAGGATAAAAAATGTGATGACCCCAACTTTCTATGGCTTCCCCCCAACACAACTTGGGTGGCAGGACATAGTGTCAAATTGCCACCGTGTATTTTAAGAAAGGACTCATATCTTTTGTTAAAGAGTCTGTATCCAAACATAAACAAACAAAAACTAAGCACCCCATAATTAGGTGCATAATTATAGCCTGGATGTACAGGTGACTTGCCTGGCCAGCGCACTTTAGGAGAAAGGATTGACCTTTATGTTTTTGTGGTTCTGTCACAGAATGTGGTGATGCTCTTCTATCTTTATTCGCTGCAAAGGACCATAGCAGGGTTTGTTGTCTACTTGAAGGTTGAGCTGGCCTGAACTACATACATAGTATTCTAATTGGGCAGCCTCAGTTACTTTGATAATTATAAAATTATATTTTCAGTGTGCAATTTTTCATTGGTTTTTACCAAGTACTTGCATGATAGGCATTATTCTCTCTAGTTTGTAAATGTTATAGACTAAATTGTCCCTCATCCCAAATTAATGTTAATGTCCTAACCCCTAGTACCACAGAATGTGACTGTATTTGGAGATAGAGTCTTTGAAGAGTTAATTAAATTAAAATAAAGTCTTTAGTGGGGGCCGTAATTCAATCTGTCTGGTGTTTTTATTAGAAAAGGAAATTAGGACGCAGAAACATACAGACAGAAGACCATGCAGGGAGAAGATAGCCATTGCTGGGGCCAAGGACTTGGCCCTCTGAAGGCTTGCTGAAAAAATCAACGTGCAAAAAGCAGATTAATTGGAGGAAAGGCACACACATTTATTTAAGGCTTATGTATTTAAGGCTCTTTTGTGTATACAAGAGCCTTTGGAATGAAGACCCAAAGAAACAGGAGAAATTGTCTATTTGTATGCTTAGGTTCACAAAGTATGGATAGCAGTATAGAAATATGATTGGACAAAAAGGGTTTGATCTAATGCTAATAGCGTGAGTGGGGAATCCCAGCAAGGCCTGCCTGTCTGGATTATTCATGCCCTCTCTAAGCTTGCATTCCTTCCTTATGGGTGTAGGCAGGGCCCTCTCTGGAGTGGGGGTCGTATAGACCTACAGTCAAACAAGGTAGGTCAGATAATGTCTTCGTGGACAGTTTTTACACAGAAAGGTGGAGGGAACAGAGTAATACTTTCAGGTTTTATGGCTGGCTTTAGGGAAAAGGGGTTCTGATATCTATGACTCATCTTGGGGAAGAGGAATTCTGGTGTCCATGGCTAATCTTGGAGGAGGATGGGACTGACTGACAGGAGGGCAGGAGAAGATTGGAGAAAAACTTTTGCTTCTGAGGCTTTCATTTTGGGGTATTGTTTTCTGACCTCAACATCTACAAGCCAAAGAGAGATCCTTCAGAAGAAACCAACCCCGCTAACACCTTGATCTCAGAATTCTAGCCTTCAAATTTATAAGAAAATAAATTTCTGCTGTTTAAGATACTCAGTAATAAACCTTGTACTGTGAGAGGCTTACCAACTTGGTCAAACTGACAGTGTAGCTTACTTGGTCCAGTTCCCTATCATCTGTCCCCAGTGATGAGCATGTTAATGAAATGAGTGCATTCTCTGCATCCGTATTTAGATATTGTCAAACTGCTTGCCAAAATAGTCATAACAGCTTCTCCCAACAATAAAGTGTGAACATCCCCATTTAAAAAAATACAATCCACCAACACTAAATATTGTCAGGATTTGTCATTTTCTCCTAGTCTAATAGGAGTGAATAGTGTCTCATGGTTGTTTGAAGTGCCCTCTTAACAACCACAGTCACAATGGCCAGCACTTATTTAGCATTTATCAAATGTCAATTTCTGTACTATTTGTTTTACATCTTTAATCTCCACAGTAGTTCTATGAAGTAAGCATAGTGATTATCATCTATATTTTGTAGAAAAGAAAATTGATATTTAGAATGATTAAGCAAATTGCTCAAGACCAGAGTGATTAAACAAGAATAAGAATTTATCTTATTCCAAAGCCCATGGTGTTAGTTTGGGTTTCCACAAAAGCAGACCTCGAGATAGAGACTTGGAGACAAGTAGTTATTTCAGAGTCTATCCCAGGAGGTGCACCTGGGATTATGGGGAGAGCCAGATAAGACTGAGGGGTCAGTACAGGGTATGTTAATAATGAAATTACTACTATGGGAAATTGGGGATCCATCTTTCTGAGGGCTCCTTTGAGGACTGGTGCACCATGAAATTATCCCACCTACTTATGAAGAACCCGGGCTATTCCTCTTCTGTTTCCTATTCCTCATTGGTTGAGTTTTGGGTGGCTCTGCATGAGGACTGACCAACGTCCCTCAGCCTAGAGAAAGCCCTCAATCACAGAAATAGAGACATCAGGTCCTTGAGACGATCCATTGCCACTGCAGGGGAACACAGAGGTAGGCCAATGTACTGATAGTGGATTGACACCCACTCTGCCCCTGGCTATATTGCCACCTGTTGCCACCTGCTAAAGCAGGAGATATCTCTGCACTAGCTTCTTCCTCTCAGGGCCCAAGGAGAAGTTACTATATTTAATCTCTGTGCTGTGTGGTTGATTTATAATTGATGCGACTTTTCTTATGGAAGTTGATACACAGTATTGCACCTCCCCAAAACTGTCTAACTTTGTATATGATGGATTTTTTTTGTCATACTTATTCTTTCCTGGTTTTAATTACTTTGTGTGTCATAAGACTCATCACGTAGTTTTGATAAAGTGAGGGGGAAACACCAATTGCTTCACTGCTTTCTTGTGAAGTATATAAAATAAATCATCTCTAAACTCTGAGGTGGTTTCTCTATTTATAAAGATGCATTTTTTTATTCTAAAATAGCTTCAAGTCTGGGTGTAGTGGCTCACCCCTGTAATCCCAGCACTTTGGGAGGCCAAGGCAGGCGGATCACCTGAGGTTAGGAGTTCAAAACCAGCCTGGTCAACATGACAAAACCTCATCTCTACTAAAAATGCAAAAATTAGCTGGGCGTGGTGGTGGGTGCCTGTAATCTCAGCTACTGAGGAGGCTGAGGCAGAAGAATCGTTTGAACCTAGGAGGTGGAGGTTGCAGTGAGCCGAGATCATACCACTGCACTCTAGCCTGGGCGACAGAGCAAGACTCTGTCTCAAAAAAAAAAAAAAAAAAAAAGATGTAAAAAAGCTTCAAATAAGGTCATGGATATAAAACTGGCCTACAAATTAAAACTTTACTAGAAATCTGACTAGGGATAATAAAAACAAGGCAATGTGTATAAAAGAAATAATAACAGTAATTTAAATTTGTGTGGTACTTTGGGGTTTTTAAGCATTTTCCTGTTATTTCACCAGAACTGATCAACAGGAAAATAATACCTGCTTATATCTTGTTATTCTATTTTGTAAATGTAAAAACAAAGGCTTAGAATGCTAGAAAGGACTTGCCAGGATTACCCAGTGATTTGGAGACCATGGTCGAACCTCATCTCTGGATGGCTGAAACTCAACCCTATTCTAAGTGAACCACATTAGAGTTTTCCAAAATGTGGTTCACAGACAACCAGCATCAAAATTGCTGGGTTTATTTTCTAAGAAGGCAAATCCTAGACCTTACCTCAGGGGTTGAGCCTCTGATAAAATTTCCTGTGTACCCATATGCAAAGGTGTAATACATTTTAAAGGCATGTGTTGACTCTTGGGTGTCACAAGGGTCAGGACATTCTCAACACCTCTGGAGATGGTCTTGGGGACATGCTAGCCACCTGCAACCCACTACTCATGCTTAGACAGGCTCTTCACTGCTGCGATGTTTTTGTTCCCACCCGTGGTGGTCAAGATTGTATCAATGTAGAGAAGCCAAAATTGCTCTAGAAGAAAGAGCACATTTGTGGTCATCCTTTCCATGCCGGTAATATCTTTAACCAAACAGATTTACCGATGGGCATGCAGATAGGCTGATCATGCAGATCTGGATAACCTTTTAATTTATTAAAAAATTAGTCAATGATTCCCAACAACATGTCTGAAATATGAAGACAGACTATTTTGTCATTGATGAAGTGTGTCACTGAAGTGAGTTTTAAACACTTCCTGTAAATCTTATAGTATTTTAGGAGGCCGACCTATTCAATTTTATTTTCTCTGCCTATCAAAGCTATACTATGGTTAACATGTTCTCTGAAACCTTTTGGGGCAGCCTGAACTGATTTCTGCATCATCAAAATGAACTGCAGATGAGATATTCATGGTAATCCTTGATGTCCAAGATTATTGCCAGAGGCCATGGCAGTTGTCCAATTGAGAGATGACAGGAGTTCAGACATTGATGTGACAGTGGGGATGGTCCAAAGGAACTTGACTCTGTGTATTTTGAAAGTAGAGCCAACCAGATTTCCTGATGGTTTGAATGTGAGGAATAAGAGAAAGAGAGGGGTCACGGATAACACCAAAGTTTTCTCTCTGAGCCACTGAAATGATGCAATTGAAGTAAGCTAAGATTTAGGGGGCTGAAGATATGCAGGCTTTGTAAGAATCAGTTTGGAACATTTTATGTTTGAGATAGCTCTTATATATCCAGCTAAGAGGTCATGTTAGACCGGTGAGTTTAGTCTTTGGGAGACAATCTGGACTAAAGATAATAATTTTCCAATCATTGGCATATAATTTGAATTTAAAGCCACAAGACTTGATAAACTCACTTAGAAAGTGAGTTGTAGATTGAGAAGAGAAGAGGAGGTAGGACTAACTAAACTATGGGGCACTTAACAGAGGTCAGGAAGAAGAGGAAGAGTCAACTTGACTGGACAGGAACTAACAGGGAGATGTGTGATGTCCTGCACATCAAGGGGATGATGGAGAAGACTGAGGCAAAAGGAATGGCCTCTTGTCAAATGCTGCTGATAATTGACTACTGGATTTAAAAATGTAGAATTCATTGGGGACTTTGTAAGAGCAGTTTTTATAAAGAATAAAGGCAAGAACCAGCTTGAAATATGTTGAAGAGACAAGGGAGGAAAGGAGCCGGGGCCTGTGTTAATTTCATTTCTATTTAACATTTCACCTGCAAAGTTAGGTCCAGAGGGCTGGCCTTCTGTTATGCTAGTCTAGCATCTTGGAAGCATGGTCCTAAGATGACCAGGAATTTAGCCACTTGGACAGAATGCCAGCAACCTGGAGAGGACTCAAATGACCATTTTTACCAGCCTGACAACTCATAGCCATCATCTAGAAGCGCTTCCCTCTGTTTGTGGGGAAGATGATAATTGGTCCCAAAATAGCCTATTCGGCACCCAGCACAGTGCCTCATACATAGTAAGTATTTAATAGCTTTTTGTGGTCTGAATGGGTTTGTAAGAGAATGAATGTGCTTGGGTATATTTGGAGCAAATTATCCATGTTTGGTCAATTTTCTTTTTCAAATAAAAGATCTACAAATGATTGCTAGCAAAAATAAATAAATAAAGCCAGGGTGAAAAAAAAAACCTGTTTTAGACAAACACATTGTGTCCTGAAAGATCTATTCTGTCATGCCAGCAGTCTCATTGGCTGTGATTTGTATATTAAGAAGATTTTAATTGCTCAGGTAAGTGCCTGCACCTGCTAAGACATTGTGTATTAGAGTACTTTATTCTAATCTTTTACAATACAGGGCACACTTCACCCATAAAATTATTCTCTGCACAATTATCACTCTGTTTTGCTGAGGTAGAAAGTGCAACTTAACACTTTGGGTTTCACTCGTTATTATTAAAATCATGGAAATTAGGATCACTGGGTAATGCTTGTGCAGTTAACTGCTGAATTGCCCTCGTCCTTTCTGTTCCTCTTTTGCTTGCACCAATGAGCTGGACTTGAGTGAGTTTTTACTTTATCTGCAAGCATAGTGGGGACCTGATTGTTTTCAACACAAAAGGTGTTATGAATTCCCAGCAGAGGTTTTCTATTGAGGAACATATAAGCTAACTGGTTTTCATCTTTATTTTTCAAATGATGTATATTTTTTCTGACTATACAAGAATTACAAAAGGAAAATTTAAAATAATTACATATAAAAAGTAGTGGAAAATTTAGAAAGTATAGGGGAAACACAAAATTATTCATAATAAATTATTATTCATATGTATTTTGTGTACTTCCTTCCAGTTTATTTATAAATACAGATAGTGCATAAAGCACAAACACACTCACATCCATAGAAGCATACACCATCTCAGATTGGAATATAAGTAAAACTTTTCTTTTTCTAAGACGGACTACAGCAGGGGTTGGCAAACTATGGCGTGCAGACCATATCCTGCCTATTATTATAAATAAAGTTTTATTGGAATACAACAACGCTCATCTGTTTACATATTGTCTGTGGCTACTTTCATGCTACAAGGGGGGAGTGGATAGTTGTAATACAGACTGTATGATCTGCAAAGCCAAAAATATTTACTATTGGCTTCTTATAGGAAAAGATCCATTCATCATAAATTATTATAATAACATTTGATACATACCTTCCGCTGAGAACTAGGTTTTTTTTTTTATTGCATTATTACTTTATCTAGAGGTCAGCACTCAGATTTTGTGTCTTTGCTGTGGTCTGGTTTGATCCAGCTCATCTATATAACTTACCCACTTCAAGTAATGTCGCATTTCTTGACCCATTTTTTACCCACATTCCCAAAGTTTAGCACTTCCCTGATTGCCCATGCTCCCAACAGTGGTGATTTAAGAATGATACAAGAGCCTGCCCTGCCTTTCTCTTGGAAAGACAATATGCTTTAATATGTACCTTTACAGATTCTGAGTCAGTGGGTTTGGAACTGCATTTCAAAAAAAGCATCTCTTGGTGATTCTGTTGTATGTTGTTCATAAAACCTTATTTCGAGAAATACCATCATAGGCCTTTGCTTTCCACCTGCCCTACCAAACTTACCTGCTGTTTCTTCCAACCACTTAGGACTTTGCTTTCTGCTAGGAATTGGAAAATCCACTGGGAGTGATAAACTAAACAGACACTCCCTAGGGAGTATCTTTTTGTTCCCTTAAGATTTCCCAGAGACAGAGTCTTAACCCGGAGAAATGGTTCTTCTGAACATTTCAAACCAGTAGCACTTCAGTGTAGAAGTTTAGACAAGTGGGTCTGAAGATACTTCTAAAAATATGAGTGTGAAATTCTGTGCTTGGACCAGCCCTATTGAATGCTGACTGTTTAATAGTTGCTATATAAGTTTGTGAGATATCCTAATTATTAAACAAACAAAACCAAGCAGTGAGTTGACACATAAGGCAAATCTTCATTTGTCAGAAGTAGTTGGTATTCATCTTAGTTTCCGTAGTTCATATTTTGTTTCATTTCATCCATTAGCTTCTGTTTTTTAAATACAGGTATCCTCCAAAACATCTTTGGGCATAGCACAGGCTCTGTGTCAGGATGAACACCGATTTGTAGTTATAACCGTATTATTTAGGTTGCAAGTAAAGTAACTTTTTATCAAAAGCTTAAATAAGTTTCCCTGTTTGAGAGTTCCATCTATGTGAGTTGGCTACAAGTATTAAACAAAATGGTTTATTTTCTTCTCTAACTTACGACCATGTCTTTATCATCTCTTACAGATTTGTAAGAACTATAAGCCCTCAGGTTAATATGTCATTTTCTCCATTGCCCTGACTTTAGGCAGCACAAACATGAAAAACAATCATTTGGATAATTATTATTCTTTTAAGAAGCCTAGTATACCCAGTATTGGTTTAGGCATGATGAGAGAATATAGAAGCACCATAAAGCATAGTATCTGTCCTAGAATTGCTTGTAATATGACTAAAGAGAAAAACAATTATGTATCTTACAATTGGGGCACAACTTAGGGCAGTAGGGTTAGAGCATTGTAGTTCAATGTTTTAACATTTATTCAAACTCAATCAGTAAGTGTTTATTGATTGCATATTATGCACAGGTATTATACAAGTAGTGAACAAAAGAGCCAAAACCTTCAAAAACCCTTACTCTTAGGGAGCTTATATTCTGGTGCAGAAGACAGCCAATAAACAATAGTATGTTTTCATAAGTTCTAAGAAGAGCAAAGCAATAAAAGGGAGTCAGATGGTGTATGTGTAGGGGGAAAGATGGTGATTACTATATTTGTAAGCTACCTCAAAGGCTCACAAGTTTGAATCTCATTAGTTCTGAGACCTTTGAGTCTTGAGATCCTAGCCTTTGATTTTGAGATTCTAGCCTTTAAGGCCCCAGTCCAACATCTTAAGAAAGCTGTGTTGTTCTGGAATCATCATCATGTAGGCAGATATTCTAGCCAAGTGATAAAATATTTCTTTACAAAAGAGAAGTCTCAAAAGGGAAGATATAATTCAAAGATCTGAAGACTTTGGGGAATTTATGCATGTCTAAGTACATATCCAAGTCCTGGGGGAAATGTCTGGAAGCTATTCTTGCCAGACTCTTGCATGTTTTGCTCCTTTTCTTTCTGATCTCAGCTCTACCGCCCTCACCAGATTACCTGGTTTCACTTTATTTTCATAGCACTCACCACCAATTGATATTTATTTATTTGTCTAGTTGTTAATTGCTGTCTTTTCCCACTAGATAGGAAGCCCCGGAAAATTACAAAACTTGTTTGTTTTGGCCCTGACATATGGTTACTTCTTAATAAGTATTTGTGGAATGAAAGAAGGACCAGAAATTTGCTATATCCTACCATAGGCAAGAAAGAGAGAAACATGTTCTCAATGATTTAATTCTTAACAAATTATCTCAATGTATATACTTATTTATCTTCATTGCAGTAATTCACTTATTTGAAATGATCCAAAATAGATTATTCCAGTTCTTATTAGTCAAATTTGTGAAGTATCCTGTTAATTTTCAGACAAACAAATACTTTTTGAGATGATTTTAGAAAAAGCTACAATTAAGGAAAAATTCCATGTTCTCTTAGAAAGTAACGTATTTACATTTTCAAATTTAATAAAATGCACAGAATGCATTCACCTTTCATACGAATGTTTCCATTCAAATAGCCTAAATATATATATGTATATATATGTGTATATATGTGTATATATATATAAATGAAACAATTGGTTCTCTATATTATGAAATAATTCAAGCAAATGAAAAGGTATACAGAATAATATAGTCAGCATCTGTGTACTCAACATCCAGCTTTTTCGAATTTAATATTTTTCCATATTTGCTTCATATCTTTATTTTAGACAAATAAACATTTCCAATACATTTGAAATCCCTTGGATAACTGCCCCTATCCCATTCCATTCTCCCCTTCCTGGAGGTCATAATTATCTTGATTTGATTTTTAACTTCTCCATGCCTATTTTTATAATTTTATACATATGTATGATTCTATAAACAAGATAGAGTTTGCATGTTATTATATAAGTGGTATCATACTACAGTTGACCCTTAAACAACATGGGAGTTAGGAGTGCCGACCTCCCACACAGTTGAAAATCTGCATATAACTTTTGACTGTTCCCAGACTTAACTGCTAATAGCCTACTGTTGACTGGAAGGCTTACTAATAACATAAACAGTTGCTTAACACATATTTTGTATATTATGTGTACTATACACTGTATTTTCACAATAAAGTAAGCTAAGGAAAAAAATGTTATTAAGAAAATTATGAGGAAGAGAAAATACATTTGCTATTAAGTAGAAGTGGATCATCATAAGGCCCTTCATCCTCATTAGTTTTATGGTGAGTAGACTGAGGAGGAGGAGAAAGAGAAAGAGTTGTTCTTACTGTTTCAGGGGTGGCAGAGGCGGAAGAGGTGGAGGTAGAATAAAAGACAGGAGAGGCAGGGGCATTCAATATAACTTTTATTGAAAGAAATCCAAGTAAAATTGGATCCTCGAAGTTCAAACCTGTGTTATTTAAGGGTCAACTGTGCATGCGTCATTCTGCAACTTCGTTTTATTTTTTTTCCTCAACATAGTTACTTGATATTTATCCATTTCGATACAAATAACTAAGGCTTATCACAGGCTACTATATATGCTTTTGCTTATCAGTGTATCTTGTAATACTGGCCTGGTGTGACAGTTTATACTTCCACTTTTAGTATATGAAAGTTGTTTGATTCACATCATCACTAATTTTTGAAATTTTACTGAATTTTACTTTCATCTTTGCTTCTCTGTTGGGTAAAATGTTATTTCTTTTTTTTGTCATGCAATTAGTAGTATAGTAGAACATTGTTTCTCAGGTCTAATGAACCTTTAGCTCTTTTATCAATTGATCATTCATATCCTGTGTCTATTTTTCCTTAGGTTATGTATCTTTTTATATTCATTAAAGTGTTTTGTAGTCTACCTAACAAAATATTTTGGTTACATAAATTGTAAATATCATTATCCAGTCTGTGGTTTATCTTTTTAATTATTTATGGCATATTTTGCTATATAGAAAGATTTTTATTTAAATATTCAAATTTAGCAATTTTTTCTGTAGAGTTTATTATGTATAGTTTAAGAATTTTTTTCTTACTCTGAGACCATAAATTAGATTTTATCTTACATGTTCTTCCAAAAGTGGTAATATTTTAATTTACACATTAATACTTTTAATATTCAGGTTGAGTATCCCTTATCTGAAATGCTTGGTACCTGAAATATTTCAGATTTCAATTTTTTTACAGAATTTGGAATGTTTGCATATACATAATGAGGTATCTTGATGGGATCCAAGTCTAAACACAAAATTTATTTATGTTTCATATATACCTTATACACATAGCCTGAAAGTAATTTTATTTTTCCCTTGGGGATGCTAAATAAATGGTGTGTTGTGTGCCTGTGATTTGACTGAGACCCGTCATATGAGGTCAAGTGTGAAATTTTCCATTTGTGACATTATGTCAGTTCTCAAAAACTTTCAAATTGTGGAGATTTTCAGATTTCAGATTTTCATATTAGAGGTCAACCTGTATATAGCTATATATTTGCATGTAGTATGATGCAGGGATCTAATTTTGTTTTTTCTTTATTATTTATTGAATATCTCATTCTCCCCCTCACAGATTTGTAATTATATCTCTGTCATATAGTAATTTTCTAAAAATATTTTGTTATATTTCTGACCCCTCTCTGGTTTTCTTTGTGTTTTTATGTATCTGTACATCAAAACTACACTGTCAACTATATTGTTTTGGGGGATATGGCATGGTACTTCCAAAGTCAAATATCTGTGTTTGAATCTTGTCTTCACCATATTCTAGTGAATACCCTTGTGTGTATTTTTTAGTCTCTCTGTGCCCCAGTTTTCTCATCTGTTGAATGAATTTAGCAATGGTAACTACCTGTTTTAATCCATTAGGGCTGCTATAACAAAATATCATATATACTGGGTGGCTTATAAACAACAGAAATTTTTTCTCATAGTTCTGGATTGTAATCTGAAGATCAATCCACCGGCAGATTTAGTATCTGGTGAGGGCCTACTTCCTGGTTCATGGATGGCTGCTTTTTGTTTGTTTGTTTGTTTGTTTTTTGCCTCACATTGTGGAAGGGGTAAGGCAGCTCTGTGGAGTTGTTTTTATAGGACCTCACCCTCAAGATCTAATCACCTCCCAAAGGCCCTACCTCCTAATACCATCATATTGGGCATTAGGGTTCAACATATGAATTTTAGGGGAGGATAAACATTCATTTCATTGTACAACCTAAGGGTCGTTATGAGGATTGAGTTAGCAAATGCTTATGAAACCCTTAGCACAGCATCTGACACATAAAAACACTTGAGAAAATTGTAACTGTGTTACTATTACATTAAAATAAGTCTTGATATTTTGATACTTGCCCTTTTTCCTCAAAAATTCTCTTAGCTAATTATTGTCTTTTTGCTATTGCATATAAATTTCACAATTGACTTGTTAGGCTCCAAAAAATAACTTATTGAAATTTTAATTAGTATTGACTTTTTTGGATTAATTTGTGAAGAATTGGCATCTTATGTAACTTAGTCTACCCATCCATGAACTCTCACAAAACTTAACTACTAATAGCCTACTATTGACTGGAAGCCTTACCTATAACCTAAACAGTGAGCTACACATATTTTGTATGCTATATGTATTATATACCATATATTTATTAAAAGTAAACAAAAGAAAATATTAAGAAAATTATAAGAAAAAATACATTTACAGTAATTAGTGTATTTGTCAGTACTGTAAGTTTACATCATCTGTTCACAAGATGAATCATCTGTCTGAAATGGCAGGCAATCGCAGCTGCAGACTCCAATCTACAGTACATATCAAGCAATTTAACTTTTTCTTGTTATGTCATGACTTTTCTCTGCTTCTTGGGAACACTTCCAGCATTACTAGTGGCACTTCATATGGTTCTCATGGTGTTATTCAAGGTTTGCCATATGGCACTAAACATGATGAAAATAGGCAAGAATGACAAGAGATCACTTTTTACTATGGGATGTAATTTACTGAGGAGACAAACTGCTCACACAGAGGTGATTAGCATCACATGGTGATTTAAGTGGACGTTTGCAACATTTGAGCTCACCACAACAGCAACAGGAGGTGGTTATAAAACTTTTATAGTAGTATAGTATGCACTACAGTAAATTTATTCAGCTTTGATTTAATATTGCATCTTCACATTTATTTACATTTCTCTTGACTGTGATTGGTGCCATGTGTGATCTGTAAGTGTTTGTGTGTGTTAGTTTTAAACTAAATTTTAAGTTTTTATAATAAGTTTGCATATATTTTATGTAGTAACAAAGTAGACTAGCTTCTACATAAATTATATACATTCATGACCTACCTAAATTTTTAAAAATATTTTGTGGCTATGTGTTTTATCTGTAAGTTTTTTTCAAATTGTCATAAATCTCCAAAAATTTTTCCGATGTATTTATTGAAAAAAGTCTGCATATAAGTGGACCCTCACACTTCAAACCCGTGTTGATCAAGGTTGACTGTAATGTAAGTTTCCAAATCATATTACTTTTTTCTCCTTTTTGTTAAAAAATTTGTTTTGTCTAGGATTTCATGAGCAATGTGAATAGAATTAGTAGCCTTACTTAGTTCTTGACTCAAAGGCTCTGGGTCTCTTATTCCTTCATTAGGTATAATGGTTGCAAGTCTTAAAAGGTATACTTAATCAATGGAGACAGTTTTCTTTCATTTCTGTTTTGTGTTTTATTATAAAAATAATTGCTCCTATCAAATGTGCCTCTGTATCTGATGAGCTCATATGTTTCTTTAATTCATTAATGCAGTGAATTTATGTAATAGCTTTTCTAATGTTGAACATACTTGCCTAAGTTTACAGTGATGTAATTATTTCTCTTTTGCTGGCTTCAGTTTAATAATATTGATATGGTTAGGCTTTGTGTTCTCACCCAATCTCATCTTGAATTGTAGTACCCCCAATCCTCAGGTGTCAAGGGAGAGACTAGGTGGAGGTAATTGAATCATATAGGGGTGGTTTCCCCCATGCTATTCTCTGAATAGTGAGTTTTCACAAGATCTGATGGTTTTATAAAGGGCTCTTCTT